>NC_064851.1:63202815-63802815 GCF_024139225.1 Suncus etruscus | reverse complement strand
GGTCGTCTGTTGGGGCAGAAGGTCAATCTTGGTGCCTACCCAATTAGGAACTAAGGGTAAAGAGGGTTAAATAAGGGGAAGATAATGGATCAGGGTTGGGAGATGAGGGGGTAGAAGAGATACAGGGGTGGGGAAGAGGCAATATACAATATATAGATGAACTGTTTATGGTTTAGGCTTAGAGTCAGTATGTAAAGTCATGGCCACATAAAGTCTAGACATTAAAGGTCTGTTTGAGTGTTATTATCCAGATCTTGAGCATCCTGTTTCCTCACTAATACTAATTTTCAAAACCGCACGACAAATATACTTTTAAGCATTATCCAAAAACGTTCCTTATCCTACCATTGTGCATGTTAAACCTTCAGTAAATCATGAAATAAATAAATAAATGTGTTATCTCATAGGCTACTGTTTACTTTACATGAATCAATAGTTTAATTTAAAATATTTATTAAGAACTCTAGTATTTTCAAAATGGTAAATGAACATTGGCTTCATCTTAAAGATGATTTAAATTTAAAATTTTAAAATTAAGTATTGAAATTTTCATCTAGCTCTAAAAACTTAGGTGTTTTCTTTTAAAATCAATATTTTTTTTATATTAGCAATCTGTTATTTAGTATAATAACCATTATCTACATCACTAGTTCTACATTATTCAATCTCTATCTAAGCACTTACAATTTCATGTTGTACATTAGTGTTAATGATAGCTTTACACTCTATAGACTTTCTTGAAACTTTCCTCTTGATGCTTTTGATGCTAATTCCCATCTCTCAAACTCAACAGAATTGTGGACTTTGGACGTTTTTCTGGATTATGTTTTAGTTTAAGGCTACAATATAGCTGGTTTAATCTATCCATATCACTAAAACTTTCTCTGTGTCAGCAACATTACTGTTTTATTAATCATAGGTGTTCTCTGTCAGATGCACCATAACACTTTATCTGAGATAAGTAGTCTTAAAATGTGCATAATAAATTTACATATGCATTGCACATATGTATGTTTACTTCATTAAACTAAACATATAAAATTTAACTTTATTTTCTATTACCATTACTCATTTTACCCTATTATATTCATCTATCATTTCCTTTTCCTTCCTTGTAACCCAAAATGTCTAGGATATTCTGAGTATATTTTTGTACTTATTTGTTTTTCTTGGTCATCCATTGATTTTACTACATATTATTAGAATTGAAATTATCTGTTCTAGTAACCCTACTAACTAACTTCAAATACTTTTGCCTCCACTGAAGAAAATAATGCCATTACTTAATACTTTTTTCCATTGAATACAAGACTTACACTAATTAAGTCTCAGTTTTGGCCTCTCACCACTTTTGATATGCCACCCTCACCAAGCTCAATCATTTCTAGCTTTTGCTTTACAGAGTGGTAACAACTCTTGGCAGGCATGGGGGACCATATGGGATGCCGGGATTTGAATCACCATCCATCTTGGGTCAGCTATGTACAAGGCAACTGCCCTATCTCTGTGTTATCTCTCCGGCCCCAATTACCGTATTATCATTACCATATTTGCCGGCATATAAGACAACCCTTCAACCCATAAAAAACTTTCTAAAAGTTGGGAGTCATATTATATGCTGGTATACGGCATGCTGAAACTTGTTCCAGCTTAAGGGACGAGTGATCTGCACCCCTCTTACTTTTAAGAAGTAACTTACTTTTAAGACTTTTAGTAAGTTTTTTATGGATTGAAGGGTCATCTTATACGCCGGCAAATACTGTATTTTATGGGCACAATTTGTAATGAAAATAATAAACTGGCAACAAATATCATTAATCATAGTAATACAACATATATAAGAAAAAAATTTTGATAGTGATTCAAATATAAAAATGTGACACAAAAACATGAACTAAGACTATGCAATTAATAAAACAGTATTATTATTGGTGGTCAAAGTAGTTTTGCCTCAATTTTAAGCTTTAAAAAGTTCATATCCAGAGACACAGTACAGACATGTAATAAAACAAGGTATATTTTTACCAGTGATGTTTATAAAGCAAAATCATATGTTTTCTCTTTGGTTAAACATTTAGATTTAGGGTACAATTCCAATAAAAGACATGGAATCAAACCTTGAATTTATTTTCTTTAATAATTAAATTTAAATAGTTACTAACTTCAATCAAATAAATATTTCACATTCCTTTATCAACATAAAATACACAAATACATCTATCCACACATATGTATTGCTCTTTGTCTTCTAAAAGTACCCTCTCATAACAATTTAGTTGTGATTTTCACTTTAAATTCTCAAATAAAGTGAAACTTAATACACTCTGATAGTTCTGGTAAGGCTACTGCCTGTACATTTTGCCTTTCTTCTTTTTACTTTTTTTATTTTGGGGTTTTACGCAGAGGAGTCTATCAAGAGGCCATGTACAGAAATATCAAATAAAATATATCATAAAAAAGAACTCTGAGAACCTAGTGACCTGAAAAAATGTTACTTATGAAACTAATGACCTAGGAATGCCTTTAACTCAGAGAGAGCATCAAGTAAGGCAAAGAGACCTTCAAAATGGATTTGTAAGCACTGATCCAGAAGGAAGATTAAATAGCACAATATATTAAAAAACATAAGGTAAGGTAGGAAACGTTGAATTTTTTTATTCCACCAAAATATTTCATTTTGCAACAGAGCCAATGTTTCTTCCTATGCACAATATTTAAAATCTTATTATTACTTTGTGTGCAATATTTTACTATTTTATTTTATAGCAAATTTATTCACGTTTCTATCATTAAAGTAATTGTAGTAAGATATAGAAACAATACATTTTTATTCAGCAGTATAATATATACTTTCAAACTCTAATAAGATTTTATTTGACTTAATGCTATAATAGCCCAACCAATAAATGTTAATTATCATTGTACATTTGTATACATGTAATTTTCCACTAAAGTTTATTTTAATTGTAAAACTTTGCATTTCTAAAGTAGCCATCAGTAAACTTATTAGCTTATAATATACCTTATAATAAGAATACATTAAACTTCTATGAAGACAATAGTTAATAAAAGCATTGGATTCTCATGTTTAACCAATAAACTACTGCATATTATTTAAATTAAAATAAAATGTACAATATTTAAATAAGATTTGGTAATACATGTAACTTTATGTATGTTCAAAATAAGTCTTATTTTTAATTTACTTTACTTTTATGGTGATTGGATCAAACTAGTCAGTACTCAGGACTTAGGGATCATTTCAGGGAATCCAGAGGAACATGATTGAATACTTGTTGATCATATGTTCCCACTTGATCCCACTGTCATATTTTTGCAGCCAAGTTTTATTTTATTTGACAGAAAAACAGGAGCTGGAGCGATAGCATAGCTGCAAGGTCTTTGCCTTGCATGTGGATGACCCTGGATGAACCCGGGTTCAATCCCCAGAATCCCATATGGTTCCTTGAGCCTGCTAGGCACAAATTCTAAGTGCAGAGCCAGCAGTAACCCTTACGCACAGCCAGGTTCATCACTCTCAAAAAAATAAAATAAAATAAGCCTCCCCCCACAAACAAAACAAATATAAACATAAAAACATAGTAATTCTGACCCTTTAAATTAAAAAAGTAGTGCAACTTAGAAAATAAATATTAATCTATAATTTTTATTAAAATAGCAAATTAAAACATAATTTATGAAAAGATGCTTTATCTTTTGTGTGCAAATTAATAGAATTCATTTGAAATTATTAATGGTTACTATTAATTTTAATAGGACAAGTCTTTTATTGAGTATATACAACACAATTTTGTATTACACAATTTTGATAAAGTTATCTACTGTTTATTTTTCTTTCTCCTTCCTAAAGCAAGGGAACACAAATTATTTATTGATTAATTTGTGCTTTTCTAAAAGATTTGGGAAACTATATTTATTTAAATTTTAAAGTTATGTCTTTAAATCTATTTGTTTCTTGAGGCTGGAGTGATAGCACCAAGGTAGGGCATTTGACTTGCAAGAGGATGATCAGAACAGAAGCTGGTTTTATCCCCGGTATTCCATAAGGTCCATGAGGCAGATGACATCTTTATATATTTCAAATTAATTACATTACTTTATAACATTTATCAGGAACCAAATTCATACAATTTTACAAGAAATTGGTTAACTTGTAACATTTAAACATAATTTCATTTTTCTGCATAATACATTTAATACATTTTATGATATGTCATTATCATACACTGTATTTTGCATTCAAAACCTGTTTTTTCCAGCTTTATCAATTGTTTTTGCTTGAACATAACAATAAAAATAGTTAGGCAAAATTTTATTTACTATTCAATTTTGTTTTTGGTATAATTTGAACTATTTTTATTTTATAAATTAAGAATTTATGATAACAATGGATTGGCCATGGACAAAGAAACCAGATTTACTGTTTAATTTTTCTCAATTCCAAAGGTTAATTAATGTAGGATTTCATATGTCTGGTCTGTTGTAACCCTATCCATTCATTGGTAATCATTGAAAATGAACTGTATTCTTTTCAGTATTTCAATGAGGACTGCAGATTTCTCTGAACAAACCAGACTACTACAATCCTTATAATTCTTAATGTTCTTTGAAGACAGATGTCTTGTGCTAATTTTGCAACTTCCTCTCCTTAATTTACTTCATAGTCTGTGAGTGTTTTTCAGCCTCTAAGTAAACAGCATTTTATAATAATATCAAAAAGGGAGCACAGAGTTCTTACAATAGTTTCCTGAGAAATTCAGAATATTAAGAAAAATGCTTAACAAGATAAAAGTATTGTATTCCATTACTCTATAGAAATTAAGATCAAATAAATGTCTATTCTAAGTAATCTCTCAAAATATAGATCCATTTATCTTCATTTTGCCTTAGTATTTTTAATTTTGTGACAAAATTTAATATGCATATTTTAAACTAAATTAGATTTTAAAAATAATATGTGTTTCGTTTCTTCCTAGTTATGCCTATAAAGTTGCAACATTGTTGTACATATGTGTGGATATCATGTGCCTAAACATATCTCAATATAATTCATACCTCTATTTAAGTGCAAATGTTACCTTTAAATCTATCCAAATCCAGAACTGGTACGAGTTGAAACAATGCAAGCAGAATGTTAAATCACTTGTTTCATATAAATACATTTGTATAACTTTTTCAGCCTGACATTTGTTCTTTAGTCAAAAGTACATCTATGAAAGCAGTACTTTTTCATTTATAACCATTTTCTCTAAGATTGTGTAGGAGGAAGCAAATCACCACCACTAAATCTCTGGAATTAATTTGGCAGATACATATTTTTATTTCCGAAGAATTATGGAAACAATCTTTCAAGAGAGAACAGTGAAAAATAGCATTCTGTGTTTAGCACATTTCCTTTATCCAACTTGCAATGGAGCAAAATAATGGCAAAATAAATGGCTTCCTATTTCTATCTGCTTTATAAAACTGTGAAAATGACCAAAAAGAATCACCGAAACTACCTATGTATACAGCTAAATATAAGTTTCATGTGCGGCAGAATTACTTTTCCCTGTGGTATTTTAATAATTACAGTGCACAGAACATTGATTTACATACATAGAATAACATTCTGAGAGCAAAAGCACAAAGTGTTCAACAAATTTGATGTTCTGGATGTATAATGGTGTCATGTAAGGTGGTAAGACCTTTTGTTTTGTTTTATTTTTAGCCATTAGGATGCAAACATTTATATAAAAAAATAATGGAGGCAGAATTTAACGACTAATAGAAAGATGATATTGGCCATAGGAATATTAATGCTTATAAAAATCTTATATATCCCTACAATTAGGCTGGCAAGATATAAAGAACTGGACTTATTTCAGTGGTGAGGCAACAAAATTGAAGAATTATTAATTTGTCTGAATTAAAATATTATAGAATCAATATTTACACTTTCTTTTTCTCTATATCTTAGTTTATTTTCTTTTTTCTTTTGTTCTTTTCCTTCCTTCCTTCCTACTTTCAATTCTTTCTTCCTTTCTTTTTTTCTTGCTCTGTCTTTTTCTTTCTTATAGATTTCGCTTTCCTTTCATTGTTCTCTTTCTCTTTGTTTCTCTCTTTTTATTTAATTATCATTTTATGGGGCCACAACTGGTGGTGCTAAGTTTCTATGCTAAAGGATTATTCTTGGAAATGCTTTGGGAACTAAATGCGGTGCAAGGCATTGAGCCTGGGTCTGCCTTGTGCAAATCAAATAATAATTTGTTGTTATTATTGTTGTTTTGGTCACACCGGCAGCGCTCAGGGGTTATTTCTGGCTCTGTACTCAGCATTTGCTCCTGGCAGGCTTGGGGGACCATATGGGATGTTGAGATTCGAACTACCACCCTGTCCTTGATCTACCGCATGCAATGCAAACATCCTACTGATTGCGCCACTGCTCCAGCCCCTAAAGTAAACTTTTAAAAACTGCAATGAGCTATAAAATATAAAACAAACAAAAGAATCAGGAGCAGCACACCAGGAGAGGAACTTACTGCAAGGTAAATGGTATCTTGAGTTGTGAGATGCATCACAAAATAAGATGGTGTTAAAGTAAATCGGGGCTAGCACCACCACACAGCAAATGTCACAATGGGGAAGCAGCACAGCACTCCACCATGCTTAGTGAATGAAGACAGGAGTTCTGAAGACACAACTAGTGTAAGGTATTTTTATCACTCTCTGGTAACTAATTTAAAGAGGAAATGTGGAGGATGCTAATAAAATTTAAGTAAACCATGAAACAGACAGCCAAGACAGTATGAGAGTAAAAATGATGAGAACAAAAACAAAACAGAAAAAGAGAACAGAAAACTTAGTAGACAAAGTGTAAGACTAACTGGAAGGCCTCACTAACAGAATAGCAGCTGCTGAGGACAGAATCTATGAAGTGGAAGATACCTCCATGAAACAAAAAAGAATTGAAAAACAATCTTAAAATAAATAAACAGCAGATGAAAAAAATCCTCAAATAAGCAGACAATTAGATTATTGAGATAAATTTAATCAGAGAGGTCAGAACAGTGGCATAAGATGTAAGGTGTCTGCCATGCCCACACTAGCCTAGGAAGGACCGTGGTTTGATCCCTTGGAGTCCCATATGATCCCCTAAACCAGGAGCGATTTCTGAGTGCATAGTCAGGAGTAAACTCTGAGCATCACTGGGTGTGACCCCAAAACAAAAAACAACAAATAAACCCCCCAAAACAACAACAACAAAAGAATTCAATTGGAATGGCATAAGAGAAACAGGAAAAAACTATGTAGAAGCAACAAAGACATCATTTCTTTTTCTTTTTTTTTTTTTTTGGTTTTTCGGGCCACACCCGTTAGATGCTCAGGGGTTACTCCTGGCTATGCACTCAGAAATTGCCCCTGGCTTGGGGGGACCATATGGGACACCGGGGGATCGAACCGTGGTCCTTTACTTGGCTAGCGCTTGCAAGGCAGACACCTTACCTCTAGCGCCACCTCGCCGGCCCCAAAAGACATCATTTCTGAGAAGTTCCCAGAAGAAGAGTGTGTGCAGCCACATCCTGAGTATCTGAAGAGTACCAGCTAAAAGAGATACAAATACAAACCACCCATGACACATCCTAGTCACAATGATGTAAACTAGAAAGAGATAGAATGCAGAAAGCAGCAAGATCAAATAGAGAAATTACATACAAAAAATTCCTAAGATTTGCAGCAGATTTATCACAAACAACCCTCAAGGTCAAAAGGCAGTAGTAGGATATAGTAAAAAATAAGTCATAATGAATGCTTGACCAAGAATATTTCACCCAGCTAGACTTTATTTTAGGTTTGAAAAAAGGATACACAACTGCACATATAGGCAACAGGTAAGAAACTTATAGACTCAATACAATCATAAAAGAAAACTGAAGGATCTACTTTAAGGCAAGAAAGAGACCCAAAACACATCAAACTCTTACAAAAAGATGGCACAAACACTATGATAATCTCTAAACTTCAGTGGATTAAATGCTCCAATTACAAAGCATAAAGAGACACAATGAATCAGAAAATTGAATCCATATTTTCTTTACTGCAAGAAACACATCTGATTAGTCAGAGCAAATGCATGCATGACTCAAGGTCAAAGGTTTGAGGAAAATCATTCAAAGGAACAACTTCCATAAAAAGACAGTGTACTCATACAAAAGACACAAATTTTCAGCTTAAAAAAGGGTTTTAGGAGACAAAGATGGGCATGTCTTAACAATGAAGACAATGTGAATACCAGGAAGATATCACAGTTCTAGACATATATTTACCTAAAAATGAACCAGCAAAATACTTAAGATAAGTGCTAATAGACTTGAATAAAGACATTAATAGCAAAACAATAATAATGGGATATTTCAACACCACCCTATCATCTCTTGAGAGATCAACTTGGTTAAAATTACCAAAGATATACTGGCTTTGAAGAAGGAAATGGAAGAGACTGGCTTAGTAGTTGTATATTCATCACTAGAAGATTGGATGTAAATTCTTCTCCAATGCACATGGGACATTTTTTATAGACCACATGCTAGGCCATAAAACATACCTCCATAAAATTAAGAGGATTAAAAGTGTATCTCAGATAATGATGCAGTGAAAATAGAAGTAAATTACAAACATAGTGAAGAATCAACTTAAAAATTTAGATTTTAAACTGCTCACTACTGAACAAAGAATGTGTAATAGACTGGATCAAAGCAAAAAAATAAAATTTATTGTAAAAAGGGAGGTGACAAAACCAGGGTTTTGGGGATACAGCGAAATAGATATTAAGAGGAAAATTTTATATTTTTAAGCTATCATCAGGAAGGATCTACATACATAACAACGTCAGACTCAAAGAATGGAAAATTACCAAGAAAAGGAACCAAAAATTAGTAGGTGGAAGAAAATAAATCATAAAACAAAAATTAATGGACTGAAGTATTATTCAAATGAAATAATACAAAAAATCAAACAAAGCAAGACTTGGTTCTTTGAAAATATAAACAATGTTAATAAACCATTAGAAAATCTAACAAAGAAACTTTGTGAAAGAAAAACTTAAGCAATCAGAAATGAAATGAAGGTTGTCACTACAGATACTACAGAAATTCAAAGGATAATCAGAGATTACTTTGAGAATCATTATGATACTAAACAAGAGATCATGTAAAATTTGGATAAATTCGTGGACTCCTATATTTTCCAAAGGTGAAACAAATTATGTAAAAATAACTGAAAAGACCCATTGCTATGGAAAAAATTGAAATGGCAATAAAAAGCCTTCCCAGATATAAAAAAGAACACAGCAAGGACAAGATATATTCACTAGTGAATTATTTAAAACAATTAAAGAGGACCTATAGCCAATACTTTTCAGATTGAACAAAGAGAAGGATTCCAAGGATCTATAAAGTTGCCATCACATTTACACAAAAAGCAGAGTAACAAAGAAATATAAACAAACAAACAAAACAAAACAAAATACAAAAAGATAACTATAGAACTATATCTTTAATGAGAAGTGTGCAAGATCTACATAATAATATTAAAAATAGATGCAACTTTTTAACAAATATTGAAATTATAGAGGAAAACAAAGAAAAACACTTCATAACATTGAAGCTAAGGGCATCTTCACAGAGAAAACCAATTGGTACAGAAAGTGGATATAAAAATAAACAAATATGGCTATAGTAAATTGTAAAGCTTCTACATTCCAAAGGATTTGGTGAATAGAATACATGGACTACTCACGAAATTGGACTAATTAATTCAATACTCTTCAGAAAATCAGTTAATATCTAAGTTATGCAAGACACTGAGATAAATGTGCAAGAAAAAATATCTAACCCCATCCAAAAATAGAGAAGAAATGAACAGACATTTCATAAAAATAGAAATACAGAAGGTTAAATATACATATAAAAATACTTCACACCATTATTCATCAGGTATATACAAATCACAGCAAAAAAAGATATTATCCCTTACCACAGAGATGGCACATATCACAAAAAATATGAAAACAAACAAACAAACAGTGTTGACATGAATAGTTGGAGACAGAGACTTTTACTCACTTTTGGTATGAATGTTGACCACTCAAGCATTTTTGGGAAAACAATGTGGATATTACTTTAAAAAAAACAGAGATGAACTTCTGTGATCTCATTTATTGAAATCTACACTACAAACACAAAAACATGATTCATAAAATCCCCCTGCATTCCTATATTTATTGGAGCACTATTAACAATACCCAGAATCTGGAAACAAATCCAAGTGACTGAGAAGAAATGAGTGAAAATAGAAAAAAGGTACTTTTATACAATGAATACTATGTAGTTATAAGGAATAATGAAGTCATGAAATTTCCATATACATAAATATAAAAAGTGCCATGATGCATAAATTGAGTCAGAAGAAGTAGGATAGATGTAGAATAAACTCATTCATTTATGGGATATAATAAAAATAAAATATAGTATGTTAATAACATTCAGAGTCAATAGAAATGAGGGCCAAAATGGTGAATCTATGGTATGAAGCTTGCCACAGGAGTGGAGCAGTGCATTTAGGATAGAGATGTGTCTACAATCACATTTATCATTGGAATCTATCAATCTGGACAAGAACTTATTGCTGAATGTAGATAACATGGTAGGTATTGTATTCAGTCATTCACAATCGTTCAAACCACTGTGTTTTAAAGGAAAAACAAAACAAAGAAAACGAGAGATAATAAAACAAACAAGTAAAATATCTGTCCCAAATGTAGACAAGGGACAGGGTGGAGAAATTGGTGGCAGGAAATATTTACTGGTAAAAGGTAGTTAACTCTTATGACTGAAATTCAATCATGAACAATTTTGTACTTAGGTTTTTTTTTGTTAAGTAATTAAAATGAAAGAAATCCAAAAATTTAAATGTATAGCAATATAAAATTTAGCATTGACATTTGCTGTTAATACTATCATCTAAATAAAGTTTTCAAGGTAACAATGAGAGTAAGCTGCTAGACTAAATGACAGTTATTTGAAACATCTTCAATAACCAGAAAAGATTAGTAATAGAATTCTTTTTCTGTCACAAATACTTCAAAGTAATACAATAAGAGTTTTACAAGTATGAAATGTTAGTGATTACAAAAAATAAAAATGAAATATTTCAATGATATTGAAGAAAATGAGTAATAAAAATAGTTTCCAAATATATTTTAGTGCAAAGTACTCTAACTTATTTTTTTAATTTTAAAACTTTATATTCCAAACATAAGTAATCACAGAAATTTCCAATATGCTATTTAAAAGTAACATTAATAAATAATTTGTCATACAAGTGGTTAACATTATTATTAATATATGAATAGGTATGAAAATAAACTTCAGATTTTATAATATTGTTAACCAATTAAAAGTAAAGTCTAATCGTCAGGTAGGATAATCCTTACCTGTTCCTCCTCCTCAAGGAGGAGAGCAGCGAGAAAATGATGAGCAGAGCCCAGATGATGCGTGATTAGCGCCTCCTGGCGGTCGGGGCCTGCAACACCCCGATTGCTCCTATCTGATTAAATTTAAAAACATAAAGTCTAAATATTTCTTGTTCAACAATGAATGTGAAAGACTATGCCAACACAACATTTTACTTATGTATTTATAACAGCTGTATTAATAATTATCTAAACTTTGTGATTTTCTTAGTTTCTTTGTTTTGGGGCCACAACTGGCTGACTCAGTAGTTACTCCTGGCTCTGTGTTCAGAAATTTTTCCTAGCAGGCATTGGGGACAATATGGGAAGCCGGATCAATCCCAAGTTATCCCGAATTGGCTTTGTGGAAGGCATATGCCCTACCACTGTGATATTATTGTTCTGGTCCCTAATTATCTAACTTTGGAACCAGTCAATATATCCTTCATAGATGAAAGATAAATAAATTGAGGTAAATTCAAACAATGGAATATTTTATAATATTATTAGAAAAAAATAAAGAAAAATAAAAATTATAATGTGTTTATATTACCATATGGAAACTACTAGCTTGAAAACAAAAGAATCATAGAATAGTGAATACACTCCATGTTATTATAATGATGTATATATACACATTACAATATTTTTGTTGTTGTTTTGTTTTGTTTGGTTTGGTTTGGTTTTTGGACTGCACACGGTGATGATCAGTGGTTACTCCTGGCTATGCCCTGAAAAATCACTCCTGGCTTGTGGGACCCTATGGGACGACAGGGGATCAAAACGTGGTCCATCCTAGGCTAGTGCAGGCAAGACAGACTACTTAATGCATGCACCACCGCTTCGGCCCCATGCATTACAATGTTTTATATACATTGTGTTACAATAATCACAACAATGTATTATACTGTTTTATATAAATATACACATCATTTTGTATGTTCAGATAAATGTATATATTTGTTTTACCTTGAACCTATCTGATGAATTTGATTGCTGAACCATATTTCCACAAGCCCCAACTACAGTGATCTCTGAGCAGAGAGCCTGTAAGCACACCAGATGTGTCTCCAATTTTTTCTTTCAACCCCTACTATAGAAAAGGCATGGTAATGTTGCAGACTACAAATTTAATATTTAAAATTTACAACATTATAGGCAAATAATAAAATAAAAAATAAAAATGGATATGAATGCAATCTAAAAATGTTTTTAAAATTATAGAAATGCACTAACTGCTCCAGGCAGGCTCTGGGGACCATGTGCAATGTCCAGGATCAAACTCAGGTCCATTCTAGGTCTGCCACCCGCAAGGCAAACACCTGGCCACTGTGCTATCTCTCTAGCCTCTTAAAAACATTGTAAAAGGACACAAAAATAGGGAAAGACATTACGTATTTATTGATCAAAGAAATTAACGTATTTTAAATGACCAAACTTTCTAACAAAATTTACATAATTTTAATTAAAATTTTGTTTTTGGAGGGTCATGCCCATAAATGTTAAGCAGTTATTTATGGCCCTATGCTTAGGAATTACAACTGGAAGGCTCAGGGGAAATATATGAAAAACCAGGGATCAACTACAAGTCAGCTGTATGCAAGGCCAAGCATCCCACTTGTTGTATTATTGCTCCAAAATTTAATTGGAATTTTATAAATATTTATGTCATCTTTTAAGTATAATAGACACTTAAATATTATAAATCAGAAAATGTCTTGTATAGCAAACATACTTCAAGACATATTTTCAAAAATATTTAAAATTTCATGTTAGATTAATCTAAACTATAATACAAGCTATACAATCCCAAACTATATATTAAAAATAAAGATAATTGCAGAGATCACTTGATTATAATTGAGAACTCACAAGTATATATTCATTTATATAGGTATTTTTATGACAAAAGTTAACCTCTAATTATCAAATACTAAATATGTTGAAGAAAAATGATATATGTAGATATGAAAGTAGAGAAAGAAAATAAATAAATGAATAAAAATACTACTTTGGACAAAAGAGAGTACAGGTTTAAGCTTTTGGCATTGCAAACTTGATTTATTCCAGTACCTTATAGTCCCTACAGTACAATTTTGTGACTTGTGAAAGAATTCACATTGCAAATTTTTCATGCAGTTTATATTTTACTTTGCTCAATTATTTTTTTTCTCTCACTTAGTTGTCTTAAGGAAAATTAGATATTATCAATTCTTGTAAGTTTTCTAGCCAGTTCCAAGAAATGACAAAATATGTAAATGTCTTAAAACAATTTGAATGTACACTCACAACTATTGAGGAAAGAAGCTGTAAATCAATATAACAATAGGACTATGGTCTCTGAAATATCTTTGGGAAAAGATCATTCCCTTCTACTTTTGCTCCTCGAAATGACTAATGTTACTTGCATCACTACAACGCATTTTTGGCTATATATGTTGTAATCGTCTTCTTTTGTATGTTCAATAGCTATTGGATTTGATGCTCATACTACCCTAGTCATATTAATTTAACTAATTAGGTCTTTGAAAATGCCATTTCAAAATAATAGTACATTCTGAGGTTTCAGATAAACTTAGAATTTGGACATTAGTATTCAACTCACCGTATAGTGTTTAGTTAAGCAATTTTGTTGTAATATAACTTATTTTAATCAAATTTTCATCAATGAAGATGAATGACTCATGTTTCAAAGTGATGTCATTGGAGGTCCCTGAAAGTAAACTTATTTGAAGTGGGAAAAAGAGAGCCCTTTCCAATAAATGGGAATCTACTATTTTGTCTCTCTTTATTTCTGCCATCTTGAGGATAGCTGGGACTGTATGAGACTTAAATCCCACAAATCCATTTCTCAAGGAGCAGTGGACTCAGGCTGGAGCAAGCAGTTGCACTTTTCAGGAAAGTAAAGTCAGTCAGTCCTAGACTTTGCCTTGTTCTTTCAGATATGTCATCTTCACTCACAGAAAATATTTTCAGGAGGGGAAGAGCAGTGGAGTAAAAACAAGTTTTATTTGAAGATACAGATGAAAGCGGGGGAGGATGAATGATGGAGTAATGTTCTCAAGGAAGAACTCAAGATTCTTCAAAGGTTGCTACCCAGTATGTGTCCTAAGGATAAAATATTAAAATATACATCTAGAGGGGTGATGTGGGCAACAACTGTTTACAAATACCATGTGCAACATACATGAGCTTACTTTGTTCCAATTTGACTTGTATAAGATTTCTATCAACCATGCCCTTATAAAACTTCCTACCTAACTGAGAATCTGGTTGCTAGAGTGGTTGACAGCAAGACTATTGAGGTTTTTTGGGGTTTTTTTTGAAGTCTAATACTTTTATTTTTATTATTTTTTTATTTTTATTGTGACCAAAGTGAATTACAAATCTTTCACTGCATCATTTATGGTACATAGTGACAATGAATGAGGGGAATTCCCACCACCAGTGCTGTCCTCCCTCCACCCTTGTTCCCAGCATGTATCCCATATCTCCCTCCATTATCCCCCAGAATGCTAGTGCAACTGGTCTCCACTTTACAGCTTGTTGTAGATTGAGCATCCATTCCAACATCATTGGAGATAAAAAAAAAGAATAAGAAAAAAGGGAGGAAAAAATTGCTAACAATTACCAAAAAAAAAGAAAGAGAGAAAAAAAAGAAAGAAAAATGGAAGAAGAAAAAAATGCACCCGGCAAATAAAAATAAAAATATAACCAAATAATAACCACAAGAGTGAAAAAGAAAGAGAAAAGTGGAGAAAAAAAGGAGAAGTAAAATAAAGTAAAAAAACTAACAAATTAAAACAAATAAAGGAAAAGTAGGGGTGTTGGAGTGGCAGGGTTTGGCTTTTCCCCCACTTTTTTTTTTTTTTGTATAGGCACAGTAAGCATTGGGGAAGAAAGGGAATTCCCGTGGACTAAGAGATTCAGGGTTTCTCCATCCTTGAAGCATACCATCATGGGATCAAACCCTGACTCCATATATACTCATTACCCCATCCCAAAGGCTTTTTTGTGGTGCCAGAAAACTTTCCTCTCAGTTGTGTGTGAGAAAATCAAGCCACTGTGGCTAGCGAACTTGGTATTTGTGCAGGTTATAGGTCAGGGTCTAGGATTGTGTCTTTACAGTTCTAGAGTTTCCTATCCATCCTTGTTGTTGTGTTCAGTCTTCTGTAACACTTGCTCCCTGTTTTTTTGTTCAGTCCCTACACCGAAGCCTAGGATATTATGGATCCAAAGGTTCTGCTCAGTCTCTGTTGTCCAAGTTGGGCCTCTGCAATAAGACATCTTGTTGTTGTTGTTGTAGTTCTGGACTACAGCCTAGGGTAGGATTTTCCTTATTGGTCCCAAGGTAGGTTCTGTTCAGTCACGGTTGACAAAGTCAGTTTTCTGTTGTTGTGCTCTTATTTTTCACAGTTCAAAGGACGATACCACTTCTGATTTCCATTTAGTGTTAGGTGATGTGATAGGACAACCTGGTCTTAGTTAAGTTGCCCTTTCCTCGTTGTCATATCAAAACTGGCACAAGTTGGTGCCAGAGTAGTGTTCTAGATCTCCCAATGGAGCTTAGTTCCTGGTGGTGTTGCCTAGAGCTGTACCAGTTCTACGTCTGGGATCTGGGGTTTGGGATTGGACTAACACTGTCCAATCTCCTGGAGACTGCGTTGTATCCCCATGACACTTGTTCAGGACTTTTGAGGTTTTGATGGTCTTCTTTGTCATTCGATATCTTGTCTTTGCTCTGTAAGAGCTTCTCTGGAAAAAGTCTAGCCTTCCTTGTGATGCAGCAGTAATGACCTGACTGATGACTCTTAGGGACAAAGTAACTCCTTCAGTCTCTTCTTTTAAGTTTTATGGCATTCCCAGAAATATAAAGACTTCTCAAGAATTCCAAATTATCTCAAGAATTCTTTGACATGCTGGATTCTTTCTTGCCAGGCTCAAAATGAAGACAATTTATTTTAAAAATTAAAAAAATGTATAACATTATGTAATACATTTATTTTATTTTAATTATTTGAAGGAATCTTATATTTCAAATATCTTTATCACAGTAATTATGTTCTTCTAAAACTTAAATAATTGATATAAATTAGTGAATTTCAAAGCCACTGGAGGGCTACCTTTATACCACTATTATGTATAAGCATTTTCATTCATTATGTCATATAAAATAAAATGCTAAGTGGTTAAAATATACTTGTAAGACTAAAGTGTAATCAGAATAAAGTAGTAATACAAGTCATGGGTTTGTAGGTTAACTTAAGGGCATTGATACAGTTTTACTAGATTGTTCTTATTATGGGTGGAAAACATAGATCACAGATCAATTTAGAGCTCATGTAAAGAATGTTAGAGAAACCAGAATTAGAAAAGGAGAGAAATATAGGAATATAATCTAAAGTGCTAAATATTACTGAGCAGATTCAAATGAGGAATTTGAAGTATAAAGAAGATTTTCCAATATTCTTTAGAAAAACTGAACTAGAAAAGACATTTTTTTACATTTTTACTCTGGCTTCATAATGAAGAGTTTAAAGTAAACTTGTTGACCATCGTGTTTTTCTAGTCCTGATTTGTATTCATTTAATTCAGTAAATAATTACAAATAATGTTAGGTTTAAATATGTTGAGAATGTGCATATTATTGCTTTTGTCAAAAATCCTGTTAATTATTAAAGCAATGTAATATAATGATGAAGCATGTTTCTACTGAATATTTGATAAGACCTATATGTGTCAGCCACAAATCAGTATGCATTCAGAATAACACATTTTTTAAAATGTTTCTTTTTTTTTTAATTTTTTTTATTTTGAATTATGAGAACAAAAGTTGCAGAGAAAGAGGACAAGGTAAAGTTACAGTGGAATGACAATCACCCATAACATAATTCTCAGAAGAAGTCCCCATGCTGATATCTTAATTTTGAACTTTCAGCCAAAGAACGTTAAGATAAAATAAAACAGAATCCATGTGCGATTATTTTTCCGAGTCCCCAGATTGTAACACATTATAATATTTCTTAACAGCACACAAGGCAATCTAAAGCCATCAAACTTACATAACTCCTTCAACATTAGAGGCATAGTATTTTTAACATTTCCATGTACATGAATATTAGCTTAAGTTAACCTCAAATTTTAAGTGGGTATGTTTTAAGGATTAGCGTCAAAGGAGCACAGTAAAAACATTGTTAGTGGCAATTGTTGTTTGCATAGACCCACCAAAATATGAGAGGCATGGAAAGGAATAACCTTGGCCTAAATACAGAGAGATCCTACCCCTGAAGTTTCCTGGCATAAGACCAGCTCTAGGCCTCAGGAAAGTTATCGTCCGATCATAGTGCCAACACAATGTTCACAGTCTCTGTTGTTGGTATCGTGTTTCTGTATTGAAGATTCTGGAATCTGCATGTCCTACATTGAAGTCATGATGTGGAGTACCTTCTCGTTTCACCTCACCATGAAAGGGCAATGCAGGAGGGCCTTTCCTGTAAGCAGGTTGTTTTTGTTAAGTCTTCTCAGTGTTAAGGGAAGTCTCTTTTGAGCAGGACGATGTCTGAGCAGTGGTAGGGTCTACCGTGGTAGAGGATTACTTCCAGGTGATGTTATAGACAAACCTCACAATTAAGGGGCAATACAGCAAGCCCTGTCCAGTAAGCAGGTCATTGTTCTTGTTGTCTTCTCAGTGTTAAGGTGTGTTTCTTTTGAGTAGATAGATGTCAGAGCAGCTGTAGGGTCTTCCCTGGTACAGGAATGCCACCAGGTAATGTTATATACAACCTTGTATGTTTTGTAAATATCTTCTGTAGATCAAGGGGTGAATGGAGAATGCCCATTCTTCTGAGGCCTGTGCCTGGTCTTTATGTCAATGTTCAGGGTGTAAGGTCTCATTGCACTACAAGATTTGTCTGTTCCCATCTCTATTAGATAAGAACCTATTGGTATATATAGTATTTTCCCATTTTAGTGTGCCTAAGCAAACAAGAAATAAAGCCACGTGGTGCTATCAGATATATGGGGGCATAAGAATATTTACAACAAGACCCATAGACCTGGTTCAAACATAAGTACTAAACTGAGGGATTCTTTCACACCAAATTCCATATTGAGCAGTTCATAAAGAGAAGATAAAAAACATGGGGGGGGGGATAGTCACTGTATAAGAAAATATTCAGCAAAAGTTTATAGACATCAAAGAAAACACCCATACAATGTTGAAAACATATGTGTCACTTTTATGCCTTTTAAAATAGTTGGGTGGGTGTTAACTACAGGACACCACTTTGGTCTGTGACTTAGGACTCTACAGTACTTAAGTTAGAAAGGGTAAATGGGGAGTAATGATGATAAAAGATGATTAAAGAAGTTAAAGAGAAATATGAACTTATGAAGGGGTATGCAAAAGGACAGAGTACAAAATAGACATTCTGCATACGTAAAAATATAATTCAAAGATAGTGAGTACTATTAATGTTTCTTGTATGAGTACTATTAATGTTTAATGTGCGCGTGGGGGCGATAGCCCCCGCACGATTCTGACAATATAGACTGGAGAGAGATTACCAGTGACTTCAAGAATATGATAATGGGGGAAGGCCTAGGGTACCTTCAAGCTCCACCAAGGGACCCAACTCACCGGCTTGCCCAGGCATGTGACCCGGGAAAGCCCTGGAGATCTGGAGCAAGGCAGTAGAGGGGTGCTGGGGTTACCCAAGTCCCGCACCCCCACTAGGCCTGGTCAAGCAGGCCTCCGGCATGGCAGGGGCCCGCCCAACCTCCTCCTGCTAGATTCCCGGCATGGCAGGGGCCCGCCCAACCTCCTCGTGCTAGATTCCCGGCTCCAAGAAAGGAGAGATCCTTCAAGAAGCTGGGAGACCAGAAGTTCAGAGCCCACCCAGACCCTCCCTAAGGAGCTGAATGGATAGTGGGGAAAGGCCTAGGGTACCTTCAAGCTCCACCAAGGGACCCAACTCACCGGCTTGCCCAGGCATGTGGCCCGGGAAAGCCCTGGAGATCTGGAGCAAGGCGGTAGAGGGGTGCTGGGGTTACCCAAGTCCCGCACCCCCACTAGGCCTGGTCAAGCAGGCCTCTGGCATGGCAGGGGCCTGCCCAACATCCTCCTGCTAGATTCCCGGTATGGCAGGGGCCCGCCCAACCTCCTCCTGCTAGATTCCCGGCTCCAAGAAAGGAGAGATCCTTCAAGAAGCTGGGAGACCAGAAGTTCAGAGCCCACCCAGACCCTCCCTAAGGAGCTGAATGGATAGTGGGGAAAGGCCTAGGGTACCTTCAAGCTCCACCAAGGGACCCAACTCACCGGCTTGCCCAGGCATGTGGCCCGGGAAAGACCTGGAGATCTGGAGCAAGGCGGTAGAGGGGTGCTGGGGTTACCCAAGTCCTGCACCCCCACTAGGCCTGGTCAAGCAGGCCTCCGGCATGGCAGGGGCCCGCCCAACCTCCTCCTGCTAGACTCCTGGCCAAAATGTTTCTAATTTTTAGTCATACCTGATAGCATAACAAGTAGATGCAAAATAATGAAGTAGGCTGCCTTAGAGGATTGTGTTAATAATTTTGTTTGGCTGCTTACATATGATAATTTGATTAAAATATGTCCTTATAATTATTTTGAGAGTCATATTTTTACTATTAATAGCAATGTGTTTTAGATTCTGTATCAATCAATGAAATAAATAAGTAATTTAGATATTCATTTGCACATTTATTTACAGCAACTCACTAGGAAGAAAATGTCCCTTAAACATTCTGAAAGATGTTGACAGGTGTTTATCAAATGCTCCCCTTTCTATTAATAGTTCCTGAGAAATATAGTCTTGTTTTAAAACTCCATTAAATTCAAGTTATGTTTTTAAAAAACTCTACTTATATCAATGTTAGTAATTAGGATAATTATTTTTATGCCCCATCCCAGGGTAAATATTTTTTGTTGAACTAATCCATAGCAAAACTAGAATAACACTAAATTGTAATTTGATGATAAAATGTGTGATCATCTTTCTGAGAATTCAGTTTTTTAGAAGTATTGTAAATCTTCAGGTCAATAATTATGAATTACAATCAACTTTGCTTTACACATTTAAACTTTATTATTTGTCAGTTTTATTAAATTTAGCAAAAATGAAATATTTACGAAAAGCAAAAGAATGTCATAAGATCAAGATTAACTAAAATTTCAGCAAAATTTTTTTTCTGTTTTATATGAAATGCTTAGGCAATTTCCAATAAGTTAGAGAAGAAAGAAATCTCCAAGCATAAATATACTTTTTTTGATGTAAGGTTAATGGGGAAAATAAGGCAGACCCATCTTCACCAGGAAAAGGGCTATTTAGAACTGAAGATAAAAGATGTCAAAACATTCCATAAAGCACAACACTGACTACAAGGAAATAACAGATGTTGGTTCCTATCATAAGTGATAGAGACGCAAAGAAAACCCACTGACCAGCTTGGAGGGAAATTGGAACATTTATGACAAGCACTCTTTAACATATACTTCTTTCCACACTCTTCCAGCATTTCCCTTCCTCTAGATGCTATTGAGCTCAACTCTGACAACTGCCAAAATAGTCAGACCTCTCTCTGAAACACATCAGCCCCTCCACAATATAAACCTTCCTTTGGTCAAAATTATCTCTGCGTTGGCCTCTTCTATGCTGCCACCTTCCAGCCACTTTTCAGATAAAAATATTTTTTAAGAAATAATTACCCCAGATATTAATGATTTAATATACTTTATAAAAGACAGTATGAGTTTAAAAGATAAAGGCAGGAGGACATTATGGCATAATTTTTGAATGTATGACTCCAGATCAGCAGAACTTGTGTTCAGAAATTAAGAGATTGTAATTTAGAATGGTGAACAACAAATTTTCTATAATAGTTCTCATTTTTACTGGTATTCCCTCAAAAAATTGAGATGTTTTAAATGTTTGACTAGTTCAGTACAACAATCTCTCCTTAACTTAAAAAACTCTACTTGTCTATATTAAGATCTTTTTGTCTCATAAATACCTACTTTGTATCTTTATTTCTAGTCTTTTAATTTTAGATGCAATTGAAGATACTTGCTTTTGGTCATTTTGGATGGAATATAATTCACCTTTAAATGAAATAACTTATGGGCATTGAAAAGTAAATAATAATCATAAGCAAAGTCATGCTTCATCAAATATATAATTATAGTGAATCATTTTATTGAGCTATAAAATAATGACCTTCATTTTTATTATTTACTCAATTTTCAAAATGGTTATTCAGTTTAAATCCAAATGGTCACCTTTATTTTTTGAAATTACACAGGATATTAATAATTACTTAATTAATGAATTTGTTAAATTATTATTGCTTTACACATATGATTATTTAATAGTTTTATTAATATAATGTAACCAAACATCAACAGAACTTGTCTATATCATCTCAAAACTTTATATTAAAATATTCATCATAATGTCATGTTGTTAAGAGAAAAGAGAAAATGAAATTACCTTAAAATTATGGTATAAAGGGGCCAGAGAGGTAGCATGGAGGTAAGGCATTTGCCTTGCATGAAGAAGGTCAGGTCGGTGGTTCAGATCCTGGCATACCATTTGGTCCCCTGAGCCTTTCAGGAGCGATTTCTGAGCATAGAGCCAGGAGTACCCCTGAGCACTTCCGGGTGTGACCCAAAAACCAAAAAAAAAAAAAAAATTATGGTATAGGAGACAGAGAAATTACCATAAGTAAGGCCTTTTTTTTTTTTTTTTTTTTTTTTACAGCTAACCTAGGTTCAATCCCAGGCATACTATATGGTGTCTAAATCCAGGAGAGATCATTGAGTGCTTAGTCAAGATGAATTCCTGAGCAGAGTCAGGCTTGGTGCAAAACATTGCTTCCCCTAAAAAAATAACAGTGTTACAAAGAAAAACTGTTCATCATGAAAAAAATTTAACATTACCTTAATTAAAAAAATATATTCTTATATATAAGTTTTAATTGTCACAGAGTTTTGTTTCAACTTTTCAACTATTAGTACAGATACATGCTGGTTTCCAATGATGCAGAACTTAAACACATAGAAAATTGCTTTGTTACATCGAGTACAAAAGTACATAGTACAAAAGTAATTGGAATGCAATTAAAATTGAGAACACTGTTTACTTTTTGTGGACTATAATAAAGTATATTTTAAAATAGGTATATTTTGTTTGATGTCTATGAATATCTTTAAGGATTTTATCAAATACATTTTTATAATTATAGGTATGATCAGTGATGTGTGTTCTTCATTATATTAATCGAGAAATTTGACATTGATGTCTTTGTTTAGTTGTAGTGGGCACACCAGTGATACATATGGTTAGGGTGAAAAGTTGAATTTCAAAATGTTTAAGAGACATTAGTTCATTCCAGACAGTTTTTAACATTCACCAAAGATACTCTTGAACATGCTGAAATAGTGGATTAAAATCATGACCTCACACTGAAAAGGCATTCCCCCCCAACATATTCCACATCCTGACACTTACACTATCTATTTCATTTGTGTGCTGAAACAAACCTGCATTTTAAGGATAAGACTTACTTAGTCATATGATATAATATGTTTCTACATCGGCTTAATATTGTGTCTAATTATAATGATGGATATATTTTATTTTTATTTTAATATAAATCACTATTTAAAGACTATGTATCACATATATGACATTATTAGTAATAAAACATTAATTTCCAGGTAACTAAGAGTGGCATTTTTAGAAGAAAATAGAAAAGAAAAGAAAAGAAAAATGATTCAAGCAATGAGAAACCGAAAATTATTGTATCTCTCAATGAGGTCTTTAAGACGTTGACAGAAAGTTTAGTAATATATTGTTAATATCTAGTTGATCATCGTGTTACTTCTTTTGTATCTTAACATTAGGTAGCATCAGATATTGACATCTAGATTGGTATATACATTGGAATTTGGTTCCTACCCGGCAGCGCTTAGGGGTTACTCCTGGCTCTACACTCAGAAATTGCTCCTGGCAGGCTAGCAGAACCATATGGGATGCTGGGATTTGAACCATTATTCTTTCAAAAGAAACTTCTGCATGCAAGGCAAACACCCTAACTCCATGCTATCTCTCTGGCCCCAAGATTGTCATATGGGAATGATGATATTAATTATATTAAAGTTGTCCCATGATAGTGAATTCTTTATTGTGGTCCAGGAATCCAAGCATATTGCTGATTTATGGCTTTGTGATATTGCGGTTTTGGCCTCCAGGGCTTACTGAAGCCTGATAATGTGGAGGGAGGGTGCCCACACTCACTCCAAAAGAGTGCTGTAGACAGCAATGTTAGCTCTTGATTAATTTCTATATCTTAATTTTAGGATAGTTGTTGAGAATATAAATTAGGGTGGCTTTATGTATATAAGAAATCAATAATTTACAGTATCATCTGCATTTCATAGTCGTTTTTCTCTTGAATTATTATGGAAAGTCTATTGTCATTGCTTCAAGAAAGCTTTCAGTCACTCATACATCCTATAGTTGATTTTCTCTATTCTGTCTACTTCCATGTATTACTATTTTGTATATATTTTACCAATTACCATTATTCCACAGTTCATTCCCATTCTTCCTTCCTTACTAGTTTCCTTTTTTTCCTTCTCTGATTCACTTTTTAATTTTTCTTTCTGCCCCTCCCCCTTCAATTTCAATTTTTGGATGTTTTATCTGATTCTTTGCCTGCCATATCAGTTGTAAGGGTGCAACATGTATACAGTCCTTTACCCTGGAGACACACTATTAGTTCCTTTATCTAAAACTAGCTAGCTTCAACAAACATTTTTGAATGAAGAATAAATGGCGGGGCCGGGAAGGTGGCGCTAGAGGTAAGGTGTCTGTCTTGCAAGTGCTAGTGTAGGAGGGACCACGGTTAGATCCCCTGGCTTCCCATATGGTCCCCCCAAGCCATGGGCGATTTCTGAGCACATAGCCAGGAGTAACCCCTGAGCGTCAAATGGGTGTGCCCCCCCCCAAAAACAAAACAAAACAAAACAAAAAAGAATAAATGGCATTAAGTTGATGCCATAATAGTTTAACATATTTTTTAATTTATTTATATTATATTAGGGATGCTAGTGCATATAAAATTTGAATATTAAATCTTCACTTCAGTGTTTATAGGAATTATGTATTTATAATTATAATATTTTAAAACAAAATTTAAGTATATTAATACTAAAATACTTTAAAGGTTTTTGTATAAAATATCTTTTTTTGTTAAAATAGAATTGCTGGGTCTCATTGGGTTATTATTCATGAAGAAATTTTAAGACTTTGGTTAAATATAATTAAAATCAAAGATCTATGAGGAAGTAGAAGAATGAAATTATCAGGCTCTTGTAAAGAAGACATTTTAAATCAATTTATTTCAAGTGAACTAATATACATTTTGGAACACAATATGCCCTATTTCTGTTATTTTTAGCAAAGTGGGTCCCTTGCTGTGATAAGTGGATCATTTCTTAATTTCAGCTCAAATGGATTGTACCAAAGCAGTAAGTATTTTCATTTTAGCTGTTGAAGTTTTCAGTGCTATAGTCACCAAAATATTATGCAAAATATTGCTTTAAAAATAAATTTATTATAGGAATTGAAACAGTATTAATCTGTTGCTATCATACTTGGAATATTTTCTAATTCATAATAATTGTTTAATGAAGGTATTGAAAGGTCTGTGCCAATGATATAAAAACCTCCAGAAGTTATCTTAGTCTATATACAGTGGGTACTATGTGTAGGCAGATATATTTGTAATATGAATTCTGACAGCAAAATGTCTGTTATTTGTATAGAATTTAAGCTTCTTACCATCAGATACTTTTATGCATAAGTATGCACAGTTTCATATGTGCATATCAGTAGGAATTCAGTTAAGGTAAATATATAATTTTTTGCTCAGATACAGATATTTTTGAAAGAAAAAGAGTTACAATTAATTTATAATATTGTAGTAAATATATAAAATTGTTTCAGAGGCCCTGGGATAAAGATAATATAAAATTGTAGAACACATAAAACACTATAAATTAGGAAGAATGTGATATATTAGAATGGATGTAGTACTTAGATATTTATAAAGATCTGAGGGTAATTTTGCTTAAGAAACCTTTTAATATTTCAAAACCATAATAATTTTAAACAAAATCAAATATCAGATAATTTGTGAATTTTTGCGATAGATAGATTAACATTTTATTTAAATGTGGTTTACATGGCTGAAGGGGGTACAGAGGGTAGAAAGCTTGTCTTGTATCTAGATACTATGGTTCAAATCCCAGCACCCCAGATGGTCACCTTGGCACTGGCATGAGTGATCCTTAAGTGCAATGCTGGACTGATGCATGAGTACAGCCAAGTGTGTCCCCAAAAACAGTAAAAATAGGAAAGAGAGAGATAGAGAAGACATAAGTATTATGTTCTCTCAGAATTGCACAATATTAAATTCTGAACTCTGGATAATCTTAAATACTCAATATTTTGACATATATATATATATACACACACCATACCTGAAACTTCATACTTCTCCTATGCCATCACCTAGGTTAGAAAGACAGATCTGAAGAGGATTTTTTCCTGGTTGATCTTGCAATAATGCAATAATTTTCTCAAAAAAGAGTATAATAATTTTGGCTTTTTGGTATAAGTAAATTGCTGATTGAAAATATTTATGATGTACATATGTATGTTTTTAATATATGTGTAAAGTTGCTGTGCCACAGTATATGCTTATTTTAAAATTATTTTAAAATTTAAAATAAATATTCTCAAATAAACCCAGGAATTAGTTTCTATTTATACACAAATGATTATTGAGCATTCAAAAAGTGGTATATACTAGAAAACTTTTAGGATTGTACTCTCTAATTTTGCTATTTAAATTAAAAAAGTAGGTTATATTTTTATTTTACTTATTACTTATGCTTATTAGGTTGGGAAATCTAATATGTGTTAGCATGTTGAATGACTAATTGAATAAAGTCTTTGGACAAAAATCTGTTGAAGTCTTCTACCTAGTTCTTTTTAAATGCTGTGAAACCAATAGTGTAAGATGCAAATATTTTCTACTGTTCTAAAAATAAAATTCTTTTGGGAAAACAATATTACATTTTTTTACACAGATACATAGACAAATTGAAGCTACTCTATTTCGATTTAGTTTGTTTATTTATTATCTCCATATTTCTCAGTGATAACATTAATAAACCACTATAAAACATAAGTAAATGATATGCTCCTAAAGCAGTAATGGAGCTCACAACTGTTAAAATAACATGTTTTAGAAAATTTTAAGGTACAAATAAAAAATGAATATATCACCAAGATAAAAAATAGCAAAAAGTATATTCAAGATACCCCATCTTAAAGAAGTTAGGTACATGAATTTAGAGAGCTTAAAATGTTTGTTTTTTTCACAAAATATTTAAATTTTTATTTATAATACATATTAATAATTTAATTGTATACATAATTTGTATATAATGATTTGTATATAATTGATTTGTCTAAATGAGTTGTAGCCTATTTAATATAAAATCAATGTCCATTTTATTTCATGAATTTGAGGTTGGTATTAGTTTTGGTTGACAATTTGCAGTGTTCAGGGCACCTCTGACTTTGTATTAAATGATATCTCCTACCAGTACTTAGGGGTCCATGTTCAGTGCTGAGAAATATATTCATGTTAATACCATGCAAAGCATACATTTCCTCCTATACTATCTTTCTGTCCAAAATGTGAAGAGTTAATTAGCAAATAAATTATACTTTAATTTAGTCAAAGAGAATATAAAGGTTGATAACAAGGGCCAGGGACATGACTAAAGTGATAGAACAAATCATACATGTATGAGTCTCTGAATGTATTTCACAGTATTATAATTTCCCCAAGAGTGATGCCAAATATAGAAACTTCTATGATAAAATCTATTTGAAATGGTTATCAAAATGGCCATAAGTTTCAAAAAAACTACAGGTTTGGTCCATTAGAAACAACAAAGAAAAGTAAAAAGTAAAAGTAAATACATCACTTTAACAACATATAAGTTTTTAACTAAAAATAAAGTTAACATAAATTTTGTACTGATTTACAAATTAAAAATGATAAAAAAAGATAAATTTAGAATTTAATGTGCATTAAACAATAGAGAGAGTTTAAATTTGACATTTTTTGCCACCTGTGATATCTTTTGTTGTGTTGTTCTAGTTCTGAGATCAGGGCACTTAAGTATATCTTCAAAACAACACGACCCCATCTCTCCTCTAGAGAATGATTATTAGTGCCCTTTCAGATATCAACATAACAGAGCAAATGTTAGTTGAAATGGTTTATCTGTTATATCCTACTGATTAAGAGTCTAGAAATGCATGGTATCTCTGCAAGATATACTTTTTTTTCTTGTATATGAACTTCTTAAGGAATAAAGAACATAGCTTTATAACAAGTTGAGCACTTGATTATTTAAAGTATTATAATGTATATGTAATTATAATTTTATATTGAATTAAAATTTAAATATAATTGTTACAAATAAATTAAATATATTTTTATTGAATTAAATATCATAACACCTACATACAATAGCAGAAGATGGATATGAGTCTTAAAATTAATGAATAGAAGATGGAAAAAAATTCTCAAAATAGATTAACAGATGACAATAGAATGTTGGGATAAATTCAACAGAAATAACATAAGAATATATCACTGGAGTCACAGGGACACAGGAAGATAGCCCGGAAGAAAACCCTTATGAAGAAGGAACAGCCAAAGATATCATTGATGATATTTTGCCAGAGATGAAGAGTGCATGCATGCATATCTTAAGTGCCCAAAAACAAAGCTAAGAGAAATCCAAATACAGATGCCCGAAGTCATGTACAAATTACAGGTTTATAGATTTAGAAAAACTGAATAACTTTATAGAGTCAAAATCAACTTTAAAAGAACTAAATGTGCTTAATTAGGCAAAACATAATTCAGAAATATAACACAATTCTAAAAAAATATGGCAGAAAATTTAAAAGAAAGCAGTATTTCTTTAGGTCAATTGATTAAATACTCCATTAAGAGACACAGAGTGGCAAAATAGACCAGAAAATTGAAATAAAAAAATTCCTACCTGCTAAAGACACATTTAAATAAAGCAAAGACTCAAAGTTAAAATTGGAAAACAAACCTTTCAGCAAATTATTACCTTTAAAAGGCTATAAGAACTCATCCTTACAAAGGTTATGAGACCAAAATATCATTTTTAAAAATCAATAGATATGTATATCGAATAAAAGTATATTCCTAAATATATGTGTAAAAAATTAGGGAACAGAAATATACTTTAAATAACTGTGAAGAGACAAAGAAATTCTTAAGTAGTGACACAAATGTAGAGGGGTTTTCAACCTTCTCTGTTACCAGAGACAGATCAACCAGTCTAAAACTCAACAAGATCTTATTGGCTTGAAGGAAGAAATGGAACAGAGTTGCTTAGTATACATGTCTTTCTATATCTAAGAAATTGAATACACATGCTTCTCCAATGCACAGAGAACATTCTCAAATTTAGAACATGATAGGCCACAAAACATACTACCATAATACAAAGAGGATAAAACTAGCATGATCTATCTTTCTAAATTGATAAACTAAAAATAGAAGTGAAATAGAAATAGAAATTGAAAAATAACTTTTACACTAGGAAAATAAGATCTCACTACTAAAATGATAGAGGATCAGGGAATAAAACAAAGAGGAAACTAAAAAAAATTATCCTGGCAACAAATGAAAATGAAAACATAAATTAACAGAATGTTTGATAAACAGAAAAAACTGTAAGAAAGTGAAAATTTTAGCTTTGAAACATTCATTAGGCAGGAAGAATGGGCTTACATAACTAACTTAATACGGCAGCTTAAGAAAGTTTAAAATGACCAAAAAAATTTAGAGAAGTGAAGCAAGCAGAAGGCAATAATAAAATTAGAGCAGAAAGTACTGAACTGGACACACCCAAAATTTAAAAAAATTAATATAAAGAAGATTTGGATCTTTGAAACCATAATCAAGTCAATAAATCATTAGCAAGATTCACAAAGAAAAAGAGAGTACCCTTAGAAATTAAAGATATATAAAGGGAATATAATAATCAACACAGAAATTTAAAAGATAAATATTTGGACAATCTATGCAAAAATGAGAGAACCTAGAAGAAATAGGTATTTTTTAAAACTCCTATTACATGCATACCAAGGTTGAACCAATGATCTGGAATAACTGAACAGACCCTCATTATCAAGAAAATTGTAATGATTATCAAAATCTTCTGAAATACAAAAAAATGAAAGCAGGCACAGATGGACTCACTAGTGAATCCTTTCAAAGTTTTAAAGATATTACACTACCAGACTTTTTAGGATCTTCCAGTAAAGTATTGAAAAAGAAATACTCCTAAATAGTTTATATGAAGCTAACATCACCCTGACACCAAAATTGACAGTCAACACAAGAAAAATGAATTTCAGGACTACAGGCCAAGATCTATGATGAACACCACCACAAAGATACTCAACAATATAAGTTCAAATAGATACCAAGTATTCATCCAAAAGACTATACCCCATTCCTAAGTAGGAATCATCCCAGAGATGCAAGCATGATTTACAAACACAATCAAATCAATATAACTACCTATCAAAAAAAGAAAAAAAAACAAACAGCATATTATTATATAAATGGATGTAGAGAAACCATTTGAGAAGAAACAGCACCATTCATGATAAAATCTCTCAACATGTTAGAAATTGAAGGAACTTTCCTCATTAATAATGAGAGCCATTCACCACAAGCCCATAACAAACATTATATTCTATTTTTTTTTTATTTTTTGGGCCACAGCCATTTGATGCTCAGGGGTTACTCCTGGCTATGCGCTCAGAAATCGCCCCTGGCTTGGGGGGACCATATGGACGCCGGGGGATCGAACCGCGGTCCATCCTACGCTAGCGCTTGCAAGGCAGACACCTTACTACTAGCGCCACCTTCCTGGCCCCAACAAACATTATATTCAATGATAAAAAACTAAGTGCCTTTCTTTCCTCTAAGATCTGGCAGAAGACAAAGCTGCCCATTCTCTCCACTTCTATTCAATATATTACTTTTTAGATTTGCCATAGATTTTAAGCAAGAAAAATATCAATTCCATCCATGCAGAAAAGTAAAATGCAAACCCTCAGTGTATGCAGGTGACATACATATTTAGAACATCCTACTAAAGACTACTAAAACACAATAGAATTTCAGAATAAAGTGGAAAATACATACATATAAAATAATGAATAAATAATTTATATGTAAATATAATGAATAGAAATAAAGGGATTAACAAAAAAAATCTCATTCATTTTTCTGCAACTGAAATTCAAGTAACAGATCACTTTAAAAAAGAGGAAGGCCAAAGTGTAGCACAGTAGTAGGGTGCTTCACACAGCGGAAAGAGAAAGAAAGAAAGAAAGAAAGAAAGAAAGAAAGAAAGAAAGAAAGAAAGAAAGGAAGGAAGGAAGGAAGGAAGGAAGGAAGGAAGGAAGGAAGGAAGGAAGGAAGGAAGGAAGGAAGGAAGGAAGGAAGGAAGGAGAAGGAAGGAAGGAAGGAAGGAAGGAAGGAAGGAAGGAAGAAGAAGAAAGAAAGAAGAAAGAAAGAAAGAAAGAAAGAAAGAAAGAAAGAAAGAAAGAAAGAAAGAAAGGAAGGAAGGAAGGAAGGAAGGGAGAGAGAGAAAGAGAAAAAAAAGAAAGAAAGAAAAATAAAGAGAGAAAGAAAGAAAAAGAAAGAAAGAAAGAAAAAGAAAGAAGTAAGAAAGAAAGAAGTAAGAAAGAAGAAAGAAAGAAAGAAGAAAGAAAGAAGTGAAGACCTATACAAAAAAATTACATAACTCTGCTTCAATAAATAAAAGAGAACACTGAAAATGGGAACACTCCCAGGCTCATGCATTAAGAGTACTGATACTATTAAAATTGTGATAATTCCCCAAACATTGTATAGATGTAATATGATCCTAATAACATTACCACAAATTTTTCAAAAAAAATATATTAAACACTTGAGAAATTCATATGGAATAATAAACTTCAATGAATAGTTAAATCTATCATTGGGAGAAAGAACATGAGAAGCAAGCATCACTTTCCCCAACATTAAACAGTATTTTCAAAAAGTACTCATTAAAACAATATGGCATTGGAATAAAATAGACCCTGCATAAATGGAATAGACTTGAATATCCTGAGATTGACCCTGAGGAATATATAGTCACTTCAAAATTGAAGAGTAAACGGGTCAATTATATGCAAAAAGTTAATGATGTGCACAAAAGTCAAATTAATGTGTATTAAATACCTTGATATCAGACCTAAAACTATAAGGTATTAAAAAAACATAGAACAATTCTGAAAATTGAACTAATGATGAAATAGCATGAACTCTAAGGTGGAAGCAAGTTAAGATGGGAATACATTAAACTAAGCATCTTCTGCAACTCAAAATAAACAATATTTAGAACAGAAAAACTGATAATTGAATAAAAAACACTTTATTTACCCAATACCCAAAAGATAAGGGATTAATATCTGAGATATAGAGCTTAATAAAAAATAAATAACTTGGACCAGAGCAATAATACAGTGTTAGGGCACTTGCCTTGCGTGTGGCTGACCCAAGAAGAACCTTGGTTCGATCCCCCAGCATCTCATTTGGTCCCCCAAGCCAGGAGTGAGTTCTGAGTGCATAGTCAGGAGTAAACCCTAAGCGTCACCTGGTAAGGCCCAACCCCCCCCCCCAAAAAAAAAAAAAGAAAGAAGAAAGAAAAAATAACTCTGACCCAATCAAATACTGAAAAAAATGAACAGACATTTTCTCAAATAAGAAATAAAGGTATCTGGGGTTGGAGATAGCACAACAGTAGGTTTTCGGCATCCCATATGGGACCCGACCATTGCCAGGTGTGACCCAAAAACTGAAAAAAAAAAAAGGAAAGGAAAACAGAAAGAAATATAGGTATCTAAAAGACATTAGAAAAATGGCACACTATTATTATTCATCCTGATGAGCAAATCAAAAAAAAATAATAAGATTCCATCTCACTGGCACACATAAAATAGAAAAAGAACAAACAGTGCTGGCACAGATGTGAGGTGAAAAGGACTGATTCCCTGATGAATGGAATGTCAACTCTTCCAGTATTTTCAAAAACAAAAAAAAATGGATATTTCTCAAAGCATTTATAGACTCAGAAATACCATGCATAGGAATATACCATAGAGGCCCAAACACAATATAGAAAAGTCCTCTGCATACCCATGTTCATTGCAGTACTATTCCCATTAGGCAGACTCTGGAAACTACCCAAGTGTCTGAGAACAGATAAGTGTATGAAGAAATAGTGGTTCATCTGCAAAAACAGATACTTCAAAGATCTTTGAAAAAATTAAGTCATATAATTTCCTTATATGACATATATTTATATATATATTATATGACTTATATATTTCCTTATATATTCCATATATTCCTTATATGTAGAATATTATGCAGAGTGAAATGAGTCAGAAGGACAGGGATAGACAGAATGGTTGTACTTATTCGTGCAATATAAAAATGAATCATATAGTAAAAATATCCAAAGACAATAGGCAATAGAGACGAGGACCAGGAGATCTAGCCCATTGTTAGAAGATAGACACACAGAATGGTGAAGTGCTCTGAAGGCAAAGAAGGGACCTCTATAAAAGTTGAAAACAGGGCCCGGAGAGATAGCACAGCGGTGTTTGCCTTGCAAGCAGCCGATCCAGGACCAAAGGTGGTTGGTTCGAACCCCGGTGTCCCATATGGTCCCCCGTGCCTGCCAGGAGCTATTTCTGAGCAGACAGCCAGGAGTAACCCCTGAGCACCACCGGGTGTGGCCCCAAAACCAAAAAGTTGAAAACAATCATTTGGGACAAGAATTCATTGTTGAAATTAAGTAAATAATATGCAGCACACACCTTAAGTATCAACATTGTAAACCACAGTCTCTAATGGCAGGCAAGAATTTTACCACCTAACGACCAATATCTTGATCCACAGTCTCTAATGGAAACAAAATGAAGGAGGAGGAGGAGAAAGAGGAACAGGAGAAGAAAAGAAAGAAGGAGAAGGAGGAGGAGGAGAAGGAGAAAGGGGAGGAGAAGATGAAGAAGGAGGAGGAGAAAGAGGAAGAGGAAGAAGAGAAGAGGAAGAAGAAGAAGGAGGAGGAGGAGAAGGAGAAAGGGGAGGAGGAGAAGATGAAGAAAGGGGAGGAGGAGGAGGAGGAGGAGGAGGAGAAGAAGAAGAAGAAGAAGAAGAAGAAGAAGAAGAAGAAGAAGAAGAAGAAGAAGAAGACAGATGAAGACAGATGAAGACAGATGAAGACAAAGAATAGGAAGATCTTCTAGAGTGTCAAGAAAGACAGTGGATTGTGAGGAAAGCAAAAGGGAAACTGGGGAACTTGAAACATTAGTGCCAGGGAATGTGCAGTTTTGAAGGTGTACATTATATGACTAAAACTCAATTATGAAGAATGTTGTGATTGTTACAAAAAAGCAATGAGGTCACACACAGATAATTTAAAAATATCATTTGTATAAAATAAACATAATTTAAATTTAAAAATATAGTATTTTTAAACAAAGTATTTCAGAACTTCCTATTACTATACCATATATTAAATGAAAAACTCATTTTTACTAATGAAAATTAAATGTTGTGTAATACATAATTTACATAGTGACCAATAATGTCTAGTTTTCTCAAAATTGTAGTAAATTAAAATGGTCCCATAAAAGTTTTTAGAGCACAGTGTTATATTTCTAGATCATATCACAGATATAAATGGGCTATAGGGATTTTAAACAGTGAATTCTCAGGAATCTTTTATCTGAAATTTGTTAAATTTGTTGGTTTGAATAGCCTGAAAATGATGGCTGTATGCATACACTTACATTGTATTATTGGTATAGAAACTTAACTAACTTAACCCTATGCACCAAAAACACCTCTCTTACTGTGTTATAATTCAGTATTTTTTGCTATTGTGACTCTGCATTGAAGGATAACTACTGCTAAAATGAAGAAGCATGTGGAGTGCTAGGACTAAACACAGGTTGGCCATATCTAAAGGCAGTACCCTACAGAGCTATACTATTATCTATCTCATAATTCAAATTTAAAGTTATCACATTCATTTATTAATTAGCTATTTGATACAAGTACCTTTCTTTTGTTGGAAACAAAGGTAAATAATATGACTTTTAAAATTGAGAATGCAAATAAACTTCACTTTCTTATTATATTAATACATTTTGATTTGATCTTTGAGTATGGTGTTAGATGAAAGGTCTATGTTTACTTTTTGCAAGTAGCTGGTCAGTTGCGCCAACACGCACTTGTTGAAGAGGGCTTTCCTTGCTCTATTTTTCTTTTACTTCCCCTTTATCAAAAATTAATTGACTGTCTGGGGGGAACATTCTCTGAATACTCAAGTCTACTCCACTGATCTGAGGGTCTATCTTTATTACGATCACCATGCTCTTTTAATGACTATAGCGTTGCAATACAATTTAAAGTTGGGGAAAGTGCTGCCTCCCATATTCCTTTTCCTAAAGGTTGCTCTAGCTATTTGCGGGTGTTTATTTTTCCAAATAAATTTCAAGAGTACTTGATCTACTGTTATGTCATGTCATGTCATGGGAATATTAAAGGGATTTCATTTTATATGTAAAATGCATTGGAAATATTGCTATTTTATATTATGTTATACCTACCAATCCTTGTGCAGGGTATGTGTCTCAATTTCCATGTGTGATATTATTTCTTGAAGCAGGGTTTTTTTAGTTTACTTTGTATAGGTCCTTAACCTCTGTAGTTAAGTTGACTCCAAGATATATGAGTTTGTGTAACATTAATGTGAATGTATTAAAGACGTTGATATCAGACCCTAAATCATTGATATCAGACCCTACACCATATGGTATGTAGAACAACATGTAGGTTAAAACACCTTCATGACCTTGAGACTAAAGGCATGTTTAAGATGGAAACAGCACTCTCCAAACAAGTGGAAGAAGAGATAAACCAGATGGTACTATATTAAGGGGCTTGAGAAGTTTCTGCACCTCAAAGGAAATAATTTGTAGGATGGCAAAAGGCCACCCACATAATGGAAGAAAATATTCACACCATAACCATCAGATAAGTGGATAAGTGGCTAATATCAAATATATACAAGGTACTTGACAGAATTTATGAAAAAAAATCTAACCCCATCTAAAATGTGGAGATGAAATAAACAAATACTTCTCAAAGAATAAATACAAATAGCCAAAAAGACACATGAAAAATGCTCCATATCACTAATCATTAGGGATATGAAAATCAAAACAACAATGTGGTACAATCTCATGCCACAAATCACAAAGAACATAACAATCACTGTTGGCAAGGATATAGAGCAGTGGTCCTCAAACTATGGCCCGTGGGCTACATATGACCCCTCCAATGGTCTGAGGACAAATGAACAGGCCCCCTGTTTAAATGTTTGAGGGACCCCTGATATAGAGGAGAAAGAAAATCGCATTCACTGCCTGGTGAGAATATTAGCAAGGTCCATCCTTTATGGGAAAGTAATATCAAGATTTCATCAAAACCTGAACATTGAGCTCTCATATGATCTAGCTAATAACACTTTTAGGAATACATCTATCCTAGGAACACAAAAATACAAGCCAAAAATTCCTTCCTCACATCTATTATTTATTGCAGATGGTTTACAACAGCAGACTCTGGAAACAACCAAGATGTCCCTCAACAGATGAATGGCCAAAGAAACTGTAGTAAATATACACCAATGAAATATTATGCAGCCATCAGGAGAGATGAAGTCCATGAAATTTTCTTATACATGAATATGCCATGGGAATCTAATATGTTGAGTGAAATAAATCAGAGAGAGAGAGACAGAATAGTCTCACTTATCTATGAGTTTTAAGAAAAATAAAAGACATTATTGTAATAAAGCCCAGATGAAGATTGAAGGACCAACTTACTATATTGAAGCTCATCAGGTAAAAGCTGTGAGCCCCCATGAACAATGAGTAGAAATTTAAAAAAATGAGTATTAAAAAATAAACAAAAATTAAAAACAAATAAAGGAGCATAACTTCAATACCAAATTCAAAGTCAATGACAACAGTATCTATGGCCAACCTCATCAAGCTATACACAATTACCCTAGCAGTTTGGGGGACAAAGGAAGGGGTGTTGAAAACTGAGTTGGAGGAGAACAACACTGGTATGGGGATACCCCCTGATTGAATGCCACTATGCACCGCCAATATTACTGTGAAATACTTGCAATTTACGTTGGTCACAATAAAAATTATTTACAAAATAAAAAAAATAATTACACTGACAATGCCAATGAGACAAATTGTAGAATGCTCTGTCTCAAATACAGGCAGGGGGTGAGGGAACTAGGGTGATTAAAAACATTAGTTAAAGGAATGTTGTACTGGTTAAGGTGTGTGGCAATTTTTATGACTGAAACCCAAGTACAATCATGTTTGCAATGAAAGGTGCTTAATTAAAGAAAATGTTGAAAAAATAAAAAACAATAAAATTTAATTATGAAGTACTTTATAGATCACAAAGGTTTCATAAAATAAAATAATTAATTAAAATTATATTAAAATAGAAACATTGTTCAAAGCATTTGGTGTTTGAGAGACAAGGTAACTTTAAACATCAACATAAGGATGAGACTGTTGTAGGAATGTGGTCAAACAAAATCAGTAAATTTAAGAAATTAATTTTTGTCTACTAAAAAAATGAAGTGAAGCTGGAAAAGGAAATGCTTGTACATTTAAGGAAGGACACTAACACAATGGTGGGTTTAATGTGGAATATTTAATGAGCAAGATACTGAAAATTTTCCTAATCTCTGTTCCTAAATAAAATGTTGTGCATATTATTTATTATAATGTGTAGAAATTTTTATATTTCTTTAATTATATAAGTAAAAATGGTTTAATTTAAATTCTTCCAAAGGAATATAAATAGCCTATTATGAACATTTGCTCCTGGTTCACTACAAATGACATAAGACATATGCTGTTAATATGATTCTGAGAAAAACTATAATACTTGTCACTTACAATATTTGGAAAAATTGTAAAATGCTTTCATTTTTCCTTTTATGGCATTAGGAATGACAACAGCATCACTTATTTAGGTTTAACAGATTATATAAATTGCAAATAAGATGATAATTTGATTTTATATGTTTAAATTGATATTTATTAACTTATGTAAAGTACCTAATGTCAATGTTAAATCACCTATTTGAGATTTTTTTTCTTTTCTATTCTGTTCTGATATCTTTCTTTTAAAAAATAAATATGTACTACTTACAAACAGTGTTCAAGGAAGATTCCCTATCTGCTGTGCTCTAACACCAGCCCCTGAGAAAATAATTTTATTTTAGTTGATAAACTTTTTATAATTATGTAAAATTTTATGTCACAAACTGGAACACAATGAGGAGGGTGTTTTACCTAGTATGAATCAGCATCCATTATTGTCCTCCCAGCCTGCCATTAACATTTAAAATTTAAAAGTTACTGTTTTTTAAATATATTTTAGGATATCCATAAAACCTCCTAATACTACTAAAGACTACTTTTTTCTGTATTACTGTCTTGTTTAATATAATTCTGGTACTATAATCTTAACATATTAAAATAGGGGAGAAATAGTTATTGTATGCATAAGATTAGATTTATTTAAAATTCTCAGCTTTGCATATAGGATTACTGGGATCTAAGACACTTCATAGTCCCCTAAGCACTAAGCATCCAGGGAGTAAATCCAGGCAACTTGTACAGTTTGTAAAGCAGAAACCTTATAGAACAAATGGGTGAGGATTCTAAACTATAAAAAAACACAAAAACAGAAATTATTTAGCTAGTAATATTTTACTGAGAATGAAAACAGAATATAACCATCAAAGTTTATTTTCACAATATATTTCTTCTTTATGTGAATATATACCTCAGTTAAAAACATTTGAATGAAACCAAAGAGATAGGGTAAGGCACTTGCAGAGATCTTACTTGTGTTTGATCCACAGCATCCCATATGGTACCATGAGCACTGCCAAGAGTAATTCCTAAGTGCAGGTCCAGGAGTGACTCATGAGCACAAATGAGTATGACCTGCTCACTTAAAAAAATATTGATTTTATTGATTGTTTCCCTACCTATAATGTTTTTCATATACTTCTGAAAAGAAACACAGTAGATAAAGTACATATATCAATTTTAAAAATATTACATTTTTTGGAAAATTTATATCAAGTATTTTTATTAGTATATAAATTGTAGAAGCTTTTGGTAGCTATATATCTTAAAATAGTATTTTTAGTAGCTGTGGCTGGCAACAGAATGAGAAGTAATTGTAATATACTACTAACAACAAAATCAAGTAACCTTAAATTCTTTAAATATGTAGCCATAAAATATCAAAAGCATATGGTTCAAAATCAAAAGTTGCTGACGCTTTAGTAGATATAATTTATTTTTAGATTTCAGTTTGTGAAAACTCCTCTTAATTTAGATTTTTAACCTCCTTGCTAAAAAGCCAAAAAAAGAGTGAAAATATTCTCTCCTGGCATTGAAATTTAGGGCTTAGTTTAAGGAAAAGCTGTTAGTTAAAGAGAAATGTGCTTCATAGTATAAGAAAGCAGCTAGAGAATTCAAACGCATATTAAACAACTATTTTCATGCAATAAGTAAGTCAATAAAGGGTCTGGATTCTTGGTATTTTCTTTCTTGAGGGGAAGCACACCTGGCTGTGCTGAGGTTACTCATGTGATTAGAAATATAGATTTGCTCTAGGGGAATGTATATGATGCTAGAAGTTGAACCAGAATTGGACATAGACAAAGCAAATCTGGTATCTTTGTAAAAAGTTCTCTCACTCCAGTTCTGTGTTTTGAAAAACAGAAAATACATTAAATGCATCCCAACTATGGTACTGTAGCTATTTCCTCTGAGGAAGAGAAAGTAATTCCAGAGTCCATTCTTTTACTGAATGAAAAACAAAGCAAAGGAGAGAAAAGAAAGAAAGAAAAAAAGAAAGAAAGAGAAAGAAAGAAAAAAAAGAAAGAAAGAGAAAGAAAGAAAGAAAGAAAGAAAGAAAGAAAGAAAGAAAGAAAGAAAGAAAGAAAGGAAGAGAAAGAAAGAAAGAAAGAAAGGATGAAAGAAAGAAAGAAAGAAAGAAAGAAAGAAAAAGAAAGAAAGAAAGAAAGAAAGGAAAGAAAGAAAGAAAGAAAGAGAAGAAAGAAAGAAAGAAAGGAAAGAAAAGAAAGAAAGAAACGAAAGGAAGGAAGGAAGGAAGGAAGAAGGAAGAAGAGAAAGGAAGAAAGGAAGAAAGGAAGGAAGAAAGAAAAAAGAAAGACAAAAGAAAAAGGAAAGGAAGGAAGAAAGAAAAGACAAAGAAAAGAAAAAGAAAGGAAGGGAAGAAAAAAGAAAGACAAAGAAAAGAAAAAGGAAGGAAGGAAGGAGAGGTGAGAGTTGCATAAATTTTCACCCCATTTGAGAGAAGAAACTAGTATATTTGTATTTAGACATCTTACTGAACACTCAAGAAGGCTATTAATAAGCAAGTATAAATAAACTAGTTATAATTAAAGATTAAACTAGTGCCCTATTAAATCTTAATGAAATAAAGGCTAGAGATACGTTCAAGTTGTAAACCATGTAGACTCTCTTGCCTTTTCCTGATCTTGGGTATGATCTTTGGCAAAATATTGACTAACTTCCCCAAGCACTGCATGTATTGACCATCTACCAAAAAAGTCCTTTGAGTTCGAAATAATTAAACTGAACTATTAGTAATTAAGTATGTAAAAAACAAGAGTATACATGTACTGAGTAGAATAAAAGAATCTATCATTTAGCAAGACAATTTTATTACAATTTTATTGATGTACTAGTCAATAACAAATTTATTCTAAAATCAAATAAATAGGAACATTTAAGTCTTAATCATGAAACTTAAGCTAATAAATGCAAGGTAAAGCATAAAAATTGATAAAATTATCAGTCGAGAACTACTAAACTATAAAATATAAGCAATATATGCACAGCATAAAGCAAATTATGATATCAGGAGAAGAAGAGTGAAAATGTAAAAACAGTAAAAGACAATGTAATATAATTTAACTTCTAGAGATGAAAAATAATATGTTTGAAATAAGATCTGACTATATTGAACTAATAGATAAACTACCACAGTGCAAAACACTTAATTAAAAATAAAATGTAAAGTAATAAAATGATACTTGTTCATCATAATCATAAAGGTAAAATTAATTAATATAAGAGACCCTAATTATGTTTGCAACGTATTAAGGAATATACTATGTGTAACCAAATTATAGAAATAAAGAACAGTCACAAATGACTAAATAATTGGTTTTTTATATGATGAATAGAGAACAAATATATTAAAAAACTAGGGCAGAGTTTAGATCACTAAAATATCAAGGCCACTCTACTTAGAATTAAATCATCTTGCTCTTCGAGTCAGTGTTCTTCCTTGAACACATATCTAATTTGCTTGTCTTTCTTTATTTATTCTACTTTGGAGAAACCTGTTTGCACTCTTGAACAAATTTCCTAGATTTTTTCTGCTTTCACATCTTTCTAAGCAAATCTTGCTCAAAACAAATACCAAGCACTGTTTACAATAGCTAGAATCTGGAAACGACCTTGGTGTCTGACAATAGATGAGTGGATAATGAAATTGTGATACATTTCCATAATAGAATATTATGCAGCCATCATGATTTTTCTTATACATGGAGAGACAGGAGAATAATATGCTAAGTGAAATGAGTCAGAGAGAAAGGGATAGATATAGAATAATCATACTCTTTGGTGGGATATAAGGAAAACAAGAGATAGTATGGTAATAATACCCGGAGATAATGTGTACATAGATCAGGATGTCCATTCCAGTGTAGAAAGGGTCACTACAAAGAGCAGTCAGCATTATTAGAGATAGAAGGGTCTATTAAGAAAATGGTAATTGTAACTGAGCGTTCTGGACCTGAATGAGGCTCAAAGTGGAGAAACTAACAGGCAAGTCACTCCTTGACAATAGTGCAAACCACAGTCTCAAAAAATATAGAAATATAGAGAAAAGGAAATTGCCTTCCTATGGCAAGGTGGGGGTATGGGAGGTGAGAGAGAAACAGGAGACATGGATGACAAGAAGGGTTCACTTGTAAAGGATGGTGTACATTGTATGACTGAAACCCAGCAATTTACAATTTTTTTACCACGGTAATTAAATAAAGCTATTAAAATAAAATAAGATTAGGCAAAGTATAGTTTGAGGTAATTTTACTGATACATATAATACAGAAGCTTAATAGTTGAGATTATGGAGAGAAAAAAATGTTGGAAACATGTCAGCACTTTAGTGGATGCCACAGTAGCAGTGGAGGGGATCCCAGAGATACTAACAGCAGTTGGTACCCTGGAGCCCCCAAAAATAAAATCCCTGAAATCCCTGAGCTAGGTGATAGGACACCTAATTCCTGAAGAGGAAACAACTTCCATCATCAAAAAAACAAATCATGCTCCTAGAGATATTTCTGGAGAAAGTAGCAGTGGCAAATAAGTGGTGTCATAATATTGTTTCTACTTTGTCCTGTGGATTGGAGCTCTGGAGAACCTCTAATAGGTCTACTCTCTAGGCTGCAGGCATTACAAATTGCAGTGGAGGCATGGAGGGACTGCAACTGGAGCATTGCAGAGCATTATTTGACCATCCACACTGTCAAACTTGCATGTTGGGGACATTAGTGAGCAGCTGAGCTGTTGAGGAAGTGAAGCTAAGCTAAAACTGGAGATCAGGCAGAAGAATCACTACTGTGAGATGATTATAGACAACAAGCCAACCAACCTCTGCAGTAAGGCCTGGGAGACATTCTACTTGTGGGTATCCCTGTCATCCAGCACAGTCTGCTTCCCTAGAAACTCAGATTGTGCATCAGGCCCAGCCTGTATTTAGATCTATGGTTCCTGTGCCCAGTAGGCAAGAGCAGAGTCCGGCAGCTGTGATGACAATGGGCAGCTTTTGGAATCAAAAGACTATTTAGAACATAGGCTAGTCACTGAGACATGGACATAATCTCCTCCTCACTCAACAGCCTCACATTTCTTCAAGCTAAGGAACCCCACCTCAACAAATTATAAACAAAACAAAATATCATCACATTGCACAGGTAACAATAGGTAGGGGAACTCAGAACCTCACCACATCTAGTGAATGAAGATGGTAGTTCTGAGGACCTAACAAACATCAGTGTCCTATATAACTTCTCTGATAATGACTTTAGACAGGAAATGTAGAGATTATTCAAAAGAACTCAAAGAAACTAAGGAAAAAGCAGCCAATAAGATTCATGATGGTATGAGAATAGAAATGAGAAAACTTCAAACTATAGAACAGAAAAGAAAAATTTGGTAGATGAAGTGAAAAACTCATTGGAACACCTCACAAACAGAGTAACAGTTATTGAGGACAGGAGTAGTGAGCTGAAAAAGCACTGCTTAAAAAATTTCATACAACAGAAGAAGCTGGAAAAGAGACTCAAAATATTTGTACAGAAGATAAAAAAGATTTCCAAATTAAGCAAATAGACAAGAGACCTTTAAGATAAATTTCACAAGGACAATGTAAGAATTGTAAGGGTCCAAGTGAGACAGTAAGAAAGTCCATAAGAAGAAGCAACAGTCAAAGAAATCATTTCTTAGTTGTTCCCAGAACTGAAAAAGCATGCATCCACATTCAGGACACCTGAAATATAACAACTGAAAGAGAATCAAATAAATGCACCCCAATGCATATCTTTTTCACAATAATTAAAAACATAGGTAAAGATAGAATACTGAAAGCAACAATATCGAAAAGGAAAATTAAAAAAAAAAAAGCATCAGATTTAATGTGTTTTGGGGGGGCCATTCCCAGCAGCTCTCAGGGGTTACTTCTGGCTCTGTGCTCAGAAATTGCTCCTGGCACTCTAGGGACATATGAGATGCTGGGAATCGAACACGGGTCAGCAATGTAAAAGGAAATCCCCCCTCACAAATAGAAGCGTCCTTAAGATTCACAGCAGATTTATTACAAGCTACTGCTTTGCCTGATGGCAGTGGTGAGATAATAGTAAAGAAAAAAAACCTCAATGAAATAAATGTTGTGCCAAAGATACTTGACCCACCCAGGCTTTCATTCAGGTATGAAGGAAAGATATCCAGTTTCACCAATAAATAACAGTTCAGGAATTTACTGGCTCAGAGCCAAACTTAAAAACAAGTGTTTACTCCTTAAGAAAACACAAGTTCTATCCTTATGGGTCTTAAAACTTATACTAATGTCCATAATACTTATATCTCTCAATATCAACACTAATACACCAAATGACAGGCATGAAAAGTGGATCAGAAAAAAGAATCCCACCATCAATGTCCTAAATTGGTGGTGGGAATGTTGCACTGGTGAAGGTGGTGTTCTTTACATGACTGAAACCTAATCACAACCATATTCGTAATCAAGATGCTTAAATAAAGATATTCATAAAAAAGAGAATCCAACATTTTTCTCTCTACAAGAGACACAGTTGAATAGTCAAGCAAATGCAGATTCAAAAGTAAAGATTAAAGGAAAATCCTACCAAATAACACCCTAAAAAAGGCTGGATGGCCATAAAATGTCAGAAAAGTCAGACTTTAGACTTAAAAAGATTACAAGACAGAAAAGGTCACTTATTAATAATCAAGAGATGTAGGGGCCGGAGAGATAGCATGGAGGTAAGGCGTTTGCCTTTCATGGAGGAGGTCATCGGTTCGAATCTTGGCATCCGATATGGTCCCCCGTGCCTGCCAGGAGTAATTTCTGAGCCTGGAGCCAGGAATAACCCCTGAGCACTGCCGGGTGTGACCCAAAAACCACAAAAAAAAAAAAAAAAAAAAAAGAGAGAGATGTGTGTCAAAGGAAGTTAACACAGTCCTAAACTTATATGTACTCAATGAAGATACAGAAAAATACTTGAATCAATTGCTAATACACTAAAGAAAAACATCAATAGCAATAAATAGTCATGACAGATTTCAACACCACCCTATTACTTCTGAATAGATCAATAAGGGTTAAAGCACAAAAAGGATATACTGGCTTTGAAAGAAGAAATATATATACACTAACACACACATATATACCATATATACTATATATATGTGACTTTATGTAAGTAAAAAAGCAAAATACACTTTATTCTTAATGCACATAAGTCATTCTCTAAGACAGACCACATGCTAGGCCATAAAACATATCTCCATAAATTCAGGAAGATGATCATATCAACTATCGTCTCCAACCACAATGCACTCAAAATATAAGTGGATTGTAATCATTAATGGAGAAACAACTTTAACATCTGGAAATTAAACAGATCACTGCTGAATAAATAGTGGGAAAGAAACAAAAATCCAGGAGGAAATCAAAAGATTTCTGGAAATGAATTAAAAGTAAAACATAAATTATTTTAATTTGAGTGACACAACACAAAGCACTATTAAGAAGAAAACTGACGCTTAGTGATGTTGAACATCTTTTCATGTGCCTTTTGGCCATTTGCCTTTCTTCTTTTTCAAAGTGTCTGCTCATTTCTTCTCCCCATTTTTTGATGGGGTAGTTGTTTTTTTCTTGTATAGTTCTGTCAGTACCTTGTAAATTTTAGATATTAGCCCTTTATCTGATGAGTATTGGGTGAATAATTTCTCCCATTCAGTGGGTGGCCTTTGTATTCTGGGCACTATTTCCTTTGAGAAGCAGAAGCTTCTCAGCTTAATATAGTTCCATCTGTTTATCTCTGCTTCCACTTGTTTGGAAAGTGCTATCTCCTCCTTAAAGATGCTTTTAGTCTCAATGTCCTGGAGTGTTTCACCTACATGTTGTTCTATATACCTTATAGTTTCAGATCTGATATCAAGGTCTTTAATCCATTTGGATTTTACCTTTGTACATGGTGTTAGCTGGGGCTCTGAATTCGCTTTTTTGCAAGTGGCTAACCAGTTGTGCCAACACCACTTGTTGAATAGGCTTTCCTTGCTCCATTTAGGATTTCTTGATCCTTTATCAAAAACTAGGTGGTTATATGTCTGAGGAACCTTCTCTGAGTACTCAAGCCTATTCCACTGATCTGAGGGTCTGTCTTTATTTCAATACCATTCTGTTTTTATAACTATTGCTTTGTAATACAGCTTAAAATTAGGAAAAGTAATGCCTCCCATATTTCTTCTCCCAAAGAGTGCTTTAGCTATTCGAGGTTGTTTGTTGTTCCAGATGAATTTCAGAAGTATTTGATCCACTTCTTTGAAGAATGTCATGGGTATCTTCAGAGGAATTTATTATGCTGAGTGAAGTAAGTCAGAGGGAGAGAGAAAGACACAGAATGGTTTCACTCATCTATGGGCTTTAAGAAAAATGAAAGACATTTTTAACTATATCTCAGAGACAAGAGAGATGAGGACTGGTAGGTGCAGCTCATGACATGAAGTTCATCACATAGAGTGATGAGTGCAGTTGGAGAGATGACTACACTGAAAACTACCATAACAATATGAATTAATAAGGGAAGTAGAAAGCCTGTCTTGAGTACAGGTGTGGGGGTGTGGGGAGGAGTGAGATCTGGGAAATTGATGGTGGGAATGTTGCACTGATGAAGGGGGGTGTTCTTTACATGACAGTAATCATACAACTATAATCATGTTTGTAATCACGATGTTTAAATAAAGATAATTATAAAAAAAGAAGAAAACTGATAACTTTGCAAGCATTCAGCAGTAAGGAAGAAAAGCTCTACATGCATAACTTAAAGGCAAAGATTAAGAAATTGAAAGATGGGGCTGGAGAGATAGCACTGCAGCATTTTTCTTGCAAACAGCCAACCCAGGACCTAAGATTGTTGGTTAGACTCCCGTGAACCCATATGGTCCCCATGCCTGCCAGGCCCTATTTCTGAGCAGATAAGCAGGAGTAACCCCTGAGCATCACCGGGTGTGGCCCAAAAAACAAAAAACAAACAAACAAAAAAAGAAATTGAAAGATGATAAAAAATATGAGTCAAAAGTAGGCAGGCTTAAAGAGGTAAAAAGAAGAGCTGGAATTAATAAAACTAAAACCCAGAAAACCAATTCAAAAGATCAATAAATTAAAATTTTCTCTTTGAAAAATAAAATAAACTACTAGCAAGATTCTCAAAGAATGGTAGTAAGAGAAGCATAATAAACAGAATCAGAAATTATAAGGAGTAACACTAAAGATGCTACATAAATTCAAATAGTAATCAGAGAGTGCTTTGAGAATCTTATGCTACAAAACAAGAAAACTTGGAAGAAATGGATAATTTTTTTAGACTGCTATAACCTCTTAAAGTTTAACCAAGTTTATCTTGAATACCTGGACAGAGCTATCCATATTGAAGCAATTGAAAAGGAAATTAGAAGGCTTTCCAAACCAGATGGATTCATTAATTAATTATTTTAAACTTTTAAAGAGTTTCACTGCCAGTCATTTTTATACTCTTCTTGGAAATAAAAAAATAGAAATATTTCCATGAAGTTTCTATAACTACACCCTGGTAGGAAAATGAAGAGACACGAAGGAAAAAGAGAAGTATAGGACGAATCATCGATAAACACAGGTGCAAATATCCTCAAAAAATGCTAGCAAATTGGGCTGGAGCAGTGGTGCAAGCCATAAGGATTCTGCTTTGGGCACGCTAGCCTGGACAGACCCGGTACAATCTCCTGGTGTCCCATATGGTCTCCCAAGCCAGGAGAGATTTCTGGGTGCATACCAGGAGTAACCCCTAAGCATCACCAGGTGTTGCCAAAAAACCAAAAAACAATACTAGCAAAGAGAATCCAATGACTCATCAATAAGGCATGATCATGTAGGGTTCATTCCTGGGATTTATGAATGTTTTAAAATAAATAAGTCAGCGCCTAGAGCAGTGGCTAAGCCGTAGGGCCTTTCCTTGCACACAGCTGACCTAGGACTGACCATGGTTTGATCCCCGTAGTCCCATTTGGTCTTTCAAACCAGGAGCAATTTCTGAGTGCATAGCCAGGAGCTATCACTGAGCATCACTGGGTGTGGCCCCCAAAAAAACAAACAAAGAAAAAAAAACAATAACCAAGTCAATCAATATAATACACCATGCCAATGAAAGGAAATAATGTAAAATTATATGATCCTATCAATAGAATCTGAGAAAGCATTTGAAAAAGATTCATGATAAAAACCCTCAAAAAAGATGGAAATCAAAGGAATTTTCCTTATTATATTTAAATAAATTCATCACAAACATCAAGTATTATACTAATGGAGAAAATCTAAATGTCTTTTCTCTAAGATATAGCAAAATACAGTTACCTCCTTTTGCCAATTTTATTCAATATATTACTGCAATTTATTTTCATGGCCATTATTTTCTCTAAAATCTGGTATAAGAAAAGACTGCTCCCTCTCACCATTCCTATTTAATATAGTACTGGAAGTACTTACCATATTAATTAGGCAAGAAAAATATTAATGGCATCCAGATATGAAAGGAAAAAGTCAAGCTATCATTCTTTGCACATGAAATGATATTATACTCAGAAAACCCTAAAGACTTTATAAAAAAGTTTCTAGAAAAAATAAATTTTTATAGCAAGCTATAAAATTCTAGAAAAAATAAATTTTTATAGCAGGCTATAAAATTAACATGTAAAAATCAATGGATTTCTTATACAAAATGATAGAGAAAAATTGACCTTAAAAATAATTTTCTAGAGACAGTATAATATCATCTGAATACATTGAAACCTTCACTTCTTTCTTTGCTATGTGATTCCCTTTTTATGTTTTTATTGTCCAACATTTTGGGAAATATTATGGATATGTTTAAAAAAACTATAAATAGAACTCTTATTTGATACAGCAATAACATGTATTTTGAAGTCAAAAATACCATGCCAGAAAGATCTCTGCATTCCTATGTTTGATTCAGCAAACATAAATATTTATGTTTATATTATGTTTATGATTAAGCAAATGTAAGTTCAAGAAACAAATAGATTATTTACAATAGGCAGAAACTGCAAACAAATCAAGCACCTAAGAATAAATTACTGACTAAAGAAACCATGATACAGCTACATAATGGAATATTATGCAGCTGTTAGAATAAAATGAAGTTATGAATTTTGCTTATCTATCCAAGTGGATGGATATGGTGATTAATATGCTAAGTTTAATGAGTCAGAATAATCTCATTAATAGTATGATATAAAAATATAACATGGTAACAATGTCAAAGGAAAATAGAGATGAAGGCCTAAAGGACAAATCAATGGTAGGAAGCTCAATCAATAACAATTTTTAACCACAGTGCTTAAATAAAATAACTATTAAAATTGATGAGATTATTTTAAGTACAGATATGTTTGGGCTGGAGATAAATGGTGGGTTTGGCTCTTCTCTTGCATATGATAGAAGTGTGATACACTCCTGGTACCCTCTATGGTTATCAATGTTACACCAAGAATGACTTTTATTCCACTTGGACTGATTGCAGTGCACAGAGCTAGGAGTAAGCACTGAGCGTCTTGTGTATGGCCCAAAATCAAACAAAATATGTAAAATTAAAACCAGATCTAAACAGACAAGTCAACTTAAAATGCAGCACCTACTAATAAGTTATGGCCAAAACAAACTATTTAATTACAACCGACCTCTGGTTTCAGTTTAAAAACATAGAGTAGTTCATGTGTCTCATCATAATTGTATCATTTAAAATATTGAACTTGGGTGCCAGAGTAGTAGCACAGTAGTAGGGTGTTTGCCTTGCACGTGGCTGCCTCAGGACAAACATGGGTTCAATCCCTGGCGTTTTATATAGTCGCTGAGCCAGGAGAAATTTCTGAATGCAGAGCCAGGAGTACCCCTGAGAGCTCCCAGGTGTCTCCCAAAAAACAAAAATTAAAAGAAAATTAAAATATAGAGCTTAACATTTAAAAATCTATTATTTTATAAATTCAAGTTCTTATTAAATGGGAAAAATTATGTTTAAAATAGTATGAATGTAAAATAAATTTTAATTTATAGCAAATTTTCTTTTATTTTCTTCCTTTCCTCCTCACTTTCTTCCCTATTTCACCTCCTCCCCTTTAACCTCCTTCCTTCCTTCCTTCCTTCCTTCCTTCCTTCCTTCCTTCCTTCCTTCCTTCCTTCCTTCCTTCCTTCCTTCCTTCCTTCCTTCCTTCCTTCCTTCCTTCCTCCCTCCCTCCCTCCCTCCCTCCCTCCCTCCCTCCCTCCCTTCCTCGCTTCTTCCCTTTCTTCCCTTCCTCCCTCCTTTCTTCCTTCTTTCTCTCCTTCCCTCCCACCTTACCTCCTTCCTCCCTTCCTTCCCTTCCTCCCTCCTTTCTTCCTTCTTTCTCTCCTTCACTCCTTCCTTCCTTCTTCTTTCCTTCCTTCCTTCCTTCCTTCCTTCCTTCCTTCCTTCCTTCCTTCCTTCCTTCCTTCCTTCCTTCCTTCCTTCCTTCCTTCCTTCCTTCCTTCCTTCCTTCCTTCCTTCCTTTCTTCCTTTTCTTTGCTATTATATCTAATTTTAATTGTACTGTATAGCATTTCAGGGTACCTGGTATGCAGAACTGAATAAGTCTGTTTAATTACTGATGATCAATAGCAAATTTATTGGGACTGCTTTGGCCTTTCGTATCAACTTCCCTGATCTACTGCTTAAATTTATCATTCTTAATCAAAAGAGGTAGTATTCATAAGTCGAGTGGAGTTAAACATGAAGGTCAGAGAAGAATAGAAAGAAAAGACTGGTTTTATCCCTTGACAAGGAAAAAAACAGGCTGGTTGTAGATAGGGTTGTAGATATTTATATCTGAATTAGTAGTACTGGGCCCATATCACTCCATATGTACTGGGCGCATATCACTCCTGCTCACATTCACATTCTCTGCTCAGTGTTCTCATAGGCAAACGTTCTTATATAAGAGGGCTTCAGTTGTGTATGGATTTCACAATTATAGTAGATGTAGAATCAGAAATAAGCCATAAGTACATGTGGGTGTGGTCCAAAGAAAGTTTAATTGCATGTTTTATATGTGAAATTCATGTATAATATGAAAACTAAATTTGAAATATGATGTGTTGTATTAAATATGAGCTAAATTTAAATGTCAGATAGGGAAAATGATTAGGCTTAAGAAACTATACAGTTACAAGATATTAAAAAATAAATAGAAATCAACACCATCAGAGAAAATTTAATTATATTAGAACTAAGTTCAAAATGTTCTAAATCATACACTAGAAATGTCAGAAACATATGGAAAGAAAAATTGAGAATAATATATTAATAGAAACAGAATTTTTTTACTCATCTTACTTTATATTTGGTCACTAAACAGTGTGCAGAAATGATTGGGAAATTCTTATTGATAATAAGACAAGTGGGTAAGATAGTTTATAGATGACCGGTAAGTGTGCTAGATGACGAGGACTACCAGGGCCGGTCAGAGCAGTGCTCTGTGGCATATAGGACTATATTCCTTGGTGCTTGTGTGGGAGCCTTTGTAGCCAAGGATTCAATTGAGATCACATGCCAGTAAAGTAGAATAAATTTTAGACATGCAATTTTATAGTTTTAAACATTTCAATAAAACTTAGCAAATAATATACAGGCTAAATAACATTTCTGAAATGTGTCATTAAGATAAAAATAAGAATGTACCAATGGTTAAAATAAATATGTAGTGAATGGTTACACAAGTGAATGGTAGTAGAGTGAGTACTTCACATGTTTGAGCCACTTGGTTCTGATAATTAGCATCCTAACCCCATCCCAATAAATATAATTATAATCATAATTATAATTATGGTTAAAATTAACATTTTGAAGCGCTAGAGAGATTACACAGAGATTAAAGCATTTGCTTTTCATGCAGCCAACAGATCATATTGTAAGGTCCTCTGAGCACTGTCAGTAGTTATCCCTAAACACAAAGTCAAGACTTGCCCCTGAGTTTGGCCTACCTAGCATATCTCTCAAGAACAATAATGATGCTTGATATTAAATTTCAGAGGAAGTAATTCTATTTAATTTTGATAGAGGCATGCTGTTAAAATATTCTATACACAGTGTAGCTGTCAATCAAATGTGAGGTTGACATTAAATATTATCTATAAGAATTTAAAACCTGACCCTCCCATTTATTACACATAAGTCTGTAGGAAATATCATGAAAAACATTAAAAGGGGATTATCTAGGGATATTGACTCATATAATCTACAGAAAATTTCTAGAGCTATTTTGCTATATAGAAATAGCCATGTAATTTTGTAGCCTGGAAGGTAAAGTACCCTCTATTAGAAATGCCTCTAATGTATTGAAAAATTCCCATTATATTGTCTAAACCAAGTTGGGTTATTTACTTCTGTTGGAAAGATGGGAATATTGACTTTGAAAAATAACACGAAATGTCATTGTAATACTCTAAGTAAAAATGCTACATCACAAATGGGATATGTTTCCTAAGTAGTTTTTAGATCACTTTGCTATTCCATTGTGAATATTTTTAATGTTGCATACATCTTTAATTATATTAAGAATAAAATAAGTATTCAAAACTCTGTATCTGATCCTTTGTTTCTATTAACTCAGTTATTAGATTTGGTTTAATATTTTTGAAATTTGAACACATGTTATAATCTACCAATAGTTATTTATAAGAGATCATTGCCATAATTTCTGGGACTATAGTTGTAATTTCCTGCAACTGAAAAAAAAGAGATTACTATTTTTTTGTTTGTTTGGAAAACTACCAGACTAGAAATTTTCAGATGTTGAAGTGCAATTTTTGAGAAGTAAAGCACAATTTGTGGTCTTAAAAATATCTAATCGCATCTTTTTTAAGACTGAAAATAGTGTTAGAGGCTTGGAAACAAACTGAAGAAAACAGTTATAGCATTTTGTAATGAGTTGTTTTGATAGTACAGCACTTTTGATTGTTAGTACAGAAAACATTTTTTAAACAATTCACTTAAAATTGATATAATAAAGCAAGACTTTAAATTATTTAAAAGTGAGATCCTTAGGGTCTTGTTTTGCTGACTCTAATTTTATTCCCAGAATCCACATGGTCTCTCAAGCTCACCAGGAGTGATCCCTGAGCATAAAGCCAGGAATAAGCCAGTAAGCAAGCTTAAGCACATCAGGGTAGCATCATTTTATTGTGAGACATTATTTTTAGGCAGTAAAAGTGAATATTAATAAACTCTTTTTTGATATAATTTGTCCTATTTATTTTTAATCTAAATAAATGAACTACTTCAATATTTAAAAATAAATATTACATTGTAATAATAATATTGTGACCCAATCTATTTAAATCTTGTTTTAATTTAACAGAATACTGTAAAAGAGAAAAAATAAATACCCAATTTCAGGATGACTACTTCCATATTGTCTGTTATTAAATTATAAAGTAATTAACAAACATTTGAAATGCATTTAAAATATTTTGTCTACAAAAATAGGCATTGTATAGAACTTTTGGTTTTAGTATGCTTTGTGACAGTGCTTTTAAAAGGATGCATATTATTTATTGCTAATTGATTATTCCTTTTACTTTACTAAGTCTTTTACTATTAATTTTAATATTTACTTAATTGATTAAATAATAGTAACATCAATGATATTAATGACTGCTAATTATTAAATATTTATTTTAAGTATGAATAGTAAAGAGAAAGAATAAACGTCTCAGCACAATTGGAAGAGGCAGGATGGGTAATGAGAACACAGAAAGGTAGAGACTATCTGCCAATAGTTGATGCAAAAAAAGTCAGTTTCAAGGACTAAGTGATGACATTGTTAGAAGATTGCCAGGGCTGAGGTCCCAATTGTGAATTTCTCCATTTTAAAAGCAGTGCCTGCTTCAAATGCCCAGAGGTCTCTTACCTACTGTAAAAGAGAGTTGGACTATCACTTTTCCCTTACTGACAAAATTGAAGGCTGTTCGAGTGATTATCTGCCATCTGTTGTCTAAAGCAGTTCAACTGTTGAAGAGTCCTCTAAAAGAGGGGAGAAAACTCATTCTCAACGGAAGGTTGAATGTACTTTCAGAGGTAGATTCATCTGTGCAAGTGCCCAGCTAATCCCCTTTGCACACAAGGACAAGGCTGCCACCAACTCTAATTGATTCTGAAATGAATCTGTATAGAAAATTAGAAGGTTTTGGATTCCCATGTGAGCTTCAATAAAGAGCCAGGATGTAAGCCTGACAGCTGAATGGATTCAGAAATGAAAATCTGATAAGCGGCTTAAAACTGTACTTAAGTCCAGAAATGATTTGAATGCTGTTGTTAATGGCACATTGTGTGTTGTCACCTAGTTAATTATCTCTGAAGATGAGTTCTTGCAGAGGAGAAGATATGCCATTCTTCCACAGCTTTTCCTCATCACATATTTATTAACTCCCCCCCCCCACCCCCTTCACTGACTATCATTGCTAGAAGGCAGAAAGAAAGGATTAGGCCACTGCAGCTCCTCTGTGGCTGTCAATTCACTGTGCCAAACTTCAAATATGAACTGTTGCCTGTACTGTCACCGACATTTCCTTTAACATCTTCATTTGCAAATGAGGAGCTGACATTTGTTAGGCCTTGTATTTGCACACAGTTCCACCACATGAAAAGCAAACACTGTCATTGCTAGCTACTTTGTTTATTCCTTTGCAGATAGTATATGGCCTAGTTAGAATTTTCCTCAGAATTTTTTCCTTAACTAACTGAGATAGATAGTCACAGAACTATACGTCCTCATATTTTATTCAGGAAGCCTTCTGCAGCTTATGGATCGTGCACTGCATTTGATAGCTATTTAAAACTGTATTTTTAAAACCGATTTGCACTTTTCTGGTTTCTATTCTTTGAGTTTATTTTCTCTAGATAAATGTAGGTTCATTTTGTGATTTAGGAGCTCAGGTTTCCATCATATATTTAAACACTAGGAAAATATTTTCTAACAAATAAAAGCAATGAAGTGGAAAAAGGCATAATCAATTTTACAAATATTGTTCTTGGTTTACTAAAGTTAATCTTTCTAAACATAGCTTGACAATATTAACATTCTCAAAATTATTAATACAGTCATTTGTTTTTCTTTTTCTAAGGATCTTTCCTAGGTATAGAAGCTTGAAGAGAAACTAACAAAGCAATATCTATTTTTGAGAATTAACCTTAACCTTTCTCAGAAAGGTAGAAATCTATTTGCTCTGGCAATTATTAAAGAGTTATTTCAGGTATATTAAAATTAACTGAAGATGCTGAATATAATTTTTAATGATTTAGTAAATATATATGTATATAAATATATCTTTTAAGACAGGACTTTCAAATATAAGACAATGGAATTTCATGTGATTAGCAAAATTTAATACAGCAATATAAAATGTTCAACCTGTTTTCAACTTTCTATGAGGATATTTTTATGAGTTATTATAGTTAGTATAAATATCTTTTAATACACACATTTTTCACATGCATTAGCCACAAACAACAATCCTTTTTGTTTAGTCCTCTAACCCAGCATATTCTTTTTTGGATTTCACTGTATCCTATTGTTCTTTGCCTATAACAAGTCAAAAGTCAAGAGCTAACAAAAATAGATATTTATAAACCAACAGATTAGAGGATTTAAAGCCACCACTCTATTTATAACAAAGAACTCAAAGATGAATGACATGATTTTGTCTCACAAAATATATGATAAAATTTTGGATTTTATATGCACAAGAGCTTCTCTCTCTCTTTTTGTCTCTGTCTCTTTCTCTCTCTCTCTCTCTCTCTCTCTCTCTCTCTCTCTCTGTGTGTGTGTGTCATACTTGCTTTTTCTCAGTTAAAATATCTATCAGCAGACCTAAATTCTCCCCCCTTTACTATACTACTTTGACATTTTTCTTTGTTTCACGTTGTATTTCTTTGCAAAATACAGAACACTTACTTTACTAAAATTATAAGTTAATGTTTAAAACTGCAAGACATGTTAAACTAATAAGTACTATTTACCTAGATTCCATGTCAATAACAAATGTATAAAATCTAAGAACATTTTAGAAATGTAGAGAGAATTTTTATTGAACTCGGGTTCATAGGCTAAACTTTTTTTCACTTTTTTATTTGAAAGTTGAAGATTATGTTTTATATTGGCTTGAACAAAGGATGTCGAACTATATATGTTTTTAAATGCCACCATTGGTAAACTCTTCTCATTGAAATGTATGTTAATACACTATTTTTCTCTTAAGACAATTCAAAACATGAAAGTATCTGCTTTGCAAGAAGCTACCTGAGTTCCATCACATAAAGTCTCTGAGCATTGATAGGAGTGATTTCTGAGCACAGTTCCAGCAGTAAAACCTTAACACAATAAATCCCAAACGAATATAAGCAAACCAAAATTCAACAGGATTTAAATTTTTTTCATCATTTATCTTTGCTTAATTCTCTTGATAATTTACTCTTCAAATTTTCATAAAATACCTGCTTTTCAAAATTATAAATCCAAAATCTTCTCTTAGGTATCATAGATATTATATTTTAAAGTTTCAAACTACTGTAGTTTATGTTTTAAATAAATATCATTTGTGATAATTTTAAAGACAAACTATATCTAATTATATATATAATACTTAAAACATAGTTTTTTAAATTTAAAATTCTTTATCTTGGAAATTAATTTAATGACTCAGATAGAAGTGGAAAGGGAATAATCCTACAAATTTTAAATAATAGCAGGACTTGTTTTCAAGCAACAGCAAGGCATAGCTTTTAAAATATAGGCAGCATAAGTAGTATGATATGATTAGACACAGGTGTGATTTATTGTACTAAGCTCATTAAAATGATTCATAGATTTATAAAATAGAGCTTCATGAAATGCAAAGAATGAATATAATATTTAGTGAAGTTATAAATGCTATTTATTACTGGCCTTGTTTTTTGTTTTTGTTTTTGTTTTTTTTTTATTTTGGGCCACTCCCAATGGCGCTCAGGGGTTACTCCTGACTTTACATTCAGAAATCATTCCTGGCAGTCTTGGGGGACCAAATGGGATGGCCAGATTTGAATTCAGGTCAGTTGCATGCAATGCAAATGCCATTCCAGGTGTGCTATCGCTCCAGTCCATTTACTGGCTACTGTAGTTTATATTTTGTAATCTATATTTTCTTGAAAGAGAATTTCCTATTATAAAGAGAAAATTATGAGTAAGAAGAGCCCCGTTATTTCTCACCCCCAATCACACACAAATGTATAAGTAGTATTAGAATGAAGATTCTTTCATATTTTGATTAGATTCTACTTTATCTAGAACTGAGATTGCAATAATTATTTTCTAGCTTTTCTTCTATTACTAGTGCAGTAACTTTCACTAACACAAGTTACCTGACATAGCCACAAGATTATGCTGTCCCAAAAAGTAGTTTCAATTAACTTCAAAGACATAGAAAATCCAATCCCTTCTAAAAGAACTAAAAGAAATGCATAATCATATATATTTGACAAATAAGTACATAATCATCATTAATGTATGCCAATCATATTTATTCTTTATAATACAACTCTTATTAAGCACTCTATGATTACCTCATTGGTGATAGGCACTTGCAGAATCATAAGTTTATATCTAATAAAATATCTACTAGGCAACAAACAAATGGCTGATGTGCAAATTTGCATTTAGATAAACTATGACTTTTATGATTATTTTCCTTCATTGTATGAAAGTTATGCTTAAAATATTTTGGTAAATAACACAAAGTTGATGGAAATTGTACTCCTCAATCTTGTTATCATATTTCTAACTTAGGTCTGTCAGTTGTCAGAATGATTGCAATGAAGTAGTTGTGCTATATTAAAATATGTAAAATTTTATATAAAATTTAGAAAGTTAAAAATGTATACATTTTCATAAATGTATAAATTTTAATAAGAAACTTGTTGAGAACTTTAGGGGTGGATGACATAAAGACAAACTCCAACTGAAAATTTGAGAAAGATTAATGAGAATAAGCAGAATTTTTAAACATGAAATGATCTTGATAAATGGGATAATGTTGAAGCATTTTAATTTGTAAGCAATATAGCAAGATCAATGTAGCTACTGTTACATTAAATACACACTGAAGTACTTTCTGTCAAAGTTAGAAATGTAGGGTCTTATTTTATATATTATACTATTTAATTTAATGGCAAAGTCATTTAACTTAACAGTTTTTGGTTTGAGAATGGGGATAGTATAGGAGAGGCATGTTCTATGTATTTGTGCTAGATACCCAACCATAGCTCTTTTTTCCTCTACATTATTATCCATAAATTGTGATAATAGTGATATCAAAATAAACTAATATACTGAACTTAAGAACAAAAACTTCTAAAACTAGTAAAAAAACCTATTATTCAATAAAATTATACAAAACACTATTATTATTTGTACCAAAAATATATGTCATACTATTACTATTGCAATTTTATAGTTATCTAAACAGACTAAAATATATAATGTTCTAACTTCATATAATCTATTTTTGATTTAAATATGTGTAACTATAAGCCTTAAAAGCTTTTCCTTTACATGTAAAGAAAATGACTATATCTATAAAAAGGGATGATAAAATTACTTTTTTGACAGATAATTTTATAGATGTATAAAAATATCAGTAAAATAATTTGATTTTGAACTATAGTCTTTTTTGTTGTTGGTTTTGGGCCTCACTCAGTGGGGTGCTCAGGGGTTACTCCTGGATCTGTGCCCAGAAATTGTTCCTGGGAGGCTTTGGATACCATATGTTGATGTCAAGAATAAAACCCATGTCTATCCTGGGTCAGCTGAATGCAAGGCAAACACCCTACTGCTCTAGCCCCAAGATTTTGAATTTTAGTCTTAAAGTCTATGTTCTCATTTCCTTTTAAACAAATCACTTTCTTTTTGTTTGTTGTGGTTGTTATTTGAACACCACTTAGTGGTGTTCAGGATTACTCCTGACTCTCTGCTCAAAAAATCACTCCTGGTAGGTTTGGAGGACAATGTGAAATGCTGTAGATTGAACCCAGGTCTGCCACATTCAAGGCAAATGCCCTACCCACATAGCAATCACTCTGGCCCCCCTACCAAATCAGTTTAAATAAAACAAATGTTTAATTTCTCCTTAAAATCTCTAATATTTGTGGGCTACATCTATGAAACAGAAACTTAATTTTCTATGTTTTTCTGAAACTTATTTTAGTTTTGGCTTCTTATCTATGCTTCAATAGACTATTTTATAGCAATAATAACCTGTAATATATTTAAAATTGTATGCTTAACTTTAATAAATTTATTTAACAAATAAATATTGATTTATGGATCTCAATCTGCCTTGTAATACATACTGAGGATGAAGAAATAAGAAGAGAAGAGCACTATCTTTTTGTTGTTTCCATGTGTAGGAGTTGAAACATTAATCAATATATCCATTAACTTTATGCATAAACCAATGTATTCAAAATATATTATAAATGACAATAATTAATCTGGGAATTGTTCTGGATAATTGTATAGAAAAAAGACATAGCTAGTACAAAAACTTAAAAGAAAACCAAAATGGTATATTTGGAGCGATAACAGATAGCTGTATATTGGTAAAGAAAGAGCAACACAGAGAAAATGTATGGCCAAATAAAAATGATATTTAATTTAGAGAGAGTACCATTTTATCATCTTTCATATGACTTATACTGCTGTGTAGATTAGCGCATACTTTTTTAAAAATTTTTTATTGTGACCAAAGTGCATTACAAATCTTTCACTGCATCATTTATGGTACATAGTGACAATGAATGAGGGGCATTCCCACCACCAGTGCTGTCCTCCCTTCACCCCTGTTCCCAGCATGTATCCTATATTTCCCTTCATTACCCCCCAGAATGCTAGTGCAACTGATCTCCACTTTACAGCTTGTTGTAGATTGAGCATCCATTCCACCGTCATTGGAGATAAAACGGATAAGAAAAAAGGGAGAAAAAAAATTGGTAACAACTACCAAAAAAAGAAAGAGGGAAAAAATGAAATAAAAAATAAAAAATAAAAAAATGCACACGGAAAATAAAAATAAAAATAAATCATCAAATAATAACCACAAGAGTGGAAAAAAAGAGAAAAGTGGAAGAAAAAGAGAAGGAAAATAAAGTCAAAAACTAACAAATCAAAACAAGAAAAAGTAGGGGTGCTGGAGTGGCAGGGTTTGGCTTACCCACCACTTTATTGTTTTTTGGGGTTTTTCTTGTTTGTTTGTTTTGCATTGGCACAGTAAGCATTGGGGAAGAAAGGGAATTCCTGTGGCCTAAGAGATTCAGGGTTTCTCCATCCTTGAAGCATACCATCATGGGATCAGCCCCTGGCTCCATATATACTCATTACCCCATCCCAAAGGCTATTTTTGTGGTGCCAGGAAACTTTCCTAGAACAGAATGGCCCCAAATCTGCCTAATTCAAGTTGTGAGGCTCCTTGTCTTATAATTTAAAATACAATTTTTTAATTTTTAGATATTATTTATTTTATAATATCTATAATATATATCTATATATCTACATATATCAATATATCTATATATAATATATATAATTTAGCTATTTTAATTTTTATATATAACTTTTAGATATCCCCAGCAGTTTTCCAGGATTATTTTGAGTTCTTGGCTCAAGAATCACTACTGAGGGTGCTCAGAGGCCATATGCATTGGTGGAAATTAGTTTATAGCTTGTGCATGGCAAGTACCTCAAATATTATACTTTTCCTCTGGCCCTGAGAGTTACTACTGTTAAAAGTTTACCAAAAGGAAAATCTAGAATCATCCTCTCTTCCAGCTTTCTCATTTATAAAAACTACTAGAGAATATTTTTATTCTTTGTACATTTTTAGGCCACATCTCATGATAGGAAATAATGATGAGCTATTACTGATTCTGCACTCAAAAATTACACCTACATCGTAGGGGCTTGGAGGACCACATGAGATATTGGAGGTTAACCCAGGTCAACTCTATGCAAAGCAGATGTTTAGTTACCCACTATACAATCTTTCTAGTCCCTACAGGATTTTCACTTACCTCATCAATACATTTGATTATGATTGGCAATGTATATGTTCCTACAACATCAACAGTCACTTCAAAATATTCTCTTATGAACATTATTTTCTTTTGATAACAATCAATGAATAATATATGAGTTAATATGTTGTAGCTCAGACACATAGAGATTTTCTCGAGTAAATTTATATTTTATATACAAAATTACTATATAATAAACACAGTACTTATATACAGTATATCAATTATCGTCAAATATTTTAATAGAAAATCATAAAATAAATTTTCAGTCATAGTCATAGATTCCCTCTGTAAATCAAGATATTTTTAGTTCTAAAAAAAACAAGCCTAAACATTACCCCTTTCCTAAGAAAGGCTTACATAGTTCATTATCTTGAATCTTGTATATTCTGTTAATATAATCAAAGGAGATGAATAAAATCATTTCCAGGAAGACAAATATTGTTGTAACATAAATTTAATATCACACATGAATATAGGCATAATTTTCAATCTAAATGGTAGAAAGAAAGGCAGCAGCATTAGCAGCTTTCACAACAAAAGCAGCGCAGAGGAGCCTGGAGACGCCAAGAACAGCTTGACCCTATGCAATTACGAGGGAATAATACCAAAATACCCAAGAGCCTGGCAATGGGGCAATGGACTCCTAGTCAGTCACCAGATCAGAAGCCAATTACCTAGGGAGTTTGTCAGAGAAAAATATTGTGGTGATGAATCGCTATAAGCAAAAATGGCGGTTCTGGGAGTCCCTAAGTGGCAGTGTTCAGGGAGATTTGAGTCTTGAGTCTGACTATGACTTGATACTGTGGTAGGGCTGGGAACTGTGGAAAGTGGTGTGAGTTCATATGCATAGCTGAGCTAGCAGTATGTGAATGTCAGTTGGAATACAGAAAATGAAAGTTTAGGCAAGGCAGGAGGGGTTCACTATTTGACCTTACAGGCAGAGGAAGTCCATCTGTGAATTGGCAGGTTTTGGGAGACAGACAAAAGAGATAGTGGGTGTCATCCCCAGTCTGCATTTTGAAACAAGGTTCCTGCAAACAGAAAATCATGGCCTTGAGACAAACAATAACAGAGACTAACAGCTGTGGCAACTTTGGGAATTCAGAGTAGTGCATGGAGAGGAGTGTGGCCACTCTGTTCTTCTCTGGGACTGTGCATTTCTTCTAGGCAGGAAGCCCCAACACAACATTGCAAAGAAAACACCACACTGAAATGGTCACAATGGAAAGACAGCATAGAGCCCCATCCACATTTAGTGAATGAATATGGGAGTTCTGAATACCCAATTATCATTAGATTCCTGTATAGCTTCTCTCATAAGAACTTTAGAGAGTAAATGTGGAGGATGTTAAACATACACACACACACACACACACACACACACACACACACACACACACACACACCAAGAAATAATGGAATGAATAACCAGTAAGACTAAAGAGAATATTAGAGTAAAAATGATAAAAAATTAAAATAGAAATAATAGGACAGAAAAACTTAGTAAGCAAAATAAATAAATAAATAAATAAATAAATAAATAAATAAATAAATAATAAATAAATGGAAGGCCTAACTAACAGAATAACAGCTTCTGAGGACAGAATCAGTGAGCTGTCAGATGAGCTTTATAACACATCCACACAAAAAGGTAAGTTGGAAAAGAGTCTTAAAATCAATTAACAAAAGATGGAAAGAATTTTCAAAATAAGTGAGCTATAACAGTAGAACTTTGAGATAATTCAACAGGACTAACATCAGAACCATTGTGGTCTCAGAGAAGCTGGAAGAAAATCCTTATGTAGAAGCAAAATTTTGACATCATTGCTGAGAAGTTACCAGAGCTGAAAAATGCATGCATCAAAAACCTGGATGACCAAAGAATATTAGCTAAAAGTGAATGTAATAAAATTACAGCTAAACACATCCTAGTCACAATGATGAAAAGCACATAGAGAGATTTAATTCTAAAAACATCAAAAACAAAAAAAAAATTACATAAAAAGAAGCATCTTTAAGATTCATAGGATTATTATCACAAGCCACCCTGAAGGTCTAAATACAGTGATGTTATATAGTAAAATAAAACAATGAAATGAATGTATTACCACAAATAATTCACTCAGCCAGACATTTATTCAGGTTTGAGGGATGGATACACAGCTTCATACAGGTCAGAAACTTTATAGACTCAAAACCAGCCTTAAAAGAACTGACAATTATAATTTATGTCAAGATAAACCCAATAAACACACTAAATTCCTACAAAAGTATGGCACAAAATCCCATTAGAATAATGTCTCTCAACATAAATGAACTAAATGCCAACTTAAGAGACACAGAGTGACAAAATGGATCAGAAAACTGGATCCAGCATTTTGCTTCCTGCAAGAAAAACAATAGAATATTCAGAGCAAAAGACTCAAAGTCAAAGGTTGGAGGATATAACTTCAAGCAATCAACTCACTTAAAAAATATGGGATGGCCATACTAATATGAAATGCCTCAGAATTTAGGATCAAAAATTATTAAAGAGGACCATTTCTTAATAATCAAAAGATATGTACACCAGGAAGAAATTGCACTCCTAAAATACATACTCCCAGTCAGTGGTCAGTAAAGTATTTAAAACAACTACTAATAGACTATAAGAAAGACTCCAAGAGCAACACAACCAGGATAAAACTTAACAAAGATATTCTGACTTTGAAGGAAAAAGTAAAATAGAGTGGCTTAATAGTCATATATATATATATATATATATATATATAAAGCTGAATACGCATATTTCTCTAATGCATATGGAAAAATTTCCATGATAGAGCACATTCATAGTTACATAAAATCAATATGTAAGAAAATATATCAATGATCTTATCTGAAAATAATGCTCTGAAAATAGAAGTGACAAACAGATATGGGGCAAAAGATGTAATACCAGGAAAATGAAGAAAAGACTACCAAACCTGCAGAAAAGAAAGCAAGATATTCTGGTAAACAAATGAGAATAAAGAAATAAAATTAATTACCAGATTTGTGAGACACAACAAAAGCATATTAATAGGAAAATTTAGTGTTTTGAAAGCATTCATCAAGAAGAATAAAATACTTACAAAAATTGTCTGATGGCAGAGTTTAAAATTATGAAAAATTACTCACAAAATGAGACAAAAAGGCAGGTAAAAGGAAATAATAAATTATAGCAGAAAATAATAAATTTGACAAACAGAACAATTTAAAAGATCAATAAAAGCAAGAGTTTCTTCTTTAACAGCATAAACAAGCTCAATAAAATATTAGGACTTACAAAAAGAGAAAATAAGCAACATCATAAACCAAAAAAAAAAAAAGAAATTCGGATATCAAAACATACAGCATAGTAATTTAGAAGATAATTCCTTTGGAATACTTCATGAAAAATTATATGTCCTATAAGAAATAGTTTAATTATTGGATTTATCTTACCTCTAAATTTTCAACCAAAATCACCCAGAATACCTGACCAAACCCATTGTTATAAATGAAATCGAAATAATCATCAAATTGCTTCCCAATTAAAAAGAACAAGGCCCAAATGAATTCACTAGTGAATTATTTGATACCTTTAAACAGGGGACCTCCTGCCAATCATTTCAGGCTATTTCAAATAAGCAATTACAAAGGATGATTCCCAAATCATTTCCATATTGGGAATATCACCCTACACCACAAAAAATAGAATTACAGGTTAACAAACTTGATCAACGCAAACTTCAAAACAATACTAGCAAATAGAATATGACAACTCTAAAAGGTTATATATAATGATCAGTAAGGATTCATTCAGATGCAAGTGTGGTTTAGCTTAGGCAAATCAATCAATATAAAATACCATATAAGTAAAAGGAAAAAAATTATGACTGTGCATATGAAATGCAGAGCAAGCGTTTGACAAGATCCAACACCTATTCATGTAAAATCTCTCAACAAATTGGAATTGTAACAATTTACCTCAATATTGTCAAAACTAATAAAGTCTATTTAATGGGGGGAAAACAGTATATTTAATGGGAAAAACCCAAAAGCCTCTCTAAGCTCTGGTACAAGACAAGCTTACCATTTGTATTCACTATAATACTGGAAGTACTTGACATGGCAATTAGGTAAGAAAAGGATATCAAGGACATCCAGATAAAAAAGGAAGAATTCAATCTCTCACTAGTCATAACATCCTAAATACTCAACTAAAAGCTTCTAGAAACAATATATTCGTATGGTAATATGGAAGACTAAAAAATTATATATAAAATTTTTGAATTTTATATAAAGCATATAAAAATATAGACATGTCTTTTTTATAGACACATTGGCAAGGACATTTTATAAAGACATGGCTTTTCTAAATATGACATATATAAAGAAAAATATGAATCCAATTCCCAATTGTCCTCATAAAAATCAAGTATCTTGGAGTTAACTAAAGTAAAATATGTATATAAAAGAAAGTCCAAAATAGTGATACACTAAATAAAAGTAGATACAGTAAATTGAAACATATGGCATCCTCATGGATTTATATGCTTAGCATAATTAAAAAGCCAATATTTTCCAAAGCATTGAATAAAGTTAAAGCAATTCCTATATGAATACCATGTCATTTCTAAAGAGTGGATAATGTACTCCTGAAGTGCATACAAAAAAATAAATATCTCTAAAAACCTTAGAAATCCTTGAGGAAAATATGAATGAAGGCATCAATTTTCCCAACTTTAAACAGTACAATAAATCTGTAGACATTGACATAGCCTGGTAATGGTATAAAAATAGAGCCTCATATCAATGGAATATTTATTATTATTCCAAATATTGAAATTTGAATATATTTGATAAAGGGAAAATATAAACAATGTGGAGCAAGTAAAGCTATTCAAAATGTGGTTTCAGAAAAACTGGTCAGCTACAGTCAAAAAAGCCAACTCAGACATGTATTTAATATAATGCACAAGGGTCCAATAAATATGCATTAAGGACCTGTATATCAGATTTGAAAACATAAGGTACAAATAGGAAAATGTAGGCAGAAAAGGCCATGACATTGAAGCTAAATATATCTTCAAGAAAGGAACAATACTGTCCAACAATGTGGAATAAAAGAAAACCAAATGGGACTACATTAATTTGAAATGCTTCAGACCTCAATAAAAGCATATTAAGATACAAAGACTACCCATGAAATGGAAGAATATATTCAAACATGTTAGATCTGAGAAGGGGATGTTATCTGAGATACATAAAGTACTTGTATAATTCAGCAAGAAATAAACTAACCCCATTTAAAAATGGAGAGAAGAAATGAACAGGTTTTTTCTCAGTTAATAAATACAGATGGACAGAGAAATATGAGAAAATACTCTACATCTCTGGGCCAGAAAGGTGGTGTTAGAGGTAAGACATCTGTCTTGCAAGTGCTAGCCTAGGACAGACCACAGTTCGAACTCCCAGCATCTTATATGTCCCCCCCAAGCCAGGGGCAATTTCTGAGCACATAACCAGGAATAATTTCTGAGCGTCAAATGAGTGTGCCCCCCCAAAAAAAAGCAAAATAAATAAATAAATAAATATATCTCTATTCATCAGGGAGATGCAATTCACAACAGTGAGATATTATCTCACACTAAAGAGACTAGTACACATCACAAAGAACTAGAACAATCAGTGTTTTCATGGAATAAAGGGACTCTTATTCACTTTTGTTGGGAAAGTAGACTGGTGCAGACATTTTAGAAAACAATATTTATATACCTCAAAAAAACCCCTAGAAATTGAGCTTTCATATAATATAGCAATACCTACTCCTAGGGATACACCCTAGGAACCCTAAAACACCATGCAGAAAATCTGTGTGTATTCTTATGTTCATCGCCACACTATTTCCAATAGTCAGAACCTGGAAACAACCTGAGTGCCCAATAATAGAAGAGTTGTTAAAGAAACTATACTATGTCTTCACAATGGAATACTATGCAGTGGTTAAGAAATATAAAATCATCTTATTTTCCTATAAATTAATTATATGGAAAGAATATTATGTTGACTTAAAAGAGTCAGATGGAGATGGGTTAGACATAGCATAATAGCAGTTATTTTATATAAGAAAAATAAGTGATAGCAAGGTAATAATATCTAGAGATAATGGAGATGAGGGCCAGGAATACCAATTCCAGGATAGGAAGCTTTCCACAAATAGTGAAGCATAGGATAAAGAAGAAACCATTAAGATGATTATAGTTGGAACTGATATGCTGGACAAGAACTGGGTGTTGAATAACAATAAAGTTGTAGGCACATTACCAGTTCATTAACAGTAGTGCAAACCACAATATCTCAAAGGCAAAAATAAAGGAGACAGAGAGAAATGGGGAGGGGGCGGTTTACAAGTAAAATGTTTGCCCCAGAGGCAGGCAGGGGTAGGTATGGAATGTAAGGGGGCGCATTTTTACTGGAAATATGCACATATGAAAGTGTTCAAACTTTTAGACTGAGACTAAATCATTTACAGCTTTGTAACCATAGTGTTCAATAAAAGAAAAATAAAGAAAATAGGCATTTTTAAAATATGATAATTCTTAAAGTGGTTGTGCTCTGAATATGACTTAATGGACAACTTCATTGGTATTATCAAAATTTCCTTGTTGATTATACATCAATATATCTATGATCATAATGGAATTTCTCTCACAAACTGAAGCTTAAATATTCTAATACATCTCAGAAGCATATAATGCCTCTCAGTCAAGATGTTAAGTAGTAACTTCTAAGAATTCTGAAAATTACAAAGTTAACAAAATCCAACCAAAGTAATATTACCTTTGGAAACTGTAGTTAGGTGTTTGATGTACTTTTTTTTTTTCTAAGAAAAATGTCAAAGAAGCCAAAGGACCATAAGCACGTCTGTAAGACTGTCAAGGAGGGGAGACCTTGGGAATGAAGTTTTTTGAAAATGAGTTCAACCGTATTGCTTCATTACTTTTAATATTTTGATATATATTCATATATATATGAAGTTTTATTATTCCTTGATTAGAGTAGCACACCCAGTGGCACTTAGAGGTTACTCTGTCAGGCTCAAGGGCAAATATTGAATAACAGGAATCAATACCAGGTCAATTGCGTGCAAGGCACATGTCTACCTACTGTGTTATCATTTCCTTTTTGTAAACATTGAATCTTTCATTGAGTAATGTAAGTAATTTTAATTTTGTTTACCATTTTATTATTTTATTTTATTTCTTTGGTTTATGCATAAGGGAGTTTATTCAGCCTTCTGGGCAGTCTCATGAGACAAAAAAAACCTCATGAAACTAACAGTTTATAAAAGGTCAACAGGCTTCAGCTATAAATATAAATAAAATTGAATGAAAATGAAAAGAAAAACATGGTGCGGGCAGATGTGGCAAGTTTTTTTTCTTTTCCTTTCTGCATAGGCACAGTAAATGTTGGGGAATTAGAAATAAAATTTCTTTGATCTAGCAGGTACAAAGTGCCTCTACCCTTGAAGTATACTATAATGAGACTGATACATCCGGGCATGTAAGTATCAAACCCTAAAGACTTTCTTTATGGTTCCAGGAAAGGTTCTTCATGATTGTCAGAGTCATTCTTCTGTAATCAGAGATGTTGGTGGCTTTTTTTTTTCCAATTTCCAAAGATCTTGATTTTTGTACAGATCTTAGGTTGAAGCCTAGGATAAAGTCTTTCTTTATGGTCCCAGGAAGAGCTCTTGTTATTTGAGGTTATCATAGTCAGACTTTATTAATTAGTGATCTTAGTTTTTGCACAGATCCTAGGACTGATTTCATCTCGCCATTAGGTGGTGAGGTAGGGCATCCTGTCCTTAGATCGAGTAGTAGCTGCTCCCTCTTCATCAGGGTGTTATATCATTCTACCCTGGCAAAAGTTGGTGCCAGAGTTGTACTAAAGACTTCCCGGGAGGGGGGGGGGGAGTTTGAATCATAGCGCTGGTGCAGGGAACAGTGCCAATTCTAATGTTTGGATCTGGGGATCTGGGTTGGACGGTCAATGTCCTATCACAAGAGATCTAAATCAGGTCCCTATGAGGATTGTTCAGGGTGGATAGCTCTCCTGAATTATAAAACTCATGAGTTCTTACTCCTATTATATAAGAACTTCTTTCTATACATAAGATTTCCCCCATTTTAGTGTGGCTATTCAGAAAAAAAAATTATTGGTGCATTTATGGGTAAAAATAGCAAGCTATACAATCTCTGTGGTCTGGTTTTGATCTGGGTTCTTGTCCCAAGAAAGATTTTTCTACTAGAATTTCCTGCTAAGCAGAACCAAAATAGGCCTCCCACACCACCACCACCACCAACAACAACGACGACGAAAGAAGAAGAGAAGAAGAAGAAGAAGAAGAAGAAGAAGAAGAAGAAGAAGAAGAAGAAGAAGAAGAAGAAGAAGAAGAAGAAGAAGAAGAAGAAGAAGAAGAAGAAGAAGAAGATGATGAAGATGAAGAAAGAAGAAATAGGAGGGGTATGGAGGACCACTTCTACATGTGGAAATAAATACTTAGTTATAACTATTAAGGAAGTAAACATACAAAGAAAATACAGATATTTCAATTGAGTCTTTTCAGGTAGTCTGAGTGAGGAGTAAGATCCAGGGCACATTTTCATCTCACACCAAGGTTTTATGGAATCTGAAAAATGGTTTGTAGCAGTCATGGTCCTCAAGTTGTGTTCTCAAGCTGGAGTCTCTTTGGAGCTGAATCCAATAGTAGGCAATAGTCCACATTGAATGGAGATGAGAAAAAGAGGGCCATATAGAGTAAGTCAGCAAGAGCAATGGTCGTAGCTTCTTGCTGGAGCTATAGATCCGGGATGAGAGGCTGTCCTTTCCCTTTTGGGAGCTGGGTGACAGTTTACTGAGTCGGGGGAAGATCCCAGTTTTTGAGGGGTTAAGGACTGAGTGTAAAGTAAAGCAGGTTAAATAGGGAGAGATAATGGATCAGGGTTGAGGAGTTTTGATAGTTTTATAGGGGAATAGGTCAGATAGTATATTAAAAATATATACAATATAGGTAGGGATTATGTACAATCCAGGTTAGATACATATAGAAGAGTCCATCACACACCACTCACATACAGTTATATATAGACATTAGAGATATACTTGTAGGTTGTAGTTGGAGGTCTGATCCTTATGAGATGGGTCAGAGCACTTAAAAAATAAAAAAAGGGGCCGGTGAGGTGGCGCTAGAGGTAAGGTGTCTGCCTTGCAAGTGCTAGCCAAGGAAAGACCGCGGTTCGATCCCCTGATCCCCCCAAGCCAGAGGCAATTTCTGAGAGCTTATCCAGGAGAAACCTCTGAGCGTCAAACGGGTGTGGCCCAAAAACCAAAATAATAATAATAATAATAATAATAATAATAATATAAATAAAAAAGAAAGAAAAAGGGGGGAAAGTACAGCGGAGGGGAAAGATTTTTCAATTTCTAGGATCCGGGCACAATATGGAATAACAGTGATAAAATCCAGGTCTGCTGCTTGCAAGGCATATGCCTACTTGCTATGCTATCATATCCCCCCTCTTTTCTTTTTGTGTCTTATTACCCTCAATCTTTTCTTTTAGTAAACATTGAATCATGTATTGAGTAACTTTGCTTATCATTTTATTTTTTGTTATTCATATATCACATGTGAGTGAAACTACAGAAATTGACTTTTGTCCCCCCCCATATATACCAAATACCTCAAGTTTCAACTACGCTGTTGTACAAATGCTTAATTTTTTCTCATCTATTGGTAAAACGTGTGCCTTAGGAAAGGTAGTTTAAGGGTATAAATGTTCTTTGCTTTTCCATTTGTCCATCACTTACTTCTTACGATGACATATAAAATAAATGTTTTAAATGTGGAGAAACATGGGCTAATTTATAATTTTACCATACCAGACTGGAAAAAGATTTCTTTGTCCTATTTCATAGTATTTAGTGGTTGGTATCAATATTCAAAGATCTAAGTAGGTGCTTAAGATACTAACAAACTATGTACTTATAGTTTTAGTTATAGTTTTTCTCATAGAAGCTATGATTGATTCTCATCATTCCCATAAATTTATTACTATGATTTAGTAGAATATAATTTCACTGAAATACAGTTGTCAGTCATTTGCTTTAGGAAGAATATTTTTTATTGTCCTTTTGACTTTTCCGTTTATATGTCATTATATCATTAACAATGATGGAGTTTCTTTAATAATGTAATCACTGTATTTTGGGATTTTGTGCTGCAAGTGTTTTGCTTAAATATTATTCATATATTTTTTATATTTCCCAATTTTAATTAATATCTATTACTATAAATATTTTTCTTTTTCTAGAATTTTTAGTTTTGTTATTATCTACTTTATTGCTTTATAAAATATAAGGAATAGAAATGTTGGGGTGGTTTTTGAATTTTATCAAATATTATTCTGAAACCTCGGGACTATGAAAATTTTGAATATCATCTATAATGTGTCAACACTTTCTGAAATAAGTGTGTTTTATGGCAACATAAGAATCTACTTATAACTTATTTAAAAATGTTTTTAACCTTTGTATTATTTCTATAAAAATTATAATTTGTTTTGTCTTTATAAACAATTTAATTTTACAGAAAGATTATTTAGTTAAAATAATCAAATGCATTAATAGTGAAGTTCACTTGAAAAAATAATATAATATTGTTACAAGAAGAAATGAGAAATAAATACTTAAAATATAAAAAGTTAGAGATACAGTTTAGCTTAGTTCTTAAACATTATCTTCCAAGAAAAAAATTGATGTAGAGACGCATTGTTATAACTTGGCATGTATCAGGTAATGCCAATCAGTAAAGAAATGAGCAGGTTTCAGAGAATTTATAAATAGTGCAGGTTTACTGTCACTGAACAGTTTTTGTGTGTGTGCTTTCTGAAAAAAATTTGCAATTTGAATAGCATTTGGAATAAAAAAAGCAACTACTAAAATTTTTATACTGCAATTACTTTTTTTAAAATGTTGTTTTATATTTTATCAATAATGCCAAAATATATATATATATATCAATAATAGGTAGGTTTTGTACTCTTATATAAAAGGAAATTTATTCATTCACATTTAATTTGGGGTTTAATACCAACTATTATTTATAAGCTTTGTTTTAAATTCAAAATTATTCCAAGGTTGATAATTGTTTGAAACTATGAAATAACAGTGTGCCCCATGCAAACAGTTTGTAAGAATGTCTGATGAACTAAAAAAATATTAGAATGGTAAAGAAAAGTGATTTCTACAAATATTAGTATTTTTACAATCAAATATATTGGTAAGAGTAGAAAATGAAACAGTCAAAGAAAGACCTTGTACAACTTACTAGCAAACAAAAATACAGATCTCAGTAGACATAAGCACCTAATAAAAAAAGTTTGGGCTTTTGCCCAGCTTCACTCAATAATACTGATCTTGATTGAGTAAGACGTATTTACTTATATAAATTATCTTTTTAACCTAAAACCTGGATCACATTATATTTTAATTCCAAAAGTACATTTCTACTACTAAGTTATTAGCAGAATTTTCATTTTTGAAAACTGTTTTCTATAACTACAGTTTTTATTACCAGAAATTGGAGACAGTTTAAATGGTAGTAACTACCATGTCATCTGATAAAACAGATGTTGGTTTTATCCAAAAGTTACTTTGTAAATGATTGTTCTTTCCCAGAAAAAGGCTAAAGTCAGGACATCACCTTGAGTGACATAAGGATGAATACTTATCCTAGTCAAGATTTTCTTTTCTGCCACTATTCTCATTCCCTTGATGAGTTTAAATGAAACCAATACATCATAGAGTGAAATTATTTAGACAGATGTCAGGGTATACTTAAAGAAATAAAGAACATCCTACTGTGAAGGACTTCTCAGTTACCAAGAGTGCACAGGAAGAGTGCAGACAAATCCTGTTACTGAGTAATAGGATTTATTCACATGTCCAGAATCCATTTTGAAAGTGCAATTTTGATTAAGAATTTTTATGGGACAGAATTCTGTCCTGAAAAAATATCAGATATATCATACTAAAGTCAGTCTTATTTCCCCTTTAATAAATAACTGTTGCGAAAAGAAAATATTTGCAAACATAGAAAATTATGATCTATTGCACTTAATTCTTTATAATAAAGCTTAGATAAGTCAGGGGAAAAACAGAAATTTGGGAAGGGTATACTCAAAGAAACAAGATTTCTAACTAAATGGCGTCGATATCTATGCAAAGTCTATAAATAAATAGCATACCTTAAAAGATTTTTATTTTAACAATTTAAATAGCACACCATTTACAAAAAGTAATGTTGATTTATTCAATTTACCTACAGATGTCATAAGTCTCATTACTCAATTAATTTATATCCATAACTATCCAAAATATTCATGAAAATGATGTTGTCTTAAAGCAAAAAGAGTTTAATAATATAAAGAGCCAAATAATGAAAATTAGGCTGTGCAACACTGAGATTCTCACAATTACTTTGTTATTACTCTACAAAAATAGCCATAAACAATACACAAATTAATAATAATCATCGTTTTTATCAAAAAATATTTCAGCATCTAATTTAGTATATCTCTACTATTATAATTTCTCACTTGTTTTGCATTCATAAGTTAATAAATTATTCATGATTGTAAACTGTGATTAATTTATGTTCCTCTTAATTTGTGTCTTTACTTTTTTTTTTTTTTTTGACCACTCATACCAATAATTTTCAGAGGTTTCTCCTAGTTCTGCTCTCAGAGAATATTCCTGGGACTGTTCAGGGAACTATATGGGATCCTATATCGGAACCTGGGTGAGATGTTAGCAAGATAATCACCCTCTTCACTCTACATGCTCTGCAGCCCTGCATTTAATATAGTAATGTATATCAGATATATATATATATATATAATGTATATATAATACATCTTCCTAAGCTTGATTCGATTTCGTAAGTTTTGAGTCCACTTGAATTAATTAGAATTATTCAGAAAGTATAATCTGAAAATAAGTAATAGATACAACAACATTACTTTAGAATTCCTGTCAAAAATTACATACACAAATCTTTACACCTTTATACATAAATAAGGAACAACTGGAATTAAACTAAATGTGGAATCTTCTGAATAATTTTAAAGGTTAATAAATATAGATATGAATAATTTTAGTAGCTTCAGTAATAAATGCAATAAGTAATATGGAAACTTGATTAAAGCTAACAACAAATAGCAATTATTAAACGAAGAAAAGCAGTTTAATGAACACTGTGGATTAAATTATAGTACTGTTTTATAGTGATAAAGTTCTTAAAAAGCAAAAGCAATGATTTTTCTCTTAAGTATGATAGTCTCAAATATTAAATGGTGGAGCAGTTGGTTAGGGATATTTCTATCGCATTCTGATTTAGAAGAAATTATATTGGTACATATACATCAATTGAGAATAATAGGACTAATGCCAGACAATAGCAAAAAAATCTAAAGTATAAATCAGAGTTTTATGTAAACTTCCTTCCCAGATTCTGAAAATGTAATATAAAAAGAATTTTTTTGAAGCTCTCCTTAATATTTTGAACAAATTAATTGATAACACATTAGAGAATTAGTAAGTTAGTGATGTATTAATAGCAGATTATTAAATTTAACATGTCAAATTATTTTAAAATTAATAAAATTTTTATTATTAATAATTAAGTTTTAGGTTCACCTATCTGTGCTCAGGACTTACTCTTTGCTCTGCAATTATGATTCACTTTTGGAAGTCCATAGAGAACTATATGCCTAAGATGAAATTCATTCAGATTTGCTCAAGGCATGTGCCCTACCCTCTATAACATCTTTCTGACACTAAGAAGATAACTCTTAAATTTAATACCTAAAATTAAGTTAAATTTTAGTTTTTATTGACTTAATCAATAATTATTAAAGAAACCAATTATTAGAAAACACTTAAATACTTCCTTCAACTATCTTTTAGTTAGATACTGGTTTGTACATAAACCAGAATCAGTGTCCTACTTAATATATTACCACTAAGGCCCACATATTTTTATGTTTAAATACTGGGTTGATCACAAATGTGAGTCCTCATCTTCTAGTCATATATTTTAAGGATCCAATACACTATTGTTATGAACATACCTGGAAGTGGCAAATAGCAAAGATATAAAATTAGCTTCACAGATAAAGCAATTCCAAAGCGATAAGAGAAAGAAATTCCTTGAAATTAAAATATTTTCTGGTTATGAATTTCCAAAAATTACATTGATATATTTATTGCTTTACAGCAATTATCAACACTTTTGATCTGAAATTGACCAACTGACCTCCATAAATTGTCATTTATCTTCTGTCCTCTGGACATTTCTTCCTCTACAAATACTTTTCAAATTATAGTTATTGTTATCACTGTTGAAGGTCATTTTAAATCAGTTTGTTGGTTCAAATACAGCTTAAAATCAATAGTATTTCCTGTATATCTTGAAACTTTACTTGATTTAATAGTTAAAGTTGCTGCAATCTAAGATTATAGTTTTTTTCGGTGCTGAAAGTCACCTTTATTCAAAGAAAACAACATTAAAAATAATTATTTTTACTTGGACACTTTATATTTATGTATGTAGAACTATAGATATTTTATACTTGTTTAATATAAATATATTAATATAATTATAAATATTAATTTTCACCAAAATTTATAGATGTTATTGAATTTTATTTATTGTCTTTACAAAGACCAGTGTCTTATAGAAATCAAAAACAGTTTAGTTATCTATGAAATTTCAATCTCAGTTATACTTTTAGACATAAAAAGACACTAATACATAAATTGTTTATGAATAATCCTGTTTTTAATGATTCCATCTCTCCTTTTGGTCCTAGCTCATAGTACCTGGAGTCTAACCTACAGATTTGTCTTTCTCCAGAGTGGCAGCACTTGTAGAATCACATAGTTATTTTCCTTTAACTTATTGTTCTGAATTATTGGTTTCATGCCATAGTTTTAGTAAACCAGAAATACATACATATATTTAATGGCATTTTTGGGTGGCCACACTTGGTGAGACTCAGGGGTTATTCCTGGATATGCACTCAGAAATCTCTCCTGGCTGGAGGGCCATATGGAATGTGGGGGGGGGGTCAAAACAGTCTGTCCTAGATTAGTTCATGCAAGGCAAATGCCCTACCACTTGTGCCACTGTCCATCCCTATTTAATGATGTTTTAAATAATTTTATGTACACACACTAAGAACGGAAATATTTTAATGTAATTATTTATCAACACCTATTAATACAAAAACTCTAAATATATTGGAAAAGGTTAGATTGATTAGACTTTATATACATAAAGTATTTAAATTTAAATGTAAGCATTTATCATTTTGTTTTATAATTGATAAGGCAGTATTTTATTTTGGTGTAACAAATATTTAATGACACAGATATTTCACAATTAATTATGCTCCCATATTTTTTAATATTATAAAACTTTTACTATTTTTCAAATATATTTTCATAAGTATAAATATTATCCCTTGTGTCCTGGACATAGTATATTTGTAAAACACATGATATGCACACAATTATACTGGCTTTATTCCCTGGAACCACCTACAGTCCACTGAGAAATGCCAGCAATGATACCTAAAGACAGAGCTGGGAGTAAGCTCTGAACACTGCTGAATTTGGATCACTTGACCTCCAACCAATCTATTTTTAAATTCATTTTTCCCAGTGTCAGTTTGCTGAGAAGGATCTTTAGCATGTGTATATGAATGTGCTTGTGTGTGTGAATGTGTCGTGTTTGTGTTTCACACATATAGGTGAAATTTTGAGGTAGTCTATATTCCTCTAAGTGGCAGGATGATTAATAAAGAGAATCATATTTTCTTAGAACATGATTCTATAAATTCACACTGTATACAATAGTGATAGTTTATACTCTAGTAAAGGGTCCACGGAATTGTCATAGCTGCTTCAAACTGATAAGGGACAGTGTGTTGTTATCAGAATTTTTATCTTTCTATTTCTATGGTCTATTATGAATTTTCTTTTGTTCATTTTCTCTATATAAATCTTTTTTTCTCTATAATAAATCTCTTTTGCTCATTTTATGTCTTTTTTCTCTTTTGTATATTTATTTTTCTGAATACTTTTTATTTTTTTCTATCTCTAAATATCTATTTTGTTCATTTTCTTTTTTCTTTTTTTCTCATTTTATAATCATTTTTACTTATGTTCTCTCTGAATATCATTTTTGCTCATTTTCTCTCTGTTTTTCTCATTTGCTCAATTTCTCTCTTTTCATTTATTTCTCATTTATTCCTTCATTTCTCCGTCAATCATTTATCTCTCTCTTTTCAACGTTCATTTTTTACTCATATCTTTTACTTTTTGAAGCCGTTGTGAAATCCAGGGTTCACTTGTGTTTACCTGTTCTGGGCCCCAGCTGCAAATTATTGCAATTAGCTGCAAAAATCACAAGACTGCAAGGTCTGGGGGACAAGGTTGCTAGGTGGAGTGAGGTACCCGCACAGGATGCCAAAATTTAGGGGGAGAAAGAGAGAAAGAGAGAGAGAAAGAGAGAGAGACAGAGTGAGAGAAAGAGAAAGAGATGGGATGGGGGAGAGTGGGAGAGAAATGCTCAATAACAGATGAGTGGCTAAGGAAACTGTGGTAAATCTACACAATAGAATACTACTCAGCTGTTAGAAAAATTGAAGTCAAGATATTTGCTCATATGTGGATTTAAGAAAAATCAAAGGCAGTATGGTAATGACACTGAAACAATGGAGATGAGAACTGCAAGTTCCAGCCCCATAATATCAAGATTAATACAAAGAGTGGTTAGCACAGTTAGAAAAATAAGTGCTCTGACAGCTATTATGAAAATAATAGTGAGAGAGAATATATAAAATGCCCGCCTGAAGACAGGCAGGAGGTAAATGGAGAACATTGGTAGCAGGAAAGTAATACAGATGAAGGGATGGTAAAAATTCAGTGATTGAAACCCAACTGCAAACTTTGTAACCATGGTGCTTAGATAAATAATTTATTTAAAAAATAAAAAATCTGAGGCTGAAGTGGTAGCACAGTAGTAGGGTGTTTGCCTTGCATGCTGCTGACCCAGGACGGTCGTGTGTTCCATTCCAAGCATCCCATGTGGTCGAGTGTGGCCGAAAACAACAACGACAACAATAACAAATCTGATCATTTACATTACTTTGGAGTATAATAAATTATAAATATATGTACATATACATACACATTTTTCTCACTTCCTAACTTTTAAATATAGTAAAAAGTAATCCAGGAGAAAAACATGCTGCTATTGTTGATCATCTAAGCTTCTTATTGTATAATGTATATTTAGGATTAGCATCATAGTATTAGCTAAGGACATCCAAGAATGAAATGTTCATTTTTAAGTCTTTTATTTAAATTGAAATCAAATCACCAATGTGCTATATCTCAGTATTACCAGTCAACTATTTTTAGACACGAACATAGAATGAAAACTGAGTTCTTTTTCTTTGCTAGCTGTCTCATTAAAACGAGCATAGATGATGAGCTGGAGTGAAATAATGATAGCTATAAACTAAAGAAGCAATAAAAATAGAGAAGGATTTACTGTTTAATTTGTATTAAAAGAATATAAGGTTAATGTAGTTAGCTTAAACCACCTGTAGTGACAGAATCTGGGGTAATCGTAGCAAGAGATAAAAACTACCTGCTTATAAGGAGTTCTCAGTTTAATAAATGTGCTAGCATTTTTCTATTCCAATAGAGATTCTATGCTTTTTGCTCAAATAGTTGAGTCTGAATTGGGGGTAGATGCTATTAGACCAGGGCTTTTGCTACTTTTTACTCAATAGATTTCAACTAGTTAAAACTGATGAATGAAGAGTAATATAATTCTCTAGAATAAAAGGAAATATAAATCTGAAGTGTGGGTTAATTTCTGCTCCTGCAGAGCAATGACATTAGTAAATAAAGGTTTTGTGGTAGGGAAAACAAAATATAATTATCAAAGAAAATAATCTAAAAATAATAAAAAACAAGATAAATAAAATCTTTGCAGTGTGAGATATCTCATTGTTGTATTGATTTGCATTTCCCCTTTTATTATGATATGAAACATTTTATTATGTGTCTTTGGGCCATTTTTAGTTCATCTTTCAGGAAATGTCATTTCAGTTTTTTCAATTTTTGGATAGGATTAAATGTTTTTTTCTTGTTAAGTTTTTCAGTGCATTTTATCTGATACCTTGTATCAGATACCTATATCTAAATTTCTTATCAGAGGGATATTGGCTAAATAGTTTCTTCCATTCCATGGGGAGTCATTGTATCCTAGTCACCATTTCCTTTGAGTTGTACAATGTCAATGCAGTGAGAAAGGAACTCACATTCACTGCTAGTGGGAATGTCACCTAGTCCAGCCTTATTGGAAAATTATGAGTATTTCTTAAAAAATCAGAAATTGAGCTTTCATATGATCCAACATTGCCACTCTAGCAATATAACCTACGTGCCCCAAAACACAATGCAGAAAAACTTTGCATCGTTAAATTCATTACAGCATTGTTCACATTATCCAGAATCTAGAAACATCTCAAGTGATCAAGAACAGGTGAGTGGCTAAACAAAAAATGAGGCATGTTCACAATGGAATACTATGCAGCTATTTGGAAAAGTAAAGTCATGAAATTTGCTTATTCAACAATGGATATGGAGAGTATTATGTTGAGTGAAATGAGTCAGATGGACATTGGTAGACATAGAATGTTTACATTCATTCTGGGGACATAAAATATAATAAAGTAGTATAGTAAGAGTATACAGAGACAATAGTGATGAGGGTCAGTAGAATCAATGCATGGTGGGAATCTTGCCATAAATAGCAGGATAATATATTTAACATATATATTTAATATATATTTTTTCTTCTTTCTTTCACCTCAGTGTTATGCTAATATATTTTGTTTGATAATCCCCTTGTAATAAAGTTTCTTAACTATTTCAAATTGAATTCTTATTTCTTCAACATGCAATAAAGGCATCTTGATTTTCACTGTTATATGATCAATTCCCTCTTTCAATCCCTTCAAAATTTCTAAGAATAGATTAGAAGTCTATAAATTTTATTGTAAATAATAGTATATACCTTATACTTTTGGATTAAATTAAATCTTTTGTGTACTACATAGAACTTCAGTATACACAGAGTGCAAATTTCTTCTGAAATTTGTTTACTTAACCATTTTTTTCCTTATGCCAACACTGCTCTTTTGCTTCTACTGATTTTTGTTAGATTTTTTTAAGTTAACTTCTGGTGTCTAATTAGAAAATAAAGTAAAAATAAGAAAGACCACAAAAAATAACTCCACATCTAATTTGTAGTTATTGGTATTTCTAATGGAAGATTCTGAGAAGCATCAGTACCATGTTAAAATAAAAAAGACCAATAATGTTTGTAGGATTATATTAATATCAAATGAATACTTATAACTCTTTTTAATGTCCAATTTCTGCTAGATTTCTCATAAAAATGTTAACAATATGGAATTTTGTATTTTTAATTTTTCTGTATTATTAAATTAATATCCATGTCTTATTTTACAGTAATAATAAGTGTATAGATTCTTACCTTTGTGGAATTTGCCAATTTCCTGTGAAGATTGAGAACAGACTATAAATTAGCATCTTAACCAAATTTACCACTTATTGTCACATGAGATAAACAGAACAGTGAGTTTCTTCATTTTTAAATGTCTCCTTGTTTTTACCTTACTTTGTTTTCTCCCTAGTATTTCCCTTTCTTACTGGATACTTTGGATTAAGACTATAAATAAAGCATTGCATCTTACTGTAGTTCAAACTCATTTGAACTTGTTTGACTAGACAAAATAAATTTTTACAAATCTATATATTATTACACTTGATATTTATGTTGTACATATTTGTGTAAGTTAATAAATCCAAAAGCAGGATGCTTTTTTATCTGACAACTAAATATAATTGCATACAAAAAGAAGTATATATATATATAATATTTTTGAATGAGATAATGTAATCAATGTAAACAAATTAGGACATTAATGGACACATATAAATGTGTATTGTATAAATTTTTAATTGTTAATATGTTTATAGGAGATTGACACATATTGAAAGCAATATGAAATAAAATTTCAAACAAAAAACTTTAAGTAATATGATATAAGATAAAGTTGAGGAAATATACATAATTTTAAATAATTTTTGAAATTTACAATTAATATGGAAACCTTTCATAGCAAAATTTCAAATATAACCGGTAATGATGCACTAGATAAATACATCTTTCAAATCTACTCCATTTTTTCTTTATTATATTGTTTGAAACTCTTATTTCTAATTGAGCATCCTCTCACTCTCATATTAGAGTGTGCAACTAAAGTGGAGCACACACAGCATGAATACATACACAGATGTTCCAGCTGTGCTGATGGTAGCAACCTTATGTTACCTATTCCACATGGAATGTTCATGCCCACTTTACTTTGCACAGTGGGAATAATTGGGTTCAGTGGGAAGGATAGCTTACTGAGATACTGCATCTTTCCAGGTGAAAATACAAATGGAAATGAGTTTTAAATAAAAAGAAATCACTATGATCTGATTGAAGAGATGTTTGTGGAAGGAAAATGCACTCTTAATATAGTCCAATTGTTTGACAAGGGACAATTAGAAATGGAAAACAAAGGAACATAGAAAGGATATAGAAACACCAGACAGACTAAAGAAAATATATAAATTACTTTAAACATTGCTTCTTAGCAAAGTTTTACAAAAAAGTTGTCTACTTATTAAACGTTATAGTATGGCATAGGGGCCATCAGATTAATTTCCTTGGTAATGACAAGTGTTCTACTCATTGGTATAAACAAAACAATACAAAACCTCCCCCCAAAATCAAACAGAAATTACAGAAATAGAAGTTAAAAAAGGGAAACGATTTCCACACTAACACCTTCTTTGCTGTGCTCCTTTGACTCATCCTTAATGAAATAATGTATTATGATCTACTGTGTCAACAATACTATAGCTTTTAAGGTTAAAGGAGTTGCATAAACTTTGTGGCTTTGGATTGCTTTGTGTACTGCTAAGAAAAGTTATAATGTACTACAATCTGGGGACTCGAGGGACAAAGTAAATGTGCATATATTTTGTTTTATTTTTCTTAATTATTTTTGGCTGAAAATTCAAAATTAAGGTGTCAGCAAGAGGATTTCTTTGAAAATTCTGTTTATGGGTGATTGCTTTCTTATATAACTTCACCTTGTCCTCTCTTTGAATCTTTTTTTTTTGGGGGGGGGCACACCCTGTGACGCTCAGGGGTTACTCCTGGCTATGCGCTCAGAAGTCGCTCCTGGCTTGGGGGACCATATGGGACGCCGGGGGATAGAACCACGGTCCGTCCTAGGCTAGCGCAGATAAGGCAGGCACCTTACCTCTAGCGCCACCGCCCGGCCCCTCTTTGAATCTTTGTCTTTAATAAAATTTAAAAAAAGAGAGATAGAAATTGTTAAAGGTGAAGGATAAGACATATCTGAGTCAAGTCGGTAGATAACCTTTGATATCGAATACCTTCCTTGACTGCAGTTGATTCACAAGAAGAATCCTTCAGGTCCAGCAGAGACACAATTACACAATACTCTTTCTATTATTTAGTTAATAAGAATGTTTTAAAGAAATTGGATTTCTAAATGTCACTTTATCTAGTTAATTCTGAAATTTTTTTTGTTTGCGTTTCTAAAAAAGAGAAGAAATTTGGGGCGGAAAGGAGTGGAAATGGTAGGCATTTGCCTTGCAAGCAGCCAATCCAGGATTTATGGTTGTTTGAATCCCGACATCCCATATGGTACCCTTTTTGCCAGGAGTGATTTCTGAGCTCAGAGCCAGGAGTAACACCTGAGCGCCGCCAGTGTAAACCTCCCCTCAAAAAAATAAGAGAAAGAGAAATTTATACTATAGAGAAATTTATTTAAATTATCTGAAGCTATTGCCAGTCCCCATACCTGTGCATCACTCTTGGCTGAGCATTAGTTGAGGATATCTGTAAAGCAATACATATAATTTGCAACTGAAAGAAAGTTGCTTCTTTTACTTTTTCTAAAAATATAAATTTCCCTAATATTTTGTTAGACCAATAGCAAGCCAATACAGTATTTTGTAAAAGTTCATGCATTATTATTAGAAATTGATTATATACATGTATAAATATGCACAAAACTGAATTTATGTTTCTATACTAAACCACAGTAGCAACAGGACTAGAAGTATATTTGATTATGTTATAATATTGCTCTGCCTGACATTGCAATAAATATGTCATAAATGCTCTTAAAATAAGTCTCCTTTCTATTTTATATGTTTTGAAAACTAAGAAGATATTTCCCATTTTCTTATTATTGAAAAAGGTCAATAAAAACTGATTAGTTTGTGATGAGTAAAAATTATGTGCTACAAATTGTGCCTACAAATATACACCACTATATGTATTTATGTATTATCTCTGGATTCATTTGTACTATAATGATAGAATTTTTTATTAGTGATATATCCATGTGGCTTGTCAAGAAATAGTTTGCCAATTCCTAGTATATAGCAAAAATAAGATAGTAAAAATGTTTTATCTTAGCAGGTGTAGAGGTCGTACAGAGCTGACTACAGTGAAAATTAAAGACTCATGGAAACTAGAATGGGAAAGCTTGTTGGTTGTATAGAAAAGGGAAAGTCATAAACTTAACTTTGAATCTTCCTTTTGGTATTGCAGTTCAAAAATTGTTAAATAAATCTGTTTGTATTAAAAATGTCAGAATGTTTTAAAGTATACCTTGAGCCCTTTAGGACCTTTATTTTCTTACTTTTAACTTCATAAAAATTAAAAGTTAAAATCCAAGTATTTCCTAAGATAAAATATTTGTGCTTAATTAAGCTTAGGAAAATCAAAGTGTGCCAAACTTGCTTATGATCAGAGGTCATTCATACCACTCTTACTACAGTGATAGCCCATTAGTGCCAGAATAAAGTTATGGGGCAAAACAACATCATCCTTTCAGGTGCCCTCAGTCACTTACCCATAACATATGACAAAGTTGTTTTGAAAGAAGAGTGTAAGTTCATGGAAAGGTTATATTTACATGTTACAACTACCTAATTAGTGGGGCATGGTATTGATCTTCAGATGCAATTATAAGAACTAAATGAACTTCCTTACATAAAGTCCCCTAAAAAAAGGAATTACAAAAAGTGATGACAAAAGTCATGAGAAAGCAAGGTAACACAAGGCCATAACATGATGTCAACTTTTGGAACAGTCAGATAGTAAAAATTTAATATGTTGGATATAGATTTTATATTAAGTTAAATAAAGTCAGTTTATAAGATATTTTTGATTGTTTCGATAGGAAGTTTAAAAATTCTAAACGAGTTATTTTAATCTTTTCTATAATGCTTATTAACAATATATAAAATAATAATGGAAGTGTTTCTGCTATATAAAAAGCAATCCTGAGCAATTAAATAATGATGATGAGATTTATTATAAATAATGTCTATTAGTCCCCTATGGGACTTATTTATAAGTGGATCTTTTGGTGAGCTTATCTAGCATATCATTATAGACTTGCAATTAGTTTAATGGCAAATACCTAGAAAAATATTTTAAATACTAAATTCTTAAAAAATGTTTAGTTTCTAAGCCACTACATAATTCAGTTCCTTGATATCTTTGGTTACATTAAACAAAATAGCTTATGTTTTAAAATTTATTCATGTTTACTTGTAAGTATTTGAATAAATTGTCTTTTTGACATATTTTAACATCTATTAAATAACTAGAGTTTTATATTTATCCTTATTATTTGCTTATGAAAATATTTCCATATTATTTGATATTTTTCCATATTAGGGCAGATGTTTCATTTTGAAGTAGACAAAATTAACAATCTTGTTAATTATAACTAAATTTCTAAGGAAGGAATCACAACAATCTTACAAACAGAATACAGTTTACTTTTTCACTAGCACTATATTTCTATTTTCCTTCATTAGATATTAAGTGACACAGGATAGCCAATAGAAAAACAAAGGAAGAATAGAATAAAATGTATTTCCTTAAAATAATTCATAATATTAAAACATAAAATCTACCTAATTAGTAGTTATTTATTTTATATTTTATATGTAATATTTTATCAGATAAAATATGACCATTCATTTTCAACACATAAAGCAAAATATACATGAATGTAAACAACAGGGCAAGGTGGAATTTGTTAAGAGAAGACATTTCAGTTACACCATGACAGAGGAAAGCAGACCGTATTTTACAACATGTGGTTCTGGAATGTTGCATGCAGAAAACCTTATCAAGAATAGTATTGGAGGGGGCAGAGCTGTGGTGTAGTAGTCTACAGGGTGTTTGTCTTACACATGGCTAACTTAGGATGGACCACGGTTCTAGCCCCCAGGATCCCATTTGTCCCCCAAGCCAGGAGCAATTTCTGAACACATAGCCAGGAGTAACCTGAGCATCACGGGGCGTGGGCAAAAAAGAAAAGAATAGTATTGAAGATCATGGTACCTCAACTTTTTATATATCATATCTAAATGTATAATTTAAAAGACTACAGTATGTTTAAAAATGTCACTATGTAGATATAAATACTAAAGTAAGTAAATAAAGATACATTTTACAGTTAAAATTGCTAGGAGATTATTTTCTGAAAGCACTCAGTACAGGGTTTAAATAACTTATTTAAAGTTACTGTGATAATGTTTTCAAACTCTACTATTATAAATGTATAAATAAAATTTACTATCTATAAATTTGTAATGTATGAATGTCAAGTTTATCAAAATAAAAGTTGGATGAAGACATTAAAGAAGTGGTATCAAAGATAATAATGGAATCCTATTTTCAGGTAGATCCCTTATTTTTTTTGCAGTCTGTATGAAATGGATTTCCTCCTAACAGTGGATAGAGTTTTATAAAGAATTTTTATTTATATGCTATTATATTTTATAAGTATATAAAATATATAAGTATATAAAATATATTCTTTAGTTGTACTTAACATGATTTTTGGCAAATCATGCAATATGCATGCATGTACAGTTATCAAGAATATGAATTCAGCAAACTACCAAAGTTTATTACCAAACTAATAAATGTACTTGAAGGCACTGTTTTCTCTTCACATATTCTTTTCTATTACATATCTTTCATTTGACAATAGAAGACAATAGTGGGGCCGGGTAGGTGGCGCTGGAGGTAAGGTGTCTGCCTTGCAAGCGCTAGCCAAGGAAGGACCTCGGTTCGATCCCCCGGCGTCCCATATGGTCCACCCAAGCCAGGGGCGATTTCTGAGCACATAGCCAGGAGTAACCCCTGAGCGTCAAACGGGTGTGGCCCAAAAACCAAAAAAAAAAAAAAAAAAAAAAAAAAAGAAGACAATAGTGTCTTCAGTTCTGTATTTTTTTGTTATTATGATATTTTTATTGTTATTTGGGGCACAGCAAATGTTCAAGATTTCTACTGTCTGGTTCTGCACTAATAAATAATTGGTGGTCTCTGGGGATATAGGGAATGCTGGGATCAAACTTGGGTCTTCCATATGCAAGAAAAATGCCTTACCCCAAAGTGCTTTTGCTCCAGCCCTACTATGATATTCTTTTTTTAAATATATTTTTTATTTAAGTAACATGATCATAGTTGGGTTACAGTCATAACCAGAACACCCCCTTTACCAGTGTAACATTACCCACTCCCCCCTTCCCATCCCTACCTGTATTCGAGACAGGCATTCTACTAGTTATTTGTTTTTAAGTTCAGTTAGTTATGTTTTTTTCCTTAAAGGATAAGAGTAAAAAAATATAGTAAATGTGTGGTAGTGGCAATTGCTGTTGTTTGCATAGGTCCAGAAAAATGGGAAAATAGAAAAAAATCCTTGAACCTGATTACAAAAAGGCCTCAACCAGAAGTTTATTGGCATAAGACCGACTCTGGGTTCCAGGCATACCAGTCCGTCCAACTCAAGTCATTCTCAAGGTCCCGGTGAAACTTTTTCACACTTTAGCTATTGTTGGTATCAGATTCTTATATTTAAAGACTCTGGATTCTGTGCATTTCTTTCATTGATGTCAGGCTGATGTGGAGCATCCTCTAATTTCAGCATACCATTAAATGCAGAGTGATCTTCCCTGCAGTTTTGTTGCTGAGTCGTCTGGGTGCTGGGAGCACTCTTTGAAGTAAGTCAATGCCAAAGCAGTGGGAGATCTTCCCTGGTAGACGCCTGGATCCTAGTAATGTTATAGACAATTGTGGTTGTTTCTATAGATGGTATCCATTGTTCAGGTGTGTGTGGGCGATGCCCATTCTTTTGAGGCCTGAGCCAAATCATTATGTCAATGTTCAGGGTAAAAGGCCTAATTACATTACCAAATATGTGTTCCCATCGCTCTTAGATAAGAACTTGTTTTCATATGTATTATTTTCCCATTTTAATGTTCCTATGCAAAAGAGAAGCAATTCCACAAGATATTGTTGGTGCATCTGAGGGCCGACGAATGAAGTCCAACATTCCCTGTAACTTGGTTCAAACATGAAATCTATAAAGAGATACTCTTCTACCAGTATTGCTTATAAAACAGATCTCAAAGGGGGAAAATCAAACAATCAAATAACATCCAGTGGGCAAAATTGAAACTATATGATGATGATTGAAAAGAGTTATAGATGTTAAGGAAATACATCTGAGTTATACAAAGGAGATACACGTGTCCCTTTTGTGTTTTAGAAATAGTCAAGAAGGAGAGGGGTATTTTCGAGACACCACTTTGGTCTGTGATTTGGACAAGCGAAGAGAACATGGAGTCATGTCCTCCCCTTGTTGCCTGCTGAAGCTTCCGACACCCCGAGAGGAGTTTGCTTCTTAATTGCTGGAAGTTGAAAGTTCACCAGTCCCCTCCCAGCCCCTCGCAGGAGCAAGGAAGCCTGGGGTCTCACCTCACCAGAATCCACTTCCTGGGACCTTGAGCAGGTGTCCAGAAATAACCCTGGGGATGGGGAGGAACGAGAGAGAAAGCTGTGGGGGGCAGCCAAGGCTACATCTTCACCTTATCTTGGCCAAAAAGCCAACAGCATGAAACCTTGCCGTGACGTGTTGCCTGCTGAAGCTTCAGACTCCACCAAAAAAATTACTGTGAAAGATATGTAATCCACCTTGGCCAAAACAAAAATCATTATTACAGAAATATGGTTAAATGTGGGGTAACAAGAGATGGGAGTGAGGGAGTAAAGGAATAAAACGAGCTCCTGGACGGCATTCAGATAATGACAAGCAATGAAACACAGTGATATCCATATATTTGTCATAATGTTCCCCATGTGGTTTCACAATGCACAGGTTTAATAAGGAAACTTCCCTGGTAAGTCCTATTGCCAGAACCTATTGTGCTGTTATTCCTCCCGGCTCCCAGGAAGGAAGGAGATCCTTTCCGAGCTAGAAGGCCGGAAGTTCATAGCTCCCACCCCCAGACCCTCCCTTTGGAGCCGGGAGGGAAATGGGGAAAGCCTAGGAAAACCAATAAACTACTCCAAGGGGGACCCACCTCGCTGGCTTGCCCAACCATGTGGCCAGGAAAAGCCCTGGAACACCGGAAAAAGGAGGTAGAGGGGTGCTGGGGTGACCCATGTTCCGCACCCCTTCCTAGGCTCTGTTAAAGAGGCCTTTGGCATGGTGGAGGGCTGCCAAACGCCATGATAGCAGAATGATATTCTTACACAACATTAAACATTGTGAGTAATATTGCTTTTTATCTGACCATAGTAAAATATATATTAATATAGGTAATTTCCAGAAACCTACTCTGGTCACAATATATTAGTATATATATATGTATTATTATGTATTTACCACACCTGCCACAATTGTTTTCATTTCTTCCTTCCCTCCAGGATCCCACTGCCTCAATAGGCTCTTACACAGCCAACCACATTTCATCAATTCAAATGCATGAATCAGTTTTTCCAAATATGTTGTCTTTAGCCCTTTTTTCTATCTTTATGTGTACCTTTAAGTCCAACATTTTAGCGAAAGAGTTGTATTAATTAATTACTTTTACTCCTGCATAATATATCATTAGATGTTTATATCATTGTTCTACTTATACAGTCTTTGATAGTATTTACTTGGTTGCTTGCAGTTATTTGCATAGAAAGTACAATTTCTATGAGCATTTTTTTATATACTTTATGTGACAAAAGTGAATGCATTCATTCAAGCATTAGTTGAGGATAAAATACATGTTTAATGATAATATAAATACTGATAACATTTATTTACCCAAAGCCCCAAAGCATATGCATAAAATTATATTTTCAGAAGACTGAAGATTTTTTAATTCACATCTGATTTACTGTATGATATAGTATGGTTTCTTGATAGCTAATTCTCTCATAAAGTTAAAATTTATTCATTATTGAGACTTAAATTTTTATTTATTTAATAATTATTATGCAATTCTTTATACATATTTAGTTAAAACATTTTATCTTGGTCTTGTGATTTTTTTACTATTTCTATTTTTATCCTGAATTGTTTTCTTGCAAAATATTGTAGATTGCTTTCTTAAAGTGTGACTTTCTAGGATCCAATTATTTGTAGCTAAAATATTTCTCAGAGTTTGTGGTCCTTGTGATATAGCATCAGGATGGTCACCTGCCTTTCACATTGTTATGCTGTATTTGATCCCTGGCATTCCATATGGTCAGTTCTTCAAGCATCTCCTGGAGAGATACCTGAGTGCAGAGATAGGATCAACCCCAGAACATTGCAAGGTGTGTCTCTGCTCCCCACAAAATAAAAGATTCATCATGAATGTTCAAGAAACCCATAGAATCAATATGATTTTGTATGGAGAACAACAAAATATAAATAAAATAAAATTTTATGTATCTTTCTTCTTTGGTATCAAACTTTATATTTAAAAATGTTAGACACTAAGGAGTAGAATGAAGCAACTGGCTATTTTGGGCACCATAGTATTTGTTTCTAATGAAATAATATTATTGGAAGAGCATATGACATCAAAATCTAGACATCCAGTTAAATTCAAGGACAATTAACTGAAATTTCAGTTAAAATAAAACTCCAAAGGCAGTCAAATCGTATATCAAAATTAAGAATGATATTTCACAGCCAATGCAAAGACACATTTAACTGTGATTTTAATACAGATGAAGTATGAAGCTGCAAAGGAAGTTATCTGGAGATACCTTGTCTCGTGATCCTGTCACTGACTTACTCATAAAATACTGAAAGAATAAAGTGAGTAAATTTGGATGGTAAAAGTTTAAAAATCCAAGAGATATTGGGCATTTTATTATGATCTTCATGCATTTTTTCATGGTTTCAGAGCCCAAATTGGAGTCAAACAAATATATCTTGTGTTTTTCTTTTTTGGTTATTGTTTAGCGGATTGGAGACAAAAATATGTTTAGATAAATTGATGCCAGTTCCAATTAGAGTTCAAAAATATTTAAGACTAAAAGACAAATGTGGAGCAAAGATGTTGAAAAATCTTAGGGTATATCATCAACAATCACACTCAAAGTATTTGAGAAATTGAGAGCAGGGGCAGACATATATGTTGAGAATAGGGGGCCGGGCAGTGGCGCTGGAGGTAAGGTGCCTGCCTTGCCTGCGCTAGCCTAGGACAGACTGCGGTTCGATCCCCTGGCGTCCCATATGGTCCCCCAAGAAGCCAGGAGCAACTTCTGAGCGCATAGCCAGGAGTAACCCCTGAGCGTCACAGGGTGTGGCCCAAAAACCAAAAAAAAAAAAAAAAAAAAAAAGAGTATATACTGTGAAAATAAATTTAATGTGGTAATGACATGGTGAATGCTGTCTCAATAAATAAGACTTTCACATCTAAATCTGCCTCAACTGGTCATATTAAAAATCACACAGTACTACTTATCTCAAATAATCTATACATTTACTATCCTGAAATTAATAAAGCCTAAGTATGAGTATCTCTCTTTGGAGAACCTGTGCTTTTCCTAGGAAACATATTAACAAATCAAAATAAATGTCTCTTTTTTATTTAGTGCATATAGAACCAAAACTAAATATCTACATGTCAATCATCATGATTCTTATTATGAACAAGCATGTATTTTCATCAACTTTTCACCCTTGATATTATTAAAGTAATTATTTAAAATTTATACTACACAAAACCCATTATTTATACATAAAACTTCAAAATAAAATAACATTTAAAAACAAATCGCTATGCACATGCTTGCGAGACTTACTAAATAACTAATGGACTGTACTTCTTTTGAATTATTTATTATCTTGTATTTTTAATATTGTCACTAACAATATAAGGTAGAATTAATTTATATTTTTATGAAATAAGAATTCAAGTGATTATTAATTTTAAAATGTCTATTAAATATTAGTTATTTTTCTCTTTCCATTTAAAAGAGAAATGGGAAGTAAGATAATAATGCTAATTTAAACAATAATTTTAATAATAGAACAAAGTAAAAGTTATAAAATTGATGCATATTATAGAGTGCCTAATATCATTTAGTTTAATTTTCAAATATAATAATATATGCTATTTAAAATACTACTTTTTCAAAATGTTTTTGTGATTTTTTTATACAGGTAATCAAACAAAACATAAAATTGTTATCAGAGCATGCTTTCAAATTATGAACGTTTGTGCATTATATTTTGTTGAATATATATTTTAATTTTCTATAAGAACAGGGCTTTTGCATATTTAGTTATAGTTCTAGTATATGCTTTCTTAATACATTTGACTGAAACAAATACAACATTGTCCTGTAAACCTGCTTCTGTAAGCAAAAGCACTTATTTCTTCAGTTTTACAATTCAGCTTGCCATGAGAATTTCTAATAAAGTTGATCTGCTTCTTAGCTTATTCTCTGCCTTTATTTTTGCATTCTATACTCAGAACAATGCTTCATTGTTCCTTTATTTTGTCAGACTAAAGAAAAAAGCAAACAAAATACTTGTATTTATTAACAAAAAATAGCATCTTCCTGGGAAATAAACCAAATAGAATTTCCCATAAGATGTCAATGTGTACATTTGTATTAATGTCTATGAGCATTTTAATATTTTAATAATAAAATATCGTATGTAATTATTTGCAAAATATTTATATAATGCATTTAAAAGTGTTAAGTAATTTTAAAATATTTGTGCTCTAAATGTAGTTAAGTACAATAAAAATATACCAGACTACAGAGAATATATAAAAGACTATTTATATTGAAGGCAAATTTAACTTCTAAAATATTTGAATTAGGTCTGATAATATTTGGAAATATTAATCTATCCATACATTAAATGTGTATAAAATTTTTCTTATTTCAGTGTACAATGACACTGCAAAATTGCTTTTGGAAACAATTCTGCAGTCTTAATTAACAATACCTATATACATACTGAAAATATCATTTTCAGTAAATGCTTTACAAATTTGCCATAATAAAATAAAGAAAAGCTCTTTTAAACTTCTCAAATATTACTTATAATTTAAATATCAGGAAATATGTTATATAACAAAATATATATTAAAAAACTATAGTCTGGGTAATTGTGGAATTAAATATAAATTCTGAAAGTAAGGTAAGTAGATTATACTCTAGTTAAAACAGATGATATTAAGTATAGAAAAATTATTTCAATACTGAATTTTCAGAGCTCTTTCTTTGAATAAATTTCATAGTTTTTCAGAACATCCAATGTTTATTTCACGAAGTAAATTTTTTTAAGCTCACATTCTCAGTAACTTTTATTTGACATTATTAAAACAATTCACCTAAGAGATAAGTATTAGTGTAGAAAACAGATTCATTTATGAATAATTACAACTTTTTCAAATACATATAGTGAATATTTTTACAATTTAAAAGGAGTAACATTTTATAGCCTATTATGGGCCCATGTTTATTTTTTAATTAAAAGCAATAATATTTTAAATTTTTACCCACATTAAAGGCTTTTTTGATACGTTTTTTCATTGAATTGTTGAAGGAGGATGATGAATGGGATCAAGATTATTTGTGTGTGTGTGTGTGTGTGTGTGTGTGTGTGTGTGTGTGTGTGTTTGTGTTTGTGCCATATGTGGCAGTGCTTTGTGCTTACTTATGAGTCTGGTAGGGGACCATATGCAGTGCCAGGGTTCATACTGGGATCTGTCTATGTAAGGCAAGTAACTTAACCATTATACTCTTTCTTTCTCTCTTGCCTAAAGGTTACTATTCTAGCAAAAAGAAATTACTGAGTGGTCTGGGGTCATGTACAGTCTACAATAGTCCTTATGAGTTTAATACTTGAATGAGCTTTAGCAAAATAAACAAAATTCTTAAATTGGAATCTACTTGTTATGGCAAAAATCTCTCATAATTAATAAAACAAGAAGATACAAGTCAACTATTCCATTTAAATATTATAGCTGAGAGCCATGTTACACAATGTCATTTAGAATTATTTTCTAAATATTATTTACTTATTTTTAGTAGTATGTACTTGTTAAAAATTATTAGTAATATCCAGAAAGTGAATGATATTGTTTCCTCTGTTATATCAGGTAGCTTTTTCAGGCCATGGGAGTTTATAATGCTAGTAATTAGTTTAGGTTGATTTTTTTTGTTGTTATGAATCATTTAAGTGGCTACATACAGCAACAATCAGGATTACTCCTGGCATTGTGCTCAGAGATTACTTCTGGGGGACTTAGGAGACCATATGTGGTACGGGGGAGGGAATTCAGGTGGGTCAAATGAAAGGCAAGAACCTTAATGCTGCTCATTTCTCTCACCCCAATTTTCAGGTACTTATCGCAGTTTGATCTCCAGAACTACATGTAGAAATCCCGACCACTGTCAGGAGTTATTACTGAGCACAGAGCCGAAAGGAAAGCACTTGGATGACAGTGTTCCCCCAAATTAAACGAACATGAGACAATGAGACTTACAATCAATTTTAAATTGTATTGTATTGTAATTACAATATAATTTGGTTTGAGCAAAACAAATTACTATTTATATTGATATTCTTTTTGTATTAAGTAAAAAATTAATTTTCTTAGTCTTACCTAACTGTGAAATTTAAGTTTCATTTTTTGAAGTTTCCTACATTTCAACTATCCGTTAAACATTGTCAATGAAACTTCCATTAGAAATTCCCTGGAGAGACATTGAGGAGGTGACTCCTTTCTCCTCATAGAAGCCGCCGAGTCAGCATCCTCGAGATTTCGTGGGTTTTCTTTTCTTTCTTCTTCTTTTTTTTAATCTCCAGCTGTCATGGGGAAGTCCGAGTCATTCCCTAAAGAGCCGGAACAGCTACGGAAGCTCTTCATCGGAGGCTTGAGCTTTGAAACGACCGATGAAAGTCTGAGAAGCCATTTTGAGCAATGGGGCACCCTGACAGACTGTGTGGTAATGAGAGATTCCAACACCAAGCGATCCCAAGGATTTGGGTTTGTCACGTATGCCACAGTGGAGGAAGTGGATGCCGCCATGAATGCAAGGTCGCGCAAAGTGGATGGGAGAGTTGTGGAACCAAAGAGGGCTGTCTCCAGAGAAGATTCTCAAAGACCTGGTGCTCACTTAACTGTGAAAAAGATTTTTGTGGGTGGCATTAAGGAAGACACGGAAGAACATCACCTAAGAGATTATTTTGAACAGTATAGGAAAATTGAGGTGATTGAAATCATGACTGACCAGGGTAGTAGCAAGAAGAGAGGCTTTGCTTTTGTGACATTTGATGACCATGATTCCGTGGACAAGATTGTCATTCAGAAATACCATACTGTGAATGGCCACAATTGTGAAGTAAGAAAAGCCCTGTCTAAGCAAGAGATGGCCAGTGCTTCATCCAGCCAATGAGGTCGAAGTGGCTCTGGAAACTTTGGTGGTCGTGGAGGAGGTTTTGGTGGGAATGACAACTTTGGCCGTGGAGGAAACTTTAGTGGGCGAGGTGGCTTTGGTGGCAGCCGAGGTGGTGGTGGATATGGTGGCAGTGGGGATGGCTATAATGGATTTGGCAATGATGGAAGCAATTTTGGAGGTGGTGGAAGTTACAATGATTTTGGCAACTACAATAATCAGTCCTCAAATTTTGGACCCATGAAGGGGGGACCCATGAAGGGTCGAAGCTCAGGCCCCTATGGTGGTGGAGGCCAATACTTTGTCAAACCACGAAACCAAGGTGGCTATGGTGGTTCCAGCAGTAGCAGTAGCTATGGCAGTGGCAGAAGGTTTTAATTGCCAGGAAACAAGCTTAGCAGGAGAGGAGAGGAGAGCCAGAGAAGTGACAGGGAAGCTACAGGTTACAACAGATTTGTGAACTCAGCCAAGCACAGTGGTGGCAGGGCCTAGCTGCTACAAAGAAGACATGTTTTAAACAATATTCTTGTGTATGGGCAAAAAAAAACTCGAGGACTGTATTTGTGGCTAATTGTATAATAGATTATTTTAGTTTCTGTTCTGTGGAAAGTGTAAAGCATTCCACAAAGGGTTTCGATGTAGATTTTTTTTTTTTTGCACCCATGCTGTTGATTGCTAAATGTAATAGTCTGATCATGACGATGAATAAATGTCTTTAAAAAAAAAAAGAAAGAAAGAAATTCCCTGGATTTTATGCAACAATTTTCCTACATTTCAAATCACTGCCATATTTTCAAATATGCTTTTCTCCTTCATTTCGTTGTGCAGTCACCAAAACTAATATTCTAGAAGTTGATTGAAATCCTGACTCCCTACACTCTCAGATTAAATTATTCAACAACAATAGTGATTTCAATTTACTAATGTCCTTCAAGCATTAGTGGGACACTTCCCTCTCCCACTTATTATGCATTTCCACATTTGTTCTTCTAGTTTCAATTTATTCGATACACTTGTACAATAAACTTTTTAAAAAATCTTGGTGGCATTATATAGTTCCTCAATGATTCCCTGTAGGCCCCAAATAAAACAGATTTTAGCATTACATACTTGGACTATTCCTGTTTTTCCAGCCTGCCTGCCATTCTTCAACATACTGTGCAACCTCATTATGCTTTTTCATACTGTGTTCTGCTCCTATTTCCACAAACTCTTATTTCATCTTCACTATCTAGTTTCTAATGCATTCTACAGGGAATATTTGAAATTATCATCATCTCTTTCAAAACTCTGTCTCAGATTTTCAGTCATATTGGGTGTAACTCTTCCATGGTCTTACTCCCTTATATGTCTTACTCCCTCCTCACTATGCATATGAGCATCTTCAATGCTGATACGCTTTAGCATTTGCCCTAAAGTTTAGAATATCTTTTGCTTAATTATATATATTTAATGAATCAATAAATAAACTAACCACTTATATTTGTCACTAAACTCTACTTTTTTCCAATAGCAATCTTATTTGATTCCAAATTGTTTGATAGATCTCTAAAGTTGATTTTGTTCATATAATCATAAATAATACCAGATTGTATTTAGATTCTAATTAAATATTTAGTACATGAGATTGAAGTAACTTTAGGATAATTTAGAATTATAATATAATATATTTCTAATATAATATAATTCGAATATATATGTATATAATTTATTATATTGATATCAATTTGCATATCATTGGAGAGAACTAGCTTAAAATTTTATTTGAATTAATATTTGGATTAAAAGTAGTGTTGTATGTTTTCAAATATTGAAAAGTAGTAGTGAATATTAGTACTTCAAATGTTGTACTATTTTTGTGATATTTAAACATTTTTGCACAAAGCATTACTTTTATACAAGGTATTATAAACTTAGTAATATTTAAACATTTAACTAAATTTTTATGGGCATGTTTTGAAGCAAGTTTAGGGCTGCTTACATAATATGGAGAGAGAGCACTCCACATAATTCAGCTGTTTCAGTCATTCAATGTTCCATCCAAAATCATTGTGAACTTCCTTCCCCAGTTTCCCACTTCCATTCTTCTCTCAGTAGGCACAACAGTTAGTTCATATTCCTTGATACAATAAAGAACAAATGGAATAAATGAAAGAATAGACTAAAAGAAGTCAATTTGTAATAAAAATTTATAGGAGCATTTTATATTAATAGTTGTTTCAGATGCCAGAGCAATAGTACAGTGGTGGGGCATTTGCCTTGTATGCGACCAAGCCAGGAGTGCAGAACCAAGAGCAGAATCCTTGAGCACCTCAGGGTGTGACCCCCAAATAAAATGAAATAGTTTTTCAAAAAAAAATAGTTGTTTCATTGTATTTCTACTGAAACTAATTAAAATTTTAGACTATATTTTACTACATCTTTCTCACTGTGAAATAAGGAAAATGATGATATAAAAAATACTTAAAGATTAAATAAAATTATACTTTAGAAACCAGCCAGTGTCTATAACTCAATATATATTGACAGTAGTTATATATAAAATGATAAATAAAATTAGGATAATATTCCCATCTATAGCTCAACATTTTTAAAAAAGAAAAGTAAGTTATACATTTTCATTGAGTTATTTGATCATAAATGAAATAAAATTAAATATTTTAGCCCGATATTTTTCTCAAATAATTTATTTACTACATCTTGATTGTTGTTAGATAACTCAGACCTTGTAATGGTTCCTAAGATCTCAGGGGAAAAAAAACTAAAATTTAAGCAAATTATTATGTTTTTGTGTTTTAATTGATTTTATTGTTGCTTACAAATGTAACTAATAGTTATATTGCATAAGTGTGCATGCAATAAAAATTTCTTCCGATTAAATTTCTTGGATTGACTGTTTTATGATAAAAGAAAATATATTCTGGATCAATTATAGTAAGCCCATAAAAATCTTTAAATTTAAATTTAATTATTCTCCAAGTGAAATTGTTGAAATATCATTTTAAAAAAAATCCCTAGGTGTTAGAATAGTTACATATTAATTTTAAAATGTACAACTATTGTATATATTCCAATTAAAGTCTTGACAATTATTTCCCTGTTGATTCTAAATCAGGAAGTAAGTGCCAGTAAGCTGAACTATTATTATGCGTCTAGCTGCAGCTGCATCATTTTAGAAATAGCTGTGGGGAAAAAAAGAGAGAGAGGGGAAAAAAGAGAAAAACAGCACCAACAACTCTGCAGAATGGTTTGCAAAAAAGATACTGGAATCATCTTAGATTTTTAGGAAATCTCAGTTAAACCACTTGCACCTGGGTTCCAACAGGTAATTTTTCTTCTAGATGAAAATAGTTTAGTTCATGAATGTCTTTATCATGGGCATATTGAAACATAATATAGTTATTCATTTTTTTAGTAATTTCTATTTTAATTCATGATAAAAATATGTTAAATAATCAATTACTTTGCTTGCTTTTGTTCTTTTTAAAATGTTTGTATGAATAAATGCATGAACATGAATAAAAATATGTTGATTAAAAACCCTTATCTTAATGGATAACAGATAAAACATCCATGCTTAAACATGTTACAATAATAGAAAGAACATATGTTTTTACATATTCATTTAAGATTGAGTCAAATAACCCATATAAAATTTTAATATATCTTTACTCTTAGAGGCAATTTTTGACACTTTGTAGATCCATTTTCAAAAACTTATTGTTTTTAAAATATGGTGATGTTAAATTAATACAGATGCTGCTAATGGAAAAATAATATATGTATGTTTTCTGAAATAATCCATTCCAAATAATAATGTCCAAATCAAATTTTAGGTGTTGATTTTAAGGGAAGAAGTTCTATTTTTTCCTAATATTTTCATTCAAACAGATATCTTCAAAGAAATAACTGACAATAGTGGTTCTATAATTGTTTTTTATAAATATAAAAATGAATGAAAAATACCTTCAACATTTTATATATAAGAAAAGCTGTCATTATATATATATATATTTCATTATATATACATATGTACATATACAGATATGAGTATATGTTTATATACATTTATATATCATTGATAGAAGTTGAAAATGCCTCAGTAAACAAAATTTGCAAACCAAATAAACAAGTTATAAATTGTGAGTAGAAATTTGTAAGGCTTTATAATACAGTGGAGTTTTATGCTTAGGTTAAATTGTATATCTGAGTTCACCTCTCCTTTTTCTTGGTAGGGAAATGGGCCACACTCTGCTTGTTCAGGGATTTCTCCTCTATCTGTGCTCAGGAATCACTCATGGCAGTGGTCAGAAGATTATATATGTTTCTGGGTATAGAACCAGTGGGTTAGCCTTGTGGAAAGCATGCATGTACTATTTTCCAGCCCTTTGATTTATTTTTGTTTTGAGGGCCACAACTAGAAGCACTGGCTTTGCACTCAGAAATTACACCGGCAGGCTTGGGGACAATATGGAAAGATAGGGACCAAATCCCGGTTGACCAAATGCAAGGTAAATAACCTGCTTTTTAAAGCTCCAGACCCTTAAAATTAAAAAAATATTGAAACAATGATATTTAAATTTGAATCTTACCATTCTTAGTGATTTCTTATCTGTAGGTGTCATATATATGCTTATATACTTATAAAATATATTTTCATAAAGTTATATACATTTTATATATTATCAAAACGTGACTAAAATGTGACTGTCTTTACTAAAAAAGTGGCATACACACAAAGTATATATACTCGAGTATAAGCCTACACGAGTATAAGCCGAACCCACTAAATTTACTCTAAAAACTGGGCAAACTGGGCCAGAGAGGTAGCATGGAGAAGGATGGTGGTTCAAATTTCAGCATTCCTTATGGTCCCCTAAGCCAGCATTCCATATGGCAACTTCTGAGCATAGAGCCAGGAGTAACCACTGAGCGTGACCCAAAAACAAAAACAAACAACAACAACAACAACAACAAAAAAAACGTGGGGAAACTTAATAACTATAGTTTAAGTCAAGGTGGAAAATGCATCAGTCACTGGTAAATTTCAAAAATAAAAATATATACCCAGAACAATTACAATAATTGAGGAATCAGTAGGTTAAATGTCTTTCAATATTTATTGCTAAAGAAAAACTGCAACAGTAACTTTAAAACTTTTAAGTGCAGAAAACTTTAGCTTAACAGTAATCAAGCAAAGTCACAAAGGTTATAATAGTTCAAAACTAGATTCCTCCACATCATCATCTGTATGTCTAAACAGAGCTTCAGCTGTATCTCATGTGAGGATATCAGCATAGACATTGTCATCATCACTGAGTTCTCAGATATCATCACTGCTGTTGGTCTCATACAAAGCTCAGAATATTGTGATATTGTGGGTTAAATAGTTCAGTGACATACAGTTCAGCTCAGTCTCCTACCTATTCAGCTCAGCTAGGACTTGTGGACTGAGCTGAAACACTGGCCACTCCAGCAGAGGACAGAAGACAACTGGAGACTATGTGCATTTGATTCGGTGCCTGCAAGAAATAAATGACCTGTATGACCCTAGTATAAGCCAAGTTTGGGTTTTCTGGCACAAAATTTTTGCCAAAAATTTTTGTTGATACTCGAGTATATATGGTATATGAAAAAATTTTATTGATTATTAGGAAATATTCCTTTTCATGGAAAGAATCTTTCTTTAATTTTTGCTTGTTTTCTAGCTTAATTGCTGTTTGCAGAGCTTTTATAATTACTACTGAAAAATATTACCAGTATTTTTGTTTTTATAAATAAGTTCACATGAAAATATTTAATATATCTCTCCAGAATATTACAAATTTGAATGCCTGTTTAAACTGTGAAGCACACACACATGCCAACATATGTTTTACTTACATGACTACAGCTTCCAATGTAACTCAAACAGCCTTTCTTAAATTTCAAGCTGCTCCTAGGGGTCAGAGCAGCGGCGCTGAGCTGTAGAGTACCTGCCTTGCTGGTGCTGGCCTACAATGGACTGTAGTTCCATTCCGGCTCTCCCATATAGTTCCCCAAGCCAGAAGCCAATTCTGAGCATATAGCCAGGAGTAACCCCTGAGGGTAACAAGATATGGCCCTCAAAACACCAAAAATACAAAACACACACACACACACACACACACACACACACACACACACACACACACCCCAAAAATAATTCAAGCTCCTCAATTGATATTCACATTCTCTACAGAGATTTAACTTTTTTTTTATTTTTGTTTGTTTTTGTTTTTGTGTCACACCCGGCAGCACTCAGGGGTTACTCCTGGCTTTATGCTCAGAAATCACCCCTGACAGGCACAGGGGACAATATGGGATGCCAGGATTCGAACCACCATCCTTTTACATGAAAGGCAACTCCTTACCTCCATGCTATCTCTCCGGCCCACATATACATACCTAATTCTATCTAGAATCTATTCTCACATCCCATTAATTCCCTGAAAAGCCGAAAAAAGTGATCCCTAAGTACAGAATCTGGCACTATTTCTGAGTATCAGAGTACATGGTTCAAATCCAAAAACTAACAAAACAAAATAATTGACTTAAATTAAAAGTAGGTCACTAATATTAACTGGCACTTTTCTAAAATTATATATAATGATAGCATACAGGTGATGCCCTGCATCTTGTCAACAGGAAAAATCAAATATTGAGATACCACACCAATTAGAAGACCAAAATACAGAACACAATATGGTAGATAATTCATGGATAATAAACTCCAATTCACTGCTGGTGGAATGAAAAATGGTTCAGTTTTTGGAAGACAGAATCAAAATTCCTTACCATGTTAAGGTGTAATCTTACCATATGTTTTACCAATCATGATCTTTTCTGTTTCCAAAAGGAGTTAGAAGCATGTAGACCCAAAAACCCAATCAGGTATGTTATTAATTACTTCATTAATAAATGTAAAATCTGAAAAGAACCACTGTGTACTCAAGTTGATAAAAAGGATAAATAGTGCTTTCTCCAGATGAAAACTATTAATACAAAAAAAATAAATGAGTTTCCAAATCATGATAAGACATGTAGAACTCTAGTGAATACAGGTAAATTAAGAAAGTGAGTTTAAAAAAGGAAAGATACGTTATATCTACCCTAATTTATTCTTAAAAATTTAACTTACTGAGAAATTTCAAAAAAAAATAATAAAAATAAAAACTCAGTTTTTATGAAAAGAATTAATAAGCACAGTTCTAAGGTTAGTGTAAATATATGTATGAATCAATTATGGGTACATAAATTATAAATCTGTCTATAACAATTAAATATAAAAAAAGCAAGTTTGAATCATGAAGTAAATTTGAATTTGTAGTTATTAAGGAGTGTTACCATTTGAAGTTATCATTTGAAAAAAATTAGAATTCTGGTAAGTGTTATTGGTAATGAAGTAGGTGATGAATGTCTAAAGGCAATATTTGTGCAAAATCCTTACATTTTTTTCTCTCAAATGTGTCGCAAACTTAAAAGATGTCTTGGTAATTTTTCATTTATATGTTTATTTTTCACCTAAAACCTATTTGTTTAAATAATTACTTATTCAGGAAGCTTTATTCTAGAATTGTTTCAAATGTCATTTTAGTAGAAGTTTGGTGATACTATACATGAGAGAGCTGCACTCTGAAGCAGTACTAAGGGTGCAGGAGAGGTCAAAACCATTTTTAAATTAATGGTTTTCAACTAAACAAGCTGGTAGTTGAAGGCAAGTGTCTGGGTAAGTGGTGGTGTTCAAGACATACCATGCCAGAAACACTTGACATGGCATATAGTGCTGTTACCATCTCTATGAACCTCTAGTATTCCTTTCCAGTAACATTCTAGTTTCAGGATTTTATTATCCACTGAGTAAACAATAAGAAGGTATAATATTATCATCACATATATCTATGTATTACATTCTTGTATTTAATTTATTTTTAATATGAATGGTACTCTGGTTAACAAATCGCTTAATTTATTTTCATAAATTGAATCATATAACATTCAACTATGTAGTTTATGACAGATATTTCTGCATTTTGAAGGAACCTTCTATAGAGAGTGTTTGGTTATTTTCTTTGGAATAATATATTGACCAAATGGAAGTTTTTCCATAGCTAGACAAGCACATTGTATGTTACAATGACTTTTAAATGCTATTTTCCCTTCTTTTGGCTTCTCTTCATCTGTTAAAATTAAAAGCAGTTCTTAAAGATGCTTTATTTTTTATTTATTGGTTTTTGGTTTGGGGGCCAGACCATGTGACTCTCAGAGGTTACTCCTGGCTATGCACTCAGAAATCCATACTGGCGTTGGGGACCATATGGGACGCCAGGGATCAAATGAGATCTGTGCTGGGTCAGCTGCGTGCAAGGCAAATGCCCTTCCACTGCATTATCTCTCCAGCTCCTAAAGATGCTCTTTCTATCCCCAAAAGCATTACAGTTAAATTTTGATATCTGACTGACATTAATCCTTGAATTTATTCAAAATTGTTATATAAGATGGAGGCTGGAAACTTGCCTTGCATAGTATAGACCCAGTGGTCTTTTTGTTTGTTTGTTTTTGTTTTGTTTTGACTTGGGGGGGACCTTATGGGACTCTGGGAATCGAACCAAGTCCATCCTAGGTTAGCACTTGCAAGGCTAGAACCTCTAGAACCACTGCTCCTGCCCCCTAAAGACCCAGTTTTTATTCCAGGCATTTTATATATTTCCTAGCTACCATCACAAGAAATGCCTGAACTCAGAGTTAAGAATTCTTCATTGTTGGGTATGTATCTATAAACAAACACACAAAAAGATTTATAGAAGATTTGCTAAGAAAATATGCTACAAAAAGAATTACTTTTGGAAAACAAAGGGACAAATTAAGACAAACTCTTATAGCAGAATATTTTAGTACCTACTGAATCAAAAGTGAATTATTCTTCAAAAGAATCATGCATTCTTTTAATAGAAGTAGTCTATAGGTCTTTTTTAGCCTACTTGTGAGAATTTGATTAAGATAAATATCTGATAATTATTTGGCATATACAATTTGCTAAAGCAATGGAAACGAATTAGGAATTATTTATATTCTCCTTTAAAAGAAGGTAAGAGTGTAGACTTCTAAAGGAGTAAATTTTACTTGGTGTCACTAAGCTATAAAATACAAACATACATTTATAAATGTCTTAGTTCTCAAAATAAATGCAATATTGTTTTCTACAACAACACTGTAATAAAAGCTACTTAAGTACTTTTCCTAAATATATTGCAGGAGTAGATAAATAGATATATTTAGTGCAACAGACAGCATATATTTAATCAGGTAATAGAATATCTAACATAAATGAGCTTATAGGTACTGAAGATAGACAAAAATATTTAAAGAAAAAAGATTGGGTTGAGCAATTTCTTATAGAACCACTTTGTTTTATTGTGTCAAAGTAACTTACAAAATCATTCTTTCTTACTGATTTACAAAGTTACTAAGTTAGGAATTTAAGAAGCAATTGAAGCTGGAGTTGTCCACAGGATTATTTCTTTAGTACCTAAGTACTAGCTTTTTTTTTAGTGTATAAGCAATGGTGCTAGATTTATTTCCAAGAGGATAATATTTCTGTTCTAATTAAGCTATGAAATTAAAGTGTTTTCTAATTATCTAGGGGCTAGAGAGATCGTATGGCTGACAGGACTCTTGCCTTGTAAGTTGGCAATTTGTGTTTCATTTCCCACATTCTAGTAGAGATTCCTGAGCCAAAGTAAAGAGAAACACCTAAGCATTCTAAGTGTAGCCCCAAAAGAATAACATTAATAGAATATCTACTTAACCAACATTATTGATTATTTTAATTGTTACACTATGTGTTTTACAATTTGAGCTTTTAGTACATCTGGCAAACCTAGCAAATATAACATATTTTTTCACAATTATATTAAATTGAATAATCCAGCAGGTGGGAGGCACAAATTTTAAATACCTCTTTTAATGTATGGACTTACTTAAATTGTAAAATAAATCAGACAGTAATTTTTTTTTATAGTTTAGGAGAATTATTCAATGTATTTTACCACTTCCATAGCATTTTCTAAATAAAAATTCTGGCATAAAATATCTTGGAGTGTTCAATGTCAGAACCAGAGATTTTACCACTAGCATGCTAAGTTGTTAAAATATTATTTAAGTTCCTTGTTTTCTAAAAAGTATTATTTTGCTGTGATTTTTCTTCCCAACATCTTGGCGGATTTTAGAATGATCACACTGTAACAAAAAGTTAGTAACTATCAGTTTATCTGTGAGCTGTTCTTCAATAAAATAGCAACAGGGCACAAGTGACTAGCCACACTTTCTGTCAAGAACTCTTAGCTACAGAATATAAAATCTAACTTTGTTTTCTTTAACCTCGCAAATAGACATTCATTAACTATATTAAATGAATATGTACAGCATTTTACTGAATCTGTGAATTCTAAAAATACCTGTCAATGTCCTGGCCTTGGAGCTTTTGTGGGGGAGATGCAGTCTATTTACCTCATTCAAGCAGCTGAAGCTTTTCCTTTTCTTTCTCCATTAGCAGTACTAATGGACTTTGAACGATATGCATTTCTCCAACAACTTTATTCTGCCTCATTTTCTTAATGCTATCCTGTGGGTTTTGTCAGTCTTCCTTTATATCTTCTCCTTCAGTTAAAATTCAATCAAACAAGCCTGCATCATTCTTCCTGAATATTATAAAACCCTTTGTAGCAATCTTTTTCTCAACCTAGTAAATAATACATCTCTATGTAATATTTAGTGCAATTTTAAGTAAAGCCATCCCACAATATAATGGAATTATATAGTTAAGCAAAACAAACTGCTTAACATATAAAGGTAGGTGTAGGAAAACTGCAAAGGAAGACAACAAATAACTAAGATTTTTGTTTGTTTTTCTTCTCATTAGTTTAGGTAAAAATTCTAGATATGCTGTGTAGAGATCATTCTTCACAAAGACTATTGTGTCAGTTTTTGGACTAGTTTCCTTTGCCCCCTGCCTGTTAAATTAGTAGAAAATTATAGCATAGAAATCTATGAACTCCAGAATGGATAACATGACCTCTCACTCTACTTAATATCATCCTCTATCCGTGTGTCGCTTAGTTATTTTCAAAGTACAATAAAAACAATTAAACTTGGCCTCAAGTCGGTTGTTGTTTCTTATCAAAACATTTTTTTTCTGAGTACCAAAATTGCATGTCTAAATTTTTTTTTGGTAGAGTATGAAATTTAAAGTAGATCTATACAAAAGGAAGTTTTCCTTTAGTTGGGTGACCTATGGACCATATCATTAAAATCATTTGCCTTTCTTCCCAGGTGGAAAAGTTAACCTATGTCACTAAAGCAACTAACTTTGAACAAAAATATGAAGACAAAATATTATTCTCAGTGGACATGCCTTTTAAGCCAGAAGCTGCTAACTTTATTTTCTGGCATTTCCATTATTTTATTGTTGTTGTTTGGAAAGAATTTAATAAAAGATACTTTCACATTCTAACCTTTCTCTGAAATATCTCACTTGCAAGAAAGAGACTGTAACCCATTTTAAACATTAGCCCCGGTTTAGGGAAGATAATCCAAATTTCCATTGGCAAATTGTTGGATAAAGACAAGCTGATATATGCACATAATGGAACACTGCTCAGCTAGAATAGAATATTAAATAGTTTGCTACTTTACTACAACTTTGATGGAAATAGAAGATATTATTAAGCAATAAGTCATGAGTAAAAGATTAATGACAGATTTTTTTTCACACTTCTGTGGTAAAAAGAAATAAAGCAAGTAAATATAGTATATTCAAGTAAAGTAAGTTTATGAACTTAGATAAACTGAGTTTAACAAGTTTTAGTTTAAAGAAGGTCAAGGTAAGGGGATTGAAGTGGGGTCAAGAAGTGACATAAGTACAATGTAGTACTTTGGTGGTATAGTAACTTTGAATAGCAAAATCAACAACATTAACACTATTGTAATCATTATTCTTACAAAAATAAAATATTCTAAGAATGTATTCTAATATTCTAACCATGTATTGATTTCAGGTAAACTATAATATTATGATGTCTTTCATCTAATTAATATCTTTATATTATTTATTTCTTTATTTATTTGGTTTTTGGATCACACCCACTGGGCTCAGGGGTTATTCCTGGCTCTGTGCTCAGAAATCACTCACAGCAGTCTCTGTGGACCATAATGGTATCAAAACTGGGTTTATCCCAGGTAGGCCTCGGGCAAGGCAAATGCCCTACTGCTGTGCAATCACTATGGCTGCTAATTCATTTTAATTTATATTTATTTATTGTTTATTTTGGTTTTTGGGCCACACTCGGTGACTCTCAGGAGTTACTCCTGGTTATGTGCTCATAAATTGCTCCTGGGGACCATATGGGATGCCGGGCGATCAAACCACGGTCTGTCCTATGTCAGTCACATGCCAGGCAAACTCCCTACTGCTTGTGCCATCGTTCTGGCCCCTAATTCTTATTTTTAATATAGTTTATGGTTTTAATTTTTTATGTTTGATACCTATCTGCATAAGGAAGAGATGGAAATTCTAAGACATAACTGTACTAGACACTAAACTGAATTACCAGCTTACTCATCACATAAGTCAGCAGTTAGAAAAGTTATGAAATTTAGATCTAGAAAATTTAATTCTTTCTTGACATTATCTCTTTGTGAGATTTTTGTTTGCTTGTTTGCTTGTTTATTTTTGGGTCACACTCGGTGACCCTCAGGGGTTACTCCTAGCCATGCACTCAGAAATCGCTCCTGGTTTGGGGGACCATAGAAGATGCTGGGGGATTGAACTGCGGTCCATCCTAAGTCAGCCCATGCAAGGCAAATGCCCTACCTCTTGTGTCATTGCTCTGACCCCTCTTTATAAGCTTAACTCTTTTTTTGACCCTAGAGCTTCATAACATCTTTTCTTTTTGGCATTTTCTTACCGCAATTCCTCAACCCATAGTAACGCAGTTCCTCCCAAAATCTTTCATGAAAGATAAACTGATTTTAAGTATATTATATATCAAACTCCAATTCACATGGTAATCCTTACCCTTTTTCTGAGTAGGTACGTAGGTACTTAGAATCCCTTTCAAACAGTCTTTCATTTCGTAGTTTGTATGTTCTCATATTTGTATTGCCTAAATATTCCATTCTGGAAAAACTGTTTATATAACAGTGATAAGCTAGGAAATAGTTGAATATATTTCTAGATCATTTCTATCTTCTGTTTTGATTAAGGCTTTTGAGTTATTTTTAATGTAAATGGAAAATTCTCATGTTTGAACTTTTTACTTATCAAGAATGTTACCAAAACAAACACTGATGTATAAGCTGAAAAAATTAAAAGGAGATCATAACTTAATAAGCTATTGACATATTAATATTACAAGTTATTTTGTTGTTTAGTGCTATCAATTGAATATATGATTTAAGAATTAAGGCATTAAGTTTGAATCAAGAATATTAGGGTTTAGAAGTGTAGTGAGACTCTGGATATATGAGTGTTCTTCATCTTTATATCCAGGACTGTGACATAGCTATATCACTCAGTATTATCACATAAGATATGTCCATAAATAACTCCCCATTTTTATTTATAGTGACAAAATATTTTGTCACTTTTTTACCATTTTCAAAATAAAAGTTATATTGTTTTGTTTTTGTTTTTACTTTTTCATTAAGATTCTGTGATTTACATTCCTAATAATGATGGTTTTACATGCACATTGTCCCAATAGCACTAACTACAACTTCTTGATCTATTCATCCATATTTGGGCACTTGGGCTGTTTCCAAATCTTGGCTATTATACTAAGTGTGCATGTAACATTTCAATTAATAGGTGTCAAGATATTTTTTATTGGTTTGTATGGCATTTCTGTTTCTATTTTTGAATTGATCTTCATTTTGTTTCCCATAGAATTTAAACCATATGGCATCCCCAGAAACAGTGTTTAAGGTTTCAGTTTACATCCTAACCCTACCAACACTGGCTGTTTCAAGACTTTTTTGTTTGTTTGTTTGTTTTGTTTTGTTTTTTGTTTTTCGGGCACACCTGTTTGATGCTCAGGGATTACTCCTGGCTAAGCGGTCAGAAATTGCCCCTGGCTTGGGGGCACCATATGGGACTCCGGGGGATCAAACCGAGGTCCTTCCTTGGCTAGCGCTTGCAAGGCAGACACCTTACCTCTAGCACCACCTCTTTGACCCCTGTTTTAAGACTTTTTAAATATCTTCTGTTCTCCTTGGCCTGAGATGATGTCTCGTTTTTTAAATTTGTGTCTCTATTTATTGATGCTGAGCACCTTTTTAATCTATACATATTGCCACCTAAATGTCATTTTTGGTAAAGTGTCTTTCAATTTTCTTGCTCTACTTGTAAATGAGGGTCATTGTATTTTTGTTGTCTTTTCAAATAATTGTATAGTTATTGGATATCAAACTTTTATTTGATGTAGTGAATGAATTTTTTCTCTTTTTCTGTAGTGTCTTATTAGTATAGCTTGAATTTATATGCTGCACATATTTTTAGTTTGATGTAAACTTATTTATTTTTAGTTTTCTTGTCTTTACCACTATGGTCATTTAATTAAAGGCTCTTCTGCAGTCAATTTCCTAGATAATCCTGCTGATGTTTACTTCTAAGCATTGTATGAATTCTGGTCTACTTTCAAGTATTTAAACCATGTTGAGTTTAATTTTGTAATTTGTGTGAGTTATGGTTCTAATTTCTTTTCTTTTCTTAACATGTGTTTTTCTAGTTTTTCCAACACTATTTATTCAGGACATTTTCTCTGCTCCACTTAATATATTTAGCTCCATTGTCATGTATTAGCTACCTATATATCTGGGAGCTTAATTCAGGCCTCTCAATTCTGTTTCATTGCTTTTAATTTAATAAAATACATTATGTCTATTTTTTTAAAAAAAAGGCAATCATTAGTATATGCTCTGCTAATGCCTCTCCTCTCAAGTTTTCTCAGAATAATTAATTTAATTAATTGAGAATCAATAATATAACAGTACACATTTTTAATACTCCCTTATAGAAATGTTCAATGCTTATTTACTGGTATGTATGTATAAATACATATATAGAGAATGGAAAGAAATGTATATGTATATATCCACTCTATATTTTCACTATTTTATGACTGCCTTCTCTATCCCTATTTTGTAGAAATATGCTTTCCTTTAGAGACAAATATTAAGAGAGTATTTTACTAGATTCCTTTCTGAATTATCAATGTTATAGAATTTGCCAAAACAGAGGAATGATGATTGAAAAGGAAACAAAACGAGATAGCTACATCTTTAGCTAAAACATTCCTAATATAGGTTGTTGATACAAATAGGAAATAATAAACCATAGTCAATTGACAACATTTTTAGAACTAGCAGAGAAAATATAAATGATATTACCTCAAAAACCTAATATATTGTTTATTTAACTAATTGAATATCTAACCCATTGGACTTTTAAACTTATTGAAGGACACTTAAGGAATGGATCTGTTCAAGCTATATGAACGGCATCATTATTTCTTGAGTCAGAATGATAATACCATGTGTAAGATTTTTCTTGCATGTTACCAGTATAGGTTTTATTCTTGACACCCTAAAGGGCATTACCAGGAATGATCCTCATTTTTATAGCCAGGAGTAAGCCCTGATAAATATGACCCAGAAACAAAATCAAACAAAACACAAAACAAATATGTTATAATACCTATCACAAATTAATCATACTGATGAAATGTCCAATATTGTCCTATAATTATATTATTTATTTATCACATATTTTTCCCATTTTTTGGACCACACCTGGTGATGCTCAGGGCTTATTCCTGGCTATGTGCTCAGAAATTGCTCCTGACTTGGGGGACAATATAGGACTCAGGAGGATCGAACCAAGGTCTGTCCTAGGATAGTGCAGGCAAGGCAGATGCCTTATTGCTTGTGCCACAGCTCTGGCCTTAATTTTTCCTATTTTAAATATATCTAAATATACCTTGTTGGAGCAGAAGCAATATCACAGCGGTATGGCATTTTGCCTTGCATGCAAAAGACCCAGAAAGTACAAGTTCAATGTCCAGCATCCCATATGGTCCCTTGAGCCTTCCAGGAGTGATCCCTGAGTGCAGAACCAGAAGATACACCTGAACATTGCTCAAAACCAAACCAAACCAACCCCCATCTCCCCCGCCAAAAAAAAAAAAAAAAACTAAGAAAATAAAAGACAGCCCCTCTACCAACTGGGGGCAAATTCCCACTTATCCCAAAATGATGTTCAATCAGCAATAAAGTTTAAAAATGAATAAATAAACAAATATAGCTTTTTTTCTATATATACCAGTATACAATTCATTGAAAAGCAAGACAGTCACAAAAAGAAAAAATATATTATTCTACTATAAGAAAAATCTAACATATTAGAACATCAGATAAACAAACAAAAAGAATAAAGCAATGGTAATGTGAGCAACAAGATAAAGAGAAACTAAAGTTTTCAATGAATATAGCTTTATTATCTCATTTGTATTGAGATAACAAGGTTTTATAAAAATGGAAGTGTAACTCTGTTGTAGAGGGACATTATTATACCACATATTAACCACCTAAAGTTCACATATTTCTCCACAACAGTTAAGTACTATAGAATTGTAGTTAAACAAGATGTTTAATATATGTCAACATTGTACAATGCATTGTATCATGGTCTCATATATTTGTCTAAGTAATAATTATTACATTTATTTTTTGTACTGCAAAAGAAAAAGAAAAAAAAAGATATTAAATAAATAGAAATGTATTATCAGGTGATCCCTGGAAGATTTCATCATCACTCATCATAACTGCAAAATAGTAGTAGATAAACTCTAAAGTTTTATTTTTTTAGCAATGAGGTTTAAAAGGGTTACAAAATGCTAGCTTTATTCAAAGCACTCCCCTGAGCATTTCCAGGTGTGATGCTTGAGCACAGAGGCAGGAGGTCTCAGCACTGATCTCAGTGGTATGGGAAAAAAAAAAAAAGCAAAAATAAAATTGCTAAATGACAAGGATATCATAAAATGCTTGACCACAGTAGCCTACAATACATATAGTTTACCACTATTCCTGTACATGCAATTTCAGTTTTTTGCAATTAATAAGATGTTATGCCCACTAAAAATAAAGTTATGTATATATTAGGTTATACTGTGGTTATATATTTTTATATTTGTGTGATGATCATACCCTTACATTTTTTAAATGTGTAAGTTTTTTTTATATTTACTTTCCCCAAATTCACACATAACTCCAAAACTGTTCATTGTGCTTATACTTAGTAGTTATGCTGGAGTTAAATACTAAAACTTTATTAATATATACCGTATTTGCCGGCATATAAGATGACCCTTCAACCCATGAAAAACTTCCTAAAAGTCTTAAAAGTAAGTTACTTCTTAAAAGTAAGAGGGGTGCGGATCACTCGTCCTGAAGCTGGAACAAGTTTCAGCATGTCGTATACCAGCATATAATATGACTCCCGACTTTTAGGAAGTTTTTCATGGGTTGAAGGGTCTTGCTATATGCTGGTAAATATGGTACATTAAATTTAAAATTGGGATCATATTTTATAATATGAAATATGTTACCTAGGATTCAGTAGTCTAAAAAACTAGATATCTAGGAAAATATATGTCAAATTAGAGACACAAAAAGTTCTAAAATTTCAACTATTATAAATATATATATGAAATAATGTTCAAGTAAAAATAAACTGATACTTATCAATGGCTATAGAATTTGTTTTACATGAATTCTTCTTAACAAACTTTTCTAGGTTAGCAGAATTATAGAATCAAAATAAAATAAGATTTCAAAAGCATAATATAACATAAAATCAAATTGAGTTAAATTAAATAAAATTTAAATGTAAACTTTCTGTTTCATTGAGAACAATAAAACTTGACATTTGACAGTGAGACATGAGAGCAAAATAAGAAAAATGATTTACAAATTCAGAACTACAAATACTGCACAATGTAAGGTCATTTGGTGTAATGGCAAACAGCCTTACATAACTCAGTATGCCCTGGGGGCACTGCTGTATTAGATCATAAGACAATAATTTACATTCTGATTGAATCATCAGTGACAGTTTAAATGGTTTCCAATGTGCTCTTTCTATATACAGAAAGGTATATAATAAATTTCAGCAATACATGACAAAATAGTTATAAGTTTAAGTGCCTTTTTTTAAGAGTTAAAAAATCAAAAAAGAAATTATTCAAAATGACTCATTCACAGGCGGTTTGCATTTTGGTTCAAAGATAGCCATAAGCCAGGGAAATTAGCGAAGCTCTGCTCTTTTCCTTCAAGGGTTCTCCCCACTATACTGATTAGGAAAAGCATAGAGGGGAAGTAAATTCCAGATAGAATTATAATCGTTAAACCTAAACGGCAATATAACTGTTATATTCTCTTTATTATCCTCCCAAAACATACCAGAATTAATGAAGTTACTATTTCTTCTGACATCTATTTTAAATACTTCATTTCATTTACTTTTAAACTTTTTTATTGCCCGTTCACTGAGAATGTCAATTTTTCCAAGGCAAGACTATTTTAAGAGGCTTCACACAGAAACCATAATAGTTTAGTGAAGAAAAGAGCCAAAGTGTTAGTTTTATATTCTGCTCCATTAACCAAAAGAAGTATATATCTTCCTAAAGAAATATGCAGTTTTATAATTTATTTAGTGAAATAATGTAATTCTCATATCTATCCATTTTAATCACATTACTGATAGAATGACTATCTCTTCCATTGTTTACACTGAAAAACTTCTTTTCATAAAATAGATGAAATTTTATAGAGTAATATTTCTCATGCATGTCTAACAGTTATAAGAGTTTTTTTAAACATTTCAGTGTTAAAACACATACATGAGTTTCTTAGGTTTAAATTTATTTTGTATTTAATTGAACCCAAATGCTAAATAGTATCTTAGAATATCAATAATAATATTATTTATTACTTGTAAGTACATAAATTTAAGAAATTTAAGTATTTAATAACACACAAAATTGAAAAAATTATTACCTATAGAAATTAATTTGATTGTTAAGATCAAGTAGAGTTTTTACTTCTATTTTCCCCTTTAAATGTTATTTCTTAAATTGCCTGAAAATACTGCCTGACAAAAGTGCTCTAGCTAATACTGTAATTTAGAAGAGCATTGAAATGTGCCCTAAGCTAGGAAAGTCACAGGTTTTTGGTTCTCCTGTTACTTGTGCAATAGGGAGTTTATAATGGAAATGACAACAGACCATTAACTATAGCACTGCTTGCAGGCATTGATATAAATATCATTACAGATTAAAGACCTCTGCAAAATTTAGTCAAGATTAGCAAATAAACTATTAGAACTGAAGATTAAGCTGTTATTGACTAAATAGGGTAAATTTCCAACTACACTCTCAATGTTGTTTGTTTCCTAAACCACTCAAGTTTAAAAATTCCCTATAAGTGAATCATATACTTAGAGGTATTAGAAGGTACAACTAAGAGGTATGGAAGAGAATATAAAGTTATGTTTGATGATAAGATAGAAAATATAAATTTGGAATCAAAATGTTTAACCTGTGACTCATAATCCTTATATGAGTTAGAGCAGCAGAAATTCCAAAGCAACTAAATTTTGTGCGTTATGCATAATTCTGAGTAATATAATTGAATAGTTTAACATTTAGGATAAGACTTGGACCAAAATTTTCAGGCTCTGAAATGTACTGGGATTGTGGTAAATAAACTCACAATTCCACACATATGTGAGAACACACACTCATTTACTCATATTAAGTGCTTGTGCATCAGAATACAGTATGCATTTGTTAAGATCTGTATATTGCCTAAAGCCTTTATTTTCATCTCAGCAAACCACTTATTTTATATTTATAATTATTGTTATTCTAAAAGTAATGGCTTATCTTATTATTTATGACTAAAATTAAGATTAAATCTACATCCACCCTAATCTAGTATATATTTTGCATTTGAAGTTCTGTTCATTTCTATCTATATTTTTACTTTGATTTTAGTGCTAAATTTGTACCTATTTATATTAGGCTATAAAACAAATCTCCATTAACAAAGTAATTACACAACAGGTAAAGATAAACTAATTTTGCTTATATATACACTTATTTTTTCTGTTTTGAATTTTATTTATATATTCGAATTTTGTGGACACTACAGTTTTAAAAGAAATCTTCAAGTCGGCTCTGATTTATTGAACAATACACACTATGAATTAGAAAAAAATGTCAGTGGCATAATCATATTTAAAGTCTCTATAGGAAAATTAGCCATTTTGGCTTACTTTCCCTTTCAGAGAATAAACAAAACAATGCAAAGTTGTGGTACAAAAGGATATTCTGAGATATTAACTTTCCAATGAAATAGAATACATATATAAAGCACATTATATATAAAAAAAGAGAAAGAGATAACAACTTGGCTATATATTGTTTATTTTTTCCTTTTTCTCAAAATTAATAAGCAAACATTTAAGATCAGTGACTGTCACCAGGAAACTAGAGTAATGGCAGATATCTATAATAGGAAAAAGAAAAGATGAAGCTGGAGAGATTGTGTAGTGGGTAAGGAGCTAGCCTTGCACATGCCTGACCTGTGTTCAATTTTCTATATTGTTTGTGATTCCAATTGTCAGCACAATAAAATGTAATACCTAAACACAGAGATAGGAGAAAGCTCTAAACACTAGAGTCTGGCCTCAAAACAACGACAGAAAGATGAATAAGAGGATATATATCGTACATAAAATCAAAGGATCATTTGTTTATTGTTGTGAATTGTAGCAGCATTAGTAGAAATTGTTAAGTAAATTCAAGAAGAAATAAGTGCATTTGAGATATTTCCCCATTTCTTTTTCTTTGCTTTTTCCTTTTTTCTTTACTTTTTACTTTTCTTTTCTTTCTTTTCTTTTTCTTGGAGCACCCCTGGCAGTTCTTAGGGGTTAACTCTGGCTCTAAACTCAGGAATCACTCTTTGCTGGTTTAAGGGTGTATATATGATGTTGGAGATTGATAGTTGTTGGCTGTATGCATGGCAAGCTCCTTATCTAGTGCTAGGAATTAAGATTTCTAATTAGTTTCTAATATCAGAATTCTAGAATTAGTGTTAGATTCATGAATCATATTATCTCACACTGAGACTCCATCTTCAGTGAATATTTCCAGTGAATAAATCGTAAGCAATGCAGTCTGAACATGAGAAAATTCATTTTTAAATATTTCTTTTTTATCATTAATATCTTTATTTAAGCACCATGATTACAAACATGCTTGTAGTTGGATTTCAGTTATAAAAATAAACACCCCCCTTCACCAGTGCAACATTCCCACCACCAATGCCTCCCATCTCGTTCATCCCCCGCCACCTAACTGTTTGGAGACAGGTAGTTTGGAGACTACCATTGTCATGATAGTTTTCACTGTAGTTTGAGCACTGTGGTTACAAAAATGATTGTAGTTGGGTTTCATTCATCGAATGTACACCTCCCTTCACCAGTGCAACCTTTCCACCACCAATGTGTCCCCTTTCCCTCTCTCTGACTCCTGCTGGTCTTTTAGACAGACATTCTATCACTCTCACTATTATTGTCATGGTGGTAACTGCGTTCACTGTTTTTCTTTTTCTTTTTCTCTTTTTCCTGGTCACACCGGGCAGTACTCAAGGGTTACTCCTGGCTCTACGCTCAGAAATCGCTCCTGGCAGGCTCAGGGGACCATAAGGTATACTGGGATTTGAACCACAGACCTTCTGCATGCAAGACAAATGCTCTGCACCTCCATGCTATCTCTCCGGCCCTCACTACTTTTCTTGAAAGCTTCATATTATGGATTGGTCGTTCAGGCGCTCATCTCTATTGATTCTGAGTACTATTACTATCCTGAACATGAGCAAATTTTTTTTTTTTTTTTTTTTTTTAGTTTTTGGGTCACACCCGGCAGTGCTCAGGAGTTACTCCTGGCTCCACGATCAGAAATCACTTCTGGCAGGCTCCGGGGACCATATGGGACACCGGGATTCGAACTGATGACCTTATGCATGAAAGGCAAACACTTTACCTCCATGCTATCTCTCCGGCCCCACATGAGCAAATTTCTATTAGAAAAAGGAAATATAAATTTTCTGTACAATGGGGAATAAATGGGTTTTGATTTTATATTTAGAGTATTTTCCTCCTGAGTACTCAGATCAAATAATGAATAAATCTTACACAATCAACTGGTATGAAAGAAAAATAATATTTATGTGTGTCAAAAATAATTAAGTATATTATTTCATTAAGAAAAATATATAAAAAAGAAAAGAAAAATATATAGTATTGGTGCACCAATACTATATATTTTAAAATTATAACATTGTAAACATTAATTATCATAATAAGGACTTGAGACTGATATTTATTAATATCAATTTATTGATAGAAATCTGATGTCAAGGTTTCCTCCAAAAGATTAATAACTTATAAATATATGTTTTAGTATGTTTCTTAATAGTTTATAAGTAATAACTGATAGCAAAAATGTTACTTAAAATGCTCTGTAAAGTTGTCCTCTAGCTTCATGAAATACTAAGGGATGAGTTAGACATTCCATAGAATAGTGGCTGGCAGCAGTGTGTTAGGATTTCTGCAAAGCAATAGTATGAATATGTATAATTGTCCTAAGCTTTAATATGTCATAATTAGTCATGTAATGGAGTAAATCTTCCACTAATTCTCAAAGCATATTTCATAGTAACATTAAGGAAATAGTCAAGTGGTAAACATATAATTAAAAGTAAATTACTGAAAAGGAGATGCTACAATAGTACCTATTTTAGTTAATTTAGATAGCTTTTTATCTTATTATAATTTTCTTTTTTATTTCTGGGACACCAGCTTGGCCTGGCGGAACCCTACTCTGACTCTGAGGGGGACGGCGCAGGCGGTGGTAGGCCAAGGAGTGGGGCCACTCGTATTTGAATAGTTTTTTATGGCTTCTTTATTTTTCTGTATTCTTCTTCTCCATTGTCCTGTACTTTAAACACAACTATATCTTTTCTTTAATTAATAAATGTGAAAATGCATATAAAATAATATGATAAAATATCTCATAGTCTACTTCTATGATTCTGTTTCTTTCATTGTTTTACTATGCTTATCTCTCTTCACCCTCCACTTTGTTCTGACTTTCAGAATGTCATATGCCATACACTTAACTTCTACTCAGTGTTGTTTTGAATTTATACTGTCATGTAGATTCAGGCTTATTTAGACATTTTGAGAAAAATTTAGCTAGTAAAAGCTACATTATAAAGAAAATCATTATAATTAAAATTATCTTTAAATAAAAGAGATTAATGTTTCATTGGAAAGAGGATGGCACTGCCAAAAATTTGCAGACTACACTGGTGTATTATTAAGATAAAGGAGACCATGAGGTGGTGAGAACTTTTTTTCCTCAAATATAATCAATTTAAACTTATATTAATGTACTGGTTATTCAAGGAAGTAGCCTTTCTCCATCTTGGGAATGAACAACTAGGAATATATGGCTTTTGCTAGGACCTAAGATGAGGGTTATAAAGCACAGCAATCTTTATGAACTCTAATTTTAAGTAAAATTACAAGTGATCTCTGAGTCTGTGATTTTGAACTTGTTATAAGACACCTTTCAATAAATAATGAAATTATGGGGCACAAATAGACATATCTCAAAGATTAGAAATTATTACTCTGAATCATAATGATATTGAAAGTAATAGAGTTCCACATATAATGAGCAATACAATAATTGTATTTTATAATGACACTATAATTTTAAATAAATAAAAGTTATGAAGCAATCTATGTATTAATATATGTAAGCAAAGGTGAATGAAATTTAAGAAAGTAGGAACAATATAAAAGTAGGAGAAGATTCCAATGGTCAAGTAAAATTATCACAATATAAACTCAGGTAATATTTACTTAGGAATATTATATATTAATTAGAATATTGGTGCATCAGCAGTTTAAATGCTAATTCAAAATTCTTCTTTAATTAGAAATCTTCAGTGATAAGGGAATTTTAAGAACTAAACTAAACCATCATAACACAACTTAAGTTATCAAGTAAGAAGGCAAATACATCATATAACTATTCCTATCCTAGAAATATATATTTATAAAAATGATAACATTCTAAATAATTTTTTCAATTTTTAATTAAGGCATTTTCAGTTAATGAATAGTTATATTGGTCCTAAATGTTTTTGAGAATATCTATAAAATAATATTAAGATATTTATATTTTATTATTTGTTAGATAAACATTGAAATAAGAAAGGATTCAGAATGATTACTTTTATGAGCACACTTCTTAATCCATCAGTTATATATGCATAAATCTCCAATATATTTTCCTCAGTATGCTATCTTTAAAATGAGAATGTTCTGTTATCAAATAACTTTATTGAACTTTTAGAGATAAGTTGTATAGAATTCCTAGGATATTACTCACTAATGACAAAAATAAAATTATTTGCATATTAAAGATTGAAAAATAAATTTTTATAAATATGAAAATAATTAAAAAGTAAAAATGTAATAGTGCACATTGGGTTAAATTCCATTAAAAACAGCCTCTCCGGGGCTGGCGAGGTGGCGCTAGAGGTAAGGTGTCTGCTTTGCATGTGCTAGCCAAGGAAGGACAGCGGTTCGATCCCCCGGCTTCCCATATGGTGCCCCAAGCCAGAGGCAATTTCTGAGTGCTTAGCCAGGAGTAACCCCTGAGCATCAAACGGGTGTGGCCCAATAACCAATAAATAAATAAATAAATAAATAATAAATAAAAGCAGCCTCTCCATTTTTGTTATCTCCAACTCTTTTAAAATTTAAAGTGTGTTGGGGCCGGCGAGGTGGCGATAGAGGTAAGGTGTCTGCCTTGCAAGTGCTAGCCAAGGAAAGGACCATGGTTCGATCCCCGGCGTCCCATATGGTCCCCCCAAGCCAGGGGCAATTTCTGAGCGCATAGCCAGGAGTAACCCCTGAGTATCAAACGAGTGTGGCCCAAAAAACCAAAAAAAAAAAAAATTAAAGTGTGAAAGAGAGCACAAATAGTTATTTTTTATATAAACATCTGAGAAAACAAATAATAGAAGTCTAGAACTCATATGTCAGAGAACATATGAATGTTAGCTATATACTAACCAGGTGAGAACAGGATACTCTGTTATTTGATAAATCATTAATCTAGGATTTACTATGAAGACAGTTTGTACAATTGTTCCTCTATATCTCCAGAATAAAAAAGCTTTACTCTTATTAATGCTATGAACGTTATCAATAAGTGAAGTATATACTGGTTTCCTTGCAGAAAAAACGTCTTCATTTTGAGTAAAGCACAAATGTTTGAATGAGTTTCAAGTAGGGAATTCTGCCACTTATATTTAAAATTTTCTGATGCAATGATTCCATGATAAAATAATTTAAAGTAATAATATCAAAGCATAAACAGACTAGATATGGAAAGATACTTAGCAGAATAGTTGTAAATAATTATATATAAATATATAATATAACTTATTGATTTTGTTTTTTTCTGAAAGTTTTAACTACCAGCAAAATATGAGGCTATAATAATATTTTAGTGAACAGGTGTCAGAGATTCTTGTTAAATTTATCTTGAAAACACTTTAAGAGAAAGGCAGATCCCTTTGTCTGTAAAGTCAGGCCGGAGGAATCTGGCCCTGCTGTGTGATTATCAATTGGGAGAGACTGTGCGTGTCACCTGTGCATGTTTCTTTACTGTTCTCCTGAACCTCTCCTGAGTGGGTCGTGAAGGGCCCAACAAAATAGCTCTCCTAGAGGCTCAAGAAAAGCACGGGCTCTGCTTTGCTTTGGAGCAGTGTGCTCTTTCTAAATATGAACCCCACCACAACACGCAGAAAAAATTATACTACAAGCATGACAATGGGGAAATCTTGCAGGCAAACACCATGCACAGAGAATGACCCAAACACCAACCATCTGATCAATCTCTCAGATAAAAAGTTTAGAATAGAAATATGAAGGATCCTTATGAAATCAAAGAAAACATAGCTCTGGCTGAACAGAACACAAAGACAAATCAGAAAATTCCAAACTAAAATAACAAATCTGAAATACACGGTAGCCAAACTGAAAAACTCAAAGGACAGCCTCTCCAACATGGTAACAGCAGCTGAGGACAGAATCAGTGAACTAGAAGATGAAATGCAGAACAACTCCATATAGCAGAAGAAATTGGAAAAAAATAATCCTTGAGGCAAACGATCAGACAATGGAAAAAGTACTCAAGGAATGTGACAGAAGAAAATAGAAGTCTTTGATAAACTCAACAGAAACAATATAAGAATCACTGGAGTCCCAGAGGCCCAGGAAGGAGATCTCCAGGAAGAATCAACAGTCAAAGACATCATCACAGAGAAACTTTCAGAGTTAATTCTAGGCTTGCCTTATTAATATCTGATGACACAAGTTTAGACTCAGTAACTTTGTAAGGGGCAAAGATGGACACTTCATACTAATAAAGGGATATGTGCAACAGAAAGAAATCAATAACACTACTAAATATATATGCACCCAATGAGAGACCAGCAAATTATCTAATACAATTATGGTCAAATTTGAAAAAGAACATCAAAATAACAAAAAATTTGTGGGAGACCTCAACATGGCCCTGTCAAAACTTAATAGGTCAACCAGACTGAAGCCCAACAAAATATACTAGCCATAAAAATAGAAATGGAAGAAAGAGGCATAGTATGTATGTATGTATGTATGTAGCTATACATATGTATATATATATGTGTACATGCATATATATATATGTACATACATACATACATACATATATATGTACATACATACATACATACATATATATATACATCCCCAGAAACATGGTCACACATTATTCTCCAATGTACATAGGTCATTCTCCAGAATAGACCACATACTGGCACATAAAACATACCTCCAGAGTGCAGGAGGTTGCGGACTGGAGCGAGTGAAAGGCGGCCATTCAAGGAAAGCTTGAGCTCCTGGAACAAGCCAGAGAGAGTGCAGGAGGTCACCGACTGAAGCAGGTGAAAGGCAGCCATTCAAGAGTAGCTTGAGCTCCCAAGACAGGCCAGAGTGAATGCAGGAGTTCACCGACTGGTATGGGTGGAAGGCTGCCGTTCAAGGGAACCTTGAGCTCCTGGGACAGGCCAGAGAGTGAACCTACATTGTCTGGCAGGAAGGGAGTGGCGATTGACCAGACTTGACTGGAGACGAGGGAAGATCCAAAACTCAGCGAAATTACCCAACATACTCACATAGAGCCACACCCCGAGAAGGGAGCCAGACTCACGCCACAGGTGGCAGAAGCAGGCTGAAACCTGAAGGCACTGCACTCCAAGCGAAGTCAATAAATGCAAAGAAAGGTAGTAAACCAAGGAAAACATTAACAACAGGGGAGATGGAGAGAAATCAGAATAAGTTTCCAAGTCCACCAAAATGCATAGACCCAACAGAGGAAGACCTAAAAGCAGTCATGAGAATAGAATTCCAAGCCATGCTAAAAGAAATGAAAGACACACTGGCCAGAGATTACAATAAATCAATAGATGAACAAATGAACCAATTTAAACAAGAATTCCTACAAAATATGAAAGACTCCATACAAACAGAATTAAAAGAAATTAGTAAAAGCATAGAAAGCCAGAAGAGCAGAATCGCACAGCTGGAGAATCATATAGAACAAATCAAAGATAAACTGCAAACAAAAGACAACAAAGAAGCCAACAAAGAAATAGAAGGTAAAGCACTGGATGTAAAAGTCAAGTATTTAATGAACAAAGACAAAAGAAACAATCTAAGAATTGTAGGTATATCAGAACGGGAGAAAACAGGGAAAGGGGAAGAACAATTAGTCAGGGAGATAATAGTGGAAAATTTTCCCACCCCTGGAAAGATGCATCTGAGCAAATCTAGGTGAAAAGAGTCCCCAACAAAATAGACCCTAACAAACCAACTCCAAGACACATAGTAATTTAAATGGTAAGAAACAAAGAGAAAGGTGACTTACTTAAAGCAATCAGGGAGAAAAAAAAACCCTCACATACAAAGGAAGGAACATTAGAATCAAACCAGATCTCCCATATTAAATACTTCAAGCAAGAAGACAGTGAAATGACATATTTGAACAACTGAATGAAAGAAATTTTCAGCCTAGAGTCCACCATCCAACAAAACTCTCATTCATATGGGAGGGAAGACAAATCATTCTCAAACAAAAATGAACTCGCACTATTTGCGCAAACAAAACCAACCCTGAGTGACCTACTCAGAAGAATTACACAATCCAAACCCCCGATTGTAACAACCATCCTACAGAACACAACTGCACAACAGCCCTCTCTGTCAATAATTTCCTTAAATGTTAACGGACTGATCTCTCCCATTAAAAGACACATAATAGAGAACTGGATCAGAAAACATACCAGATTTTTGCTGCCTACAAGAAACACACCTACAAGTACAAGATAGGCACAGGCTTAGAATAAAATGATGGAAATCAATTATCCAGGCCAATGAAAAAAAAATATCAGGGACAGCCATTTTTATATCAGACTCAAGAAAGTGATCAGAGACAAAGAGGGTTACTACTTACTGATCAGGGGAACACTAGGCCAAGAAGTGCTAACACTGGTTAATATCTACGCACCTAATGCAGAGTCAGCAAAATATGTAAAGCAACTGCTTGCAAAACTGGAGAAACAAAGAAAAGGAAATGTGATAGTAGTAGGAGATCTTTGTACTCCACTATCACCACTGGACAGATCTACCAGACAGAAAACTAACAAAGAAATAAGAGCCCTAAATGAAAAATTAGAAGAACTAGGGCTAATAGACTTATATAGGGCCCTGCACCCCCAGAAAGCAGAGTACACACTCTTCTCAAGTCCACATGGAACCTTCTCCTGAATAGACCATGCATTAGGACACAAATCTAACCTGCATAAAATCACAAAGGTAAGGACCAGGAGTTGGTTTTTTGAAAGAATAAACAAGATAGACAAAACACTGGCAAGACTCACCAAAAAAAGAGGGAAAACACCCAAATAAGCAGGATCACAAATGAAAGAGGAAAGGTTAGAACAGAACCCCAAGAAATCCAACACATCATGAGGACATATTATGAACAACTATATTCAGTTAGGCTAGACAACCCAGAAGAAAATGATAAATTCTTAGAAAAATACCAGCTTCTAAGACTAGAAAAGGAGAATATAGAAAGCCTAAATAGTCCAATCATGTCAGAGGAAATTTAAACAGTAATTAAGAAACTCCCCAAGAACAAAAGTCCAGGCCCAGATGGTTTTACAGGTGAATTCTATCAAACATTCCAAGAAGAACTACTTCCACTGACCACAGGCTCTTCCAAACCATTGAAAAGACAGGAGTCCTCCCCAATTCCTTTTACAAGGCCAATATCACTCTGATTCCCAAAGAGGGCAAAGAAACCACCAGGAAAGAAAACTACAGACCAATCTCAGTAATAAACATAGATGCAAAAATACTCAACAAAATCTTAGCGAACCGAATCTAGCACTACATCAAAAAGATTATACACCATGACCAAGTGGGTTTCATCCCAGGGATGCAAGGCTGGTTCAATATACGTAAATCAATCAACATCATACACCACATCAATAATAAAAAAGACAAAAACCACACGATCATATCAATCGATACAGAGAAGGCATTTTACAAAATCCAACACCCATTCATGTTGAAAACACTAAGCAAAATAGGTCTGGAAGGAACCATTTTCAAGATAGTTACAGCTGTCTATGAAAAGCCCACAGCTAACATTATCCTTAATGGTAAAAAACTGAAAGCATTCCCACGAAGGTCAGGAACTAGGAATGGATGTCCACTCTCTCCAGTCTTATTCAACATATACTTAGAAGTCCTAGCAATAGCAATCAGACAAGAGAAGGGAATCAAAGAATTCCAATAGAGAAAGAGGAATTAAAACTATCACTTTTTGCAGATGACATGATGATATACATGGAAAACTCTAAAGAGTCCACTGTAAAACTTCTAGAAACATAAACCAATACAGCAGTGTGGCTGGTTACAAAGTCAATACACAAAAGACAGTAGCATTTCTCTATACAAATAAAGAAGTAGAGGAGACAGAGCTTAAAAACACAACTGCATTTAAAATAGTATCAAAAATCATCAAGTACCTAGGAATCAACCTTACAAGAGAAGTGAAAGACTTATACCAGGAAAACTTCAAAAAACTTCAGAAAGAAATTGAAGAGGATGTAGGGAAATGGAAGAACATCTCATGCTCATTTATAGGTCGAATCACCATAGTCAAAATGACTATCCTACCCAAACTTCTATATAGATATAACACAATTCCCATCCAAATACAGACACCATTCTTTAAAGACTTAGAAAAATCAATCATAAAGTTCATCTGGAGCAACAATAGACCCAGTATAGCCAAACATATACAAAAAAAAAAAAAAACAGGAAGTTGGGAGGCATCTCTTCACCTAACCTGAAGCTATACTATAAAGCCATAATGTTCAAAACAGTATGGTACTGGTACAAGGACAGAACTTCAGACCAGTGGGTTAGAACAAAATTTCCAGAAATAAGCCCCCAGATATAAAGTCAAATAATATTTGACAAAAGAGCCAAGAACTTGAGATGGGACAAAGAAAGTCTTTTCAACAAATGGTGTTAGTAGAACTGGAAAACCATTTGTAAGAAATTGAAAATTGACCCATACCTCACCCCATGTACAAAAGTCAACTGAAAATGGAGTAAAGACCTTGAAATCAGAACCGAATTGATAAAGTTTTTTGAGAATAAAATAGGCAGAACACTCAAAGACCTATATATTAAAAAGTCTTTGATGTTAGAATGCCAATGGCAAGAACTTTAGCATCAAACATAAACAAATGGGACTACATCAAAGTAAAAAGCATGGCAAAAGAAACCCTCTTTAAGGAAAGAAGACAGATAACTGAATGGCAAAAAATTTTTGCACTCAACATGTTACATAAAGGGCTTATATGCAGAATATACAAAGCACTCAGAAATCTGAGCCCCCCAAAACCAAATAAAGCTATAGAAAAATGGGGAGATGAAATGAATAGACACTTCTCTGAGGAACACTGAAAGATGGCCAATAAACACATGAAAACATGCTCACCTTCACTCATCATTAGGGAAATCCAAATCAAGACAACAATGTGGTACCACCTTACACCAGTGAGGATGGCTCACATCAAAAATAATGGGAACAATCTGTGTTTGCAGGGATGCGGTATGAAAGGCACTTTCATCCACTACTGGTGGAAATGCCACGTAGTACAACACCTATGGAGAACAGTCTGGAGCACGTTTATAGATCTCGGAATTGAGCTGCCATTTGACCCAGCAATTGCTCTCCTAGGTATCTACTCCCAAGTTGGAAGGACATTCATTCCAAAGTATGTGTGCACCCCACTATTTATCACAGCACTCAGTATAATAGCCAAGTCTTGGAACCAACCTCGATGTCCAACAACAGATGAATGGTATCTATGCACAATGGAATACTACTTGGCAGTCAGAAACTATACAATCACAGACTTTGCGGCAACATGATGGACCTAGAACATATTATGTTCAAAGTAAGGCAGAAGATAAAAGACAAACACAGAATGATAGCATTATTCTGAAGCACCTAGAACATACACCCCATATACAACTAATACTCAACAATCAAATAATAGGGTTCAACAGGGTAGAAACTCCAAACACTGTAACAGTCAACATATACCGGAGAGCAGTCCCAAAACACACGAAAGAGGTACAACACAAATTCTTGACTACACATTATACCACAAAGAAACCAGCAACAACAGAAAGATCAGCATAGAGAGAGCAGGTATATAATTAGCCTTCTACTACAAAGGCCCATAATAATCCCTTAGGGATCTTATACAGGATTACAGGTAAATAATACCATGGAAAATCACTGACTCTAATGGGAGCATTTCATAATAATTTTTTAATACCTTAATCTTACTATATTTAAAATAACCTCTTGGGTTTTTTGTCCACAGGCATTCTTGGATACAAAGGGTGGACAAACTAAAATGGCATCTCTGGGCTCAGTCACATGAGATACCATGCCCAGCTTGCACAATGAGAATGTCCTGATAAAACCCTTTAACATACCCTTTATCTCTAGGTTATATCTTCTTTTAGGACCTGAAACACGTGAACAGCCAGACAACTGAAGCAGCAACAGTGACCTACAGACTTATAGGCCCTACTCATTGAACACAGTCAAGCAAACTAGCATTCCCATGCTCTTTTCTCCTCTCTTCTCACTACTTTCTTTTTTTTTCTCTTTTTCCTTTTCATTGATTTTCTCTTTTCTTCTCACCTGCCCCTTCCCCCTTTGGAAATCCGACTATCTCTTCATCCCTCAATCCCACCCAGATTTCCCACCATATTAAAACTCTTCACTCTCAGTTCTTAACCCATTAGGCATCAAGACTGACCTCCCACCCCAACGAACCAGTATCCAACACCCAAGCAAAGAGACAACCAGTTAAATCCACACCTCGACCCATGCAAGAAAAGGCAACCAACTCCGCTGCTGACTCATGCTGTGCGGTCCTCCTTACCAACCCTTCCTAACGTGCACTGTTACTTGAAGCCGGACTTAGCTATAAAAGTATCTCCAATGCAAGAACTCTTCCCAAGACCTCCCTGTCGCAAATCTCAAGATCGCAAGACCTCCCTGTTGCACCATTCTCAAGAGGGTCAGGTTGTGTGATGAAAAGGTGCCAGGGAACCCACACACCACAAGAAAATCTCAAAAGACAATGGGGAAACCTATACTTCTATAATAAGTATAAGACCTGTATTACACCACCTCTTTACCTGCTTTTTCCCAAAAGTAAGGTAATCTCTTGCATCACTCTGTTCCTTTAATCACTTTTTTATTTCATTTTTAAAATGTTTTTTTTTATATATATATATATATATGAGCACATATATTTTTATTTATACTTTTATCTTTTGTGTGTGTGTGTGATCTATTTCTGTTTTCTTCTCTTTCTACCCACCCTCAAATGCACCAGCAATACAATGTAGCAATATTTCTCCTTGCAAAGGCAATGGGGAAATCTTACATATAAAAACGAGCTCTTATCTACTAGAGATAAGAACTCATACTTGTTTACAATACAAGGGACTCTCCCACCTTGAAAATATGTCACGTGGACACAACTTAGACCCCAGGTGATTAGAAACCAACCGTCCAGCCTTGAACCCTAGATCCCAGACATAGAAATGACACAGTTCTTCACAATAGCCACAGGAAATAAATCCCATCCGGGACATCCTTAATACTGCAAGGACATCAATAAGTGCCAGCTCTAATATGATATCCTGATAACAAAGAAACTGGGAATAACTTGACCTAAGAGCAGGTTATCCTACCTCACCAGCTAATGATAAGACAAAATCCAAATGCCAAGATCGCAATTTACAGATGACTGGCTGATAGAACAATGACCGGACTGTATATATCCTGGGACCAATAAGAAACCCTAGTCTAGGGTTTAAACTATGACCTGCACAACAAACATGATCTCTAGTTCCAGAGGTCTGTCTGAGACAATTGCAACTAAAGATGCTATCCCAGGCCCCATGCTAGGATCAGCGCAAAGACCAAGGCCACCAACCACAAAAAATGGATTAAAATGACACTGGGGAATAGAACTTCTAGAACCACAAAGAAAGACTTCATCATAAGTTCCACTCCCTGACCTGTGCAGATACTGAGATCTCTAGATACGGAGGTCTGACTATCACCCAGGATGGAGCAGAAGTCTTTCATACACCACAAAAGCACCAAAGGGAGAGTAAATGAACCTGAAACGAGTCTATAGTTAATCCAATGAAATATGCTTCAAGGGTGGAGAAACCCTGTTTCTCTTAGGACAAGGGAATTCCTTTTCGAATGACCCCAATATTTACTGTTCAGGAGGGAAGAAAAAAGAAAAAAAAGGCAAAAATCACAATTTTTTATTTATTTATCTAGTTTTTGCTGATTTATTTGTTTTAGTGTGGTTATTGAAGTTGTTTTCTCTTATCATATTTATTTTTTTTCTTCTTTTCTTTTCTTCCTTTATGTGCTCTGCCATTTTTTTTTATCTCAAGACCATGGCCTTTATGTGGTGCTTATCTTTATTGTTGGAGTGTTCACTGGATGTTTTATTTGACACTTTTTTTTTTACTGCTGTGATGTTCCACCTCCTTTTTCCCCTTCATCTCTCAAAACTAGGATGAGAGCTTCCATAAGGACTCCACCCATTTTTGGTGTATTTGATTATTTCCCCAGTTTATTACTTTTCCCTTCTTCAAACAAAACCACATAATTTGAGATTTCTAGTCCCACTTCCCAAATAGAGCAGGAAATAAAGGAGGTACCAAGATCAAACAGGTGAAGACCACTAAATATTTAGCTAGGCACAGAAGGGACCACTTATTATAGCAGCCCTGGGGGTGAGGGAGGAGAACATGGGAGGTAGGACGGGAACGGAGGTGAAGGAAGGACAATTTGGTGATGGGAATTCCCCTGATTTTATGTTAATATGTACCTAAAATATTGTTGTCAATGATATGTAGGTCACTATGATTAAAAATTTATATTAAAAAACATACCTCCATAAAATCAAGAGGATAGAAATTTTACAGGCTACCTTCACTGCCTACAAAGCTCTGAAATTAGATGTGAACTACAAAGGGACACAGAAGAAGATCATCAACAACTGGAAAGTAAATAGCCTGCTACTCAATAACCAGTGGGTCTGAGATGAAACCAAAGAGGAGATCAAAACTTTCCTGGAAACAAATGACAATGAAGACACAAACTATCAAAATCTATGAGACACAGCTAAAGTGGTACTGAGAGGAAAATTTGTTTTTGAATAGTGAAATGTTTTATTTAGGAAATAAGAAAGCAGAGAAGTACCTAGTAAAGAAAATCTGTTATACATGGAGACAGAATAGAAAGCAACAGACTTCAAAATGGAGAGCACAAGGATTTAGAGCATTTCTTGAATGCAGTGTGCAGGGGTTGCTGATATAAATTTGATTATGTAAATATTTTATAATTTACTTTAGCTTGACACTTTCTATACAGTAACAGTTCTTTGCTAGAACATTGTTATACAAAAATAATTTTGCGTTCTGATTGTCCTCTTATAATGTATTCATGACCTTTATTCCTGTTAAATTATGTCCAGATGTATCTCTTCTTTGAGAATTTAATCTGGCATTCCCAATCTGGGGGCCGGAAAAAACGTTTTTTTGTTCTAGGTGTCATAGCTGGTGGCATTGAGGGATTACTACTCATGGCTCTGTACTCAGAAATTGCCCCTGGCAGGTGGAAAATTTATAGCATTGCATTCACACATTAGGAAGGAAGAATGGGCCTACATAAATAGCCTAATGATACAACTCATAAAATTAGAAAATGATCAACAAAAGGAACCAAAAATAGGGAGACAGAATGAATAACAAAACTTAAAGCAGAAGTCAATGAAGTGGAAAACCTAAGAACAATCCAAAGGATCAACAAAGCAGAAGTTGGTTCTTTGAAAAAATAAACAAGATTGATAAACCATTTGCAAAAATAACAAAGGAAGAGAAAGAGAAGAGTGATAACCCATATTGGAAATGTAAAGGGGGAGATCACTACTGATATTGCAGAGATTCAAAGAGCAATCAGAGACTACTTTTAGAAACTCTATGCCATTCTTGAATGCCAGATTCTATGAGAATCTGGAAGAAATGAATAAATTCTTGGACTGCTACAACCTTCCACAGTTGATAATGAAGATGCAGCATATCGACACACCTCCGTCACCATTGAGAAAATTAAAATGGTAATCAAATGTCTGCCCCAAAACAAAAGCCCAGACCGAGAATGATGCACTAATGAATTCTTTAAAATTTTTCAAGAGGAAGTATTAACAATTTTAACCAGGCTCTTCCATGAAATTAAAAAAATGGGAACACTTCCAAATAGTGTTTCTGAAGCCAGTATTACCTTGATACCAAAACCAGAAAAAGATGCTGCCAAAAAAAGAAAATTATAGACCAATATCCCTGGTGAACACAGATGCAAAGATCCTCAACAAAACGCTGGCAAATAGGATACAATGCCTCATCAAGAAGATCATTCATTGTGATCAAGTAGGTTTCAACCCAGGAATGCAAGGATGGTTTAACATCTACAAATCTATCAACATAATGCACAACATCAACAATAAGAAAAATAAAAATCACATGATCATAAAAATAGATGCAGAAAGAGTATTTGGTAACGTCCAACATCATTCTTGATAAAAACTCTCAGCAAGATGGGAATGAAAGGAACATCTCTCAATACAGTTAAGGCCATCTACCACAAGACAATGGCAAATATCATCCTCAATGGAGAAAAACTAAAAGCCTTTCCTTTAAATTCTGGTACAAGACAAGGTTGTCCTCTCTCACCACTACTATTCAACATAGTACTGGAAGTACTTGCTGTATTAATTAGGCAAGAAAAAGATATCAAGTGAATCCAATAGAAAAAGAAGAAGTCAAACTCTCACTGTTTGCAGATGACATGATACTCTACTTAGAAAACCCTAAAGATTCTACTAAAAAGCTTCTAGAAACAATGACTCATATAGCAATGTGGCAGGCTACAAAATTAACATGCAAAAACCAATGGCCTTTATACACAAATAATGATAGGGAAGAGATGGACATTATGAAAACAACTCCATTCACATTAGTACCACACAAAGTCAAATGTCTTGGAGTCAAATTAACTAAAGACATGAAGGTCCTATACAAAGAAAACTATAAAACACTGGTTTAAAAAATAAGAGAGAAAAATAGAAAATAGAAACAAATACCCCTCTCATGGTTAGGCATTGTACAGATTTACTGTGATTCCTCTAAATATACCCATGACATTCTTCAAGGAAGTGGATCAAACACTTCTGAAATTCATCTGGAAAAAAAAACATCCTCGAATAACTAAAACACTCCTTGGGAAAAGGAATATGCGAGGCATCACTTTCCCCAACTTTAAGTACTTGAGTACTCATGGAATGTTCCCCAGACATACAATCACATAATTTTTTTTATTAAAGAGCAAGAAATCCTAAATGGAGCAGGAAAAACCTCTTCAACAATTGGTGTTGGTACAATTGGTTAGCCACTTGCAAAAAGGCAAACTTAGATCCCCAGCTAACATCATATACAAAGGTAAAAACAAAATGGATTAAAGACCTTGATATCAAACCTGAAAGCCTAAGGAATATAGAGAAACATGTAGGTATAACACTCCATGACATTGAAACTAAATGCTTCTTCAAGGAGGAAACTGCACTCTCCAAACAAGTGGAAGCAGACGGGAATTAACAGACGGGAATATATTAAGCTGAGAAGCTTCTGCACCTCAAAGGAAACAGTAACCAGGATACAAGAGCAGCCCACTAAGCGGTAAAAACTGTTCACCCAATACCCATCAGATAAGGGGCTAATATCCAAACTATACAGGGCACTGACAGAACTTAACAGAAAATAAAATCTAGCCCTATCAAAAGTAGGGGAGAAAATTGAACAGACACTTTGACAAAGAGAAATAAAAATGGCCAAAAGGCACATAAAAATACTCCACATCACTAATCATCAGGGTGATGCAAATCAAAACAATTATGATGTACCATCTCATGCCACATAGATTGGCACACATCACAAAGAATGAGAACAAGCAGTGCTGGCGGGATTTTTTAAAGAAAGGAACTCTTGTTCACTTTTGAAGGGAATGTCGTCTAGTCCCACCTTTATGAAAAGCGATATGGAGATTCCTCTAAAACCAGGAAATTGAGCTCCCATATGATCCAGCTATACCTCTCCTAAGGATATATCCTAGGAACACAAAAATACAATACATAAATCCTTTCCTCACACCTATATTCATTGCCATGCTATTTACAATAGCTAAACTCTGTAAACAAGCAAGATGCCCTTCAACAGAGGAATGGCTAAAGAAACTGTGGTATATATACACAATGGAATACTATGCAGCCATCAGGAGATGAAGTCATGAAAATTTCCTATACATGGAATATATAATGCTGATTGAAAAAAGTCTGAGGGAGAAAGATAGACATACAATAGTCTCTCTCATGTATGGGTTTTAAGAAAAATAAAAAGACATTTTTGCAATAATCCTAAGAGACAAAGAGAGGAGAGCTAGAAGGTCTAGCTCAAGACATGAAGTTCACCACAAAGAGTGGTGAGTGCAGTTAGAGAAATAACTACACTGAGAACTATCATAACAATGTGAATGAATGAGGGAAGTGGAGAGCTTTTCTAGAGTACAGGACGGGGTGGAGTGGGGAGAAGGGACATTGGGACATTGGTTATAGAAATGTGCACTGGTGACGGTGGGGAATTCTTTACATGACTTAAACCCAACTATAATCTATTTGTAATCAATGTGTTTAAATAAATATATTAATATAAAAGAGAGAAAAATAAACATTTAAATTTTGCAGTTATAGCGTACTTCAGAGTATTTTTATTATTCTCATAATACCAATCTTCTCCAAATTGTATTGCTTTTATTTTGTATGTACAAATTTCTTGTCATTTTCATAGGTAGTCAGTATATTTTTTCATACTTATTTATTTAAAACAATTTTTCATATTTTCTACATGTTGATTATAGTGTATAAAAATATTGATACTTTAAAAATAACATCCATAATACACAGCTACTTTTAAAGCTGCCTAGATTTGGTCTACTTCTAATTTGCAAATTTTCACTTAAAATATAGTTTTTAGGTTGCTAGGGTAACAGGCAATATAGATTTATTTAAATAAAATTCTGTTTTAGAAATATTTAGTACAGAATTATCACAAAGTGAATTAATGCTTACTTTACCATTTATAGATTCCTTATGATACTCAAAGTTATGTGCCTATAAGGGCAGTTATAAGAGCAAGTGCATAAAATAAATGTTAGGTTTCTGAAACCTGGTCTTTCTTGATATTCTGTCAGGAATAATGAAATACAATTAATTGATCAATTAAAATATTTATATAATAACACCACATAAAATCAATAATTCTATTCATATTAATATATATTTCTAAAATAAGGATCATGCAGGTAAATACTCTAAAGAATAGTATATGTACACAAAAAGTGAATTTAAACTATGTTTCTAAGAGTAGAAATAAAGACAAAAAAGAACAATAGTGAGATCAATATATCTGTCTGAACTCAGGAAGCTGAATGCCCTCTTAGTAAAGAATCAAAACTTTCTGGGGCTGGCGAGGTGGTGCTAGAGGTAAGGTATCTGCCTTGCAAGCGCTAGCCTAGGAAGGACCGCGGTTTGATCCCCTGCGTCCCATAGGGTCCACCCAAGCCAGGGGCAATTACTGAGCGCTTAGCCAGGAGTAACCCCTGAGCATCAAACGGGTGTGGCCCGAAACCCGAAAAAAAAAAAGAATCAAAACTTCTTTTAGGGGCCTGAGAGATAGCGCTGTGATAGGGCATTTACCTTGCACATGGCTGACCCTGAGGAACCCAGGAACCTAGCTTCCCGAAAATTGGTATTATGAGAATAATAAAAGTGCTCTGAAATACTCTATAACTGCAACATTAAATAAATGTGCTCTGAAATACTCTATGACTGCAACATATGCAAGGCACTGACAGAACTTTAGAAGAAAAAAACATCTAATCCCATCAAAAACGGGGAGAAGAAATGGACAGACACTTTGACAAAGAAGAAATACAAGTGGCCAAAAGACACATGAAAAAATGTTCTACATCACTAATCATCAGAGAGATGCAAATAAAAGCAACGATGAGGTACCACCTCACACCTCAGAGATTGGCACACATCACAAAGAATGAGAACAAGCAGTGTTGGTGGGGATGTGGAGAAAAAGAAACTCTTATCCACTGCTGGTGGGAATACCGTCTAGTTCAACCTTTATGGAAAGCAATATGGAGATTCCTCCAAAAACTGGAAATCGAGCTCCCATATGATCCAGCTATACCACTCCTAGGAATATACCCTAGGAACACAAAAATACAATACAAAAATCCCTTCCTTACACCTTTATTCATTGCAGCACTATTTACCATAGCAAGATTCTGGAAACAACCAAGATGCCCTTCAACAGATGAATGGCTAAAGAAACTGTGGTACATATACACAACGGAATATTATGCAGCTGTCAGGAGTTATGAAATTTTCCTCTACATGGATGTATATGAAATATATTGTGCTGAGTGAAATAAGTTAGAGAGAGAGAGAGAAAATGCAGAAAGGTCTCACTCATCTATGGGTTTTAAGGTAAATGAAAGACATTCTTGCAATAATAATTTTCAGACACAAAAAAGAGAAGGGCTGGAAGTTACACCTTGCCTCATGAAGCTCACCACAAACAGGGATGAGTTTAGTTAGAGAAATAACTACATTTTGAACTATCCTAATAATGAGAACATATGAGGTTTATAGAAAGCTTGTCTAGAGTACAGGCGAGGGTTGGGGGGATTTGGGACATTGGTGATGGGAATGTTGCACTGGTGATGGGTGGTGTTCTTTACATGACTGAAACCCAAATACAATCATGTATGTAATCAAGGTGTTTAAATAAATTATATAAAAAGTTTTATTTTTCTTTCTTTTATATAAATATTTTTATTTAAACACCTTGATTACAAATAAGATTATAGTTGGGTATAAGTCATGTAAAGAATGCCCCCCTTCACCAGTGCAACATTCCCATAACCAATGTCCCAAATGTTCCTCCTCCCCACCCCATTCCCAACTGTACTATAGATAGACTTTCCACTTCCCTCATTCATTCACATTATCATTAATTTCAGATTAATGATAATATATTTCAAATAGATGCCTAAGTGGAATTTCTAGATCATGTAGTATATAGATATATATGCTATTATGTTTAGAAAACCCTTAGAATTTTACATAGAGGTATCACATGAGGAATAGAAGTGAATATCTAAATATAGTTAGCCTAAACAATGATTAAAGGCTTACAAAATTAACAATTACCTATGATCTGGAATTGCTGTGGACCTGTAAGATCACTGGAGATGTCTGGTTACAAGCACACTAGTAGCTGTTATAGCACCTGTTATAGCTATGTCCCAGGTGTCACAGTGGCTGGTAAGTGGAATTTATGTGTATTCTAAGCCCTGTTTGGTTAAACTATTTAGGACTATGGCCGTTAAAACAAATCATAGCTGTTTAATAAACTGATATTCATTGAAATTAAAGGATTTTTATTGGACTGATAATTAATATTAAGTCTATTGAAACCATTTGGAAAATATGGGTAGGATGGTATAATACAGTGATTATTTCAACAAAACTTTGTTATAAAATTAGAGTTTACCTTTTCTGCTCTCAGATTAGCTAAGTTATGTGTGTTCCTATATACCTAAGTGTTAATATTAAGCATGTCTGAAAATATGATTCTGAGGAACAGTTTCTTACTATACTGTTAGAGATACATAATGAAATTGAACCAATCTATGGAGCTTTCTGGTATATTAACTTTCTATCAACTTGTTTAGGTTCTTCCTATTCTAGTCTCCTCAGCTTGCAGTCTTTTGCTTTTGGTGCATGCAAGAACAAAATTGTATTTTTAAAACCTCTGTGTTCAGAATAATCTGTTTCTCCCTCTTCTCTATGTATCTTTTAAATCCATGACAAAGGATTTTTCTTCTCTTATTAAGGTTTTTAATGACTGATCCACCTCCCAACAATTTATATGCTGCTGTCACTGCAATTCCTTGATATACAAATTTTCCACTACTTCAGTAACTTCTGTGGAAATATTTCTAGCAGATGACAACATTCACTTCTGGTACCTAGGTGGGATTCTTCATTGAATCTACATCTTAGCATAGGTTCCTTTGTGGGAAAACATGTAATAAGTTCCCTTTCCTTCAACATTTGACAACACAATTGGTGTTTATCTGATTAAAATATAGCATCATTAAAGTTACATTATCTTAGGATTTAATAATGCTTAAAGTAACAAAATTAATTTGAAGACCTTTTTGACTACTTTTATTTCAAACAAAAATGATTATAAAGTATATAAAAACCTTAATTTGTAAAAGTTTTCTCTAAGTTATTCTGAGTTAGCATTATGATCTAATGATGATAGCAACCTCAACTATACATAATATTTAATGATTTTCAATCTAATATTATCTTTTTGATAATAAAACTATTGTTATTTTTCCTTGTATAACTTAGGTATTACTGTGTCTTAATTATTGAAAAGCTTTATTTAATTAAATATTTGTAAGATTTCAATATTTATTTTCACTAAACTGGAGAGATAAACTGAGATGGTAGTTGAGAATGTTTTTTTTTTTTTTTTTTTTTTGGGCCACACCCGGCGGTGCTCAGGGGTTACTCCTGGCTGTCTGCTCAGAAATAGCTCCTGGCAGGCACGAGGACCATATGGGATACCGGGATTCGAACCAACCACCTTTGGTCCTGGATCAGCTGCTTGCAAGGAAAACACCACTGTGCTATCTCTCCGGGCCCAGTAGTTGAGAATGTTAAATATTTAGAAAATAGGGTCAGTAGCAGATGTTGCTCAGTGCCTTTACACACCATTAAATTTTAATGTGATAATTTGTTTCTCTTTTCAAATGCTACCTCTAGAAATAAACTCTCTCTAGAAATGCATAAAATATTTTGTTAAGTTAAAGTGATTCAAATTCTTAGATTAAGTTGCCATGCAATTTTCAATACAGCAAAATTTTAGGTGGAACTTTTTATGGGTAGAACTATCAGAAGTTTATTAAAATCAACTTATACTTCCTTTTTTATCAACACTTTCCTAAACCAGTTGGAGAAGAGAAACGTTTTTAATAAAAACAATGTAAACTGATATCCACAAAACTTTCAGCTCAAGATGCTGAAATTGTGTTATTTCATCATAAACACATTTTAGAAGAATGATTCAAGAAATTGTTATTTATTCAACGATATAAATTACCATAAAAAGTAATAACAAACTAAAGTTTTGGCTTCAAATAGCAAAAGTTCTAGCAGACATCATGATGAACAACTCTAATAAGGAAACTATATGATAACATATTAAATCTCTCTAGCATATCTCTTGCCATCTAAATTCATTCTTTTCACCTTACCTGCATCAAATCTTACTTGACTCTCATGAAGCTAAATATGTAATTTAAATAAGTCCAAGTAAATGTTGTTCCTTTCTTTGATTAACCTATCCCAATAAGTTCTTTTACCCTGTAAGCACCAATGTAAGTGTACCAATGGTACACATTGCTTTTACTATAAGTTCATTTTGTAATATTTAACATAGGTGATTGTTGTTTATATATCTTACATATCTAATTAGAATTGATATTTTAAAGGAAAATAACTGTTTATCTTTACAATCACCTAACAAATTATCATTATCACCCTTTTAAAAACAGGTACATTGTTTATAATAAAGCTAAACAAAGTGTTTATTCACAATTAATTTGTGTTAAAGAGCATATTGTGATTTTTTTTGTTTTTTTTTGGGGGGGGCCACACCCCTTTTATGCTCAGGGGTTACTCCTGGCTAAGCATTCAGAAATTGTCCTTGGCTTGGGGGGACCATATGGGACACCAGGGGATCGAACCGCGTTCCTTCCTTGGCTAGCACTTGCAAGACAGACACCTTACCTCTAGCACCACCTCACCAGATAAATTGTATATTAGTCTATGAGCAATAGACTTTTTAGGCATTAATTTTGTTTCTAGAACTAAAATTCAATTGTGATATAAGTGTAATTTTTTAAACCAACCTACAATTCACAAACTACCTGATCACCAAGAATTCAACTAATTTTTAAAATTGTCTTCTTCATGATAACTTCAAATTCCATAAGGGATTCAACGTTCCACATTACTAAACAACTCAATATATAGCAGAAAAGATGAGAGAATTGCTATAGAGAAAGGATGTTTACATTCTTGTTTAAGTTTTCTATTATCCCCAAATATCCACAATTTCTAAAAAATTGAGGAATTTCTAAATCCCTTCTGTTTGTGTTTCTATAGAAGTTTTATTATGTAGCAGCATGGACTAATTTATTAAACAATATATCAAGTTTCAGTACCACTAACATCTCATGCAGCCTGGGGAGGTACTACTGGAAGTTTCAATGCTCTAAATACAGAACTGGTTGTCCAGTCAACCCATTATGAGTCTTCATTTCATCTCATTAGAATAACAGCATACAACTATCATATCAACACATAGGGTATTCCATAAAATTTTGAAGTATTATGCTAGATGCTATGAAAAAAACACTAAAGACTTAAAATATAGATTGTTGGAATGACCTTCATGTATTTTTCATATAAAGTATGTTACAGAGCAGGGGGGATAAAATAGAATTAAAAAAATGATTTCTCTAAATAAAATTTTAAATAGTTCCTATTTATTTAATCAATTTTAACCTATTTTACTCATTATTGTAGAGTTTGTGACAGCCTTATAACTCTGATCATAGCCGATTAGCAAATATACTCTGTATGAAAAATTTCTCCTATTCAGCAGGGTATATTTTGTTGACATTTTCTTTAGCTTTTCAACTACAGGTATATAAACAGGCCTTTACCACAGTACCTGAAGCAACAAATCTGCTAAACAAATTACATATTGCTCACAGTTATTCTTCCTATTATTTAGAGAATATTATAGTGAATCTAAATCCCTTAATAATTAGTCCAGGGTTACTAGCTACAAATACTATCAGCAGAAAAACAGCACTAGAAAACAAATGTAAAAATATATTGATACCCACTAAGTATAATTAATTAAAACATTATCACTGAAGACTTAAATGACATAAGTAAATATAAATCCTCTGTCTTTAATAACAATATGATGAGTATATATACCAAGTTCAAAGAAATAATAACAACAACTGTCAGCAAAATGAAAATTTGAGTTAAAGTGAAAAGCAAACAAGCAATATATATGTATACACACACACATATATATATATAAATATATATATATATTTATAAAGGAAAAATAAACAACAATGAGTTTAAAAAAGTAATTAAGGTAACCAAGAGTTGGAGGAGACTACTTTGCATTTGAAGATAAGCAGGTTAAGAGGTAGTATTATATAGGTCTTAAACTTATAAAGGAAATATAGGCTAGAGTATACAATTTTTATTGGATCAAGTTAAAGTGCATTGGAGAAACTATTGACTAAATACATAATGAATGACATTGATACCAAAGAAAAATCACCTTGAATGTATAATGACTGTATACTTCCTGTGCAATTATTCTAAAAGTACAGGAAATGCAATGGGAATGCATGAAATCATCTGAACAATTATAATGTTTACTTTTTCTGATAGATTCCTCTTTATTAAAATTTCTAGACAAGAAAGCCCTCTACACTATTTCTCAGTTCTATGTCTTTTGTCTCATTCATGAAAATGTTTACAGAGAGCTTTTGTCTTTCCTGTACTCACACTTGATACCACAATCCTGCTGTACCTTTGGTCTCAAAAGTTTTCTATTTTCAACATATACAAAATTCAATAAAAAAATGAGTAAAGTCAGATGTTTTTCTCTCATTTTTATTTCTACAGCTGTCAGGAGAGATGAAGTCATGAAATTTTCCCATACGTGGATATACATGAAATCTATTATGCTAGTGAAATAAGTCAGAAGGAGAGAGATAGACACAGGATAGTCATACTCACCTATGGGTTTTAAGAAAAATAAAAGACATTTTTGTAATAATTCTCAGAGACAATAAAGATGAGGTTAGGGAGATGGGAGATTTGGGGCATTGGTGATGGGAATGTTGCACTGTGAAAGGGGGTGTTCTTTATATGACTGAAACCCAACTACAACCATATTTGTAATCAAACATGAATATGAATAAAGATATAAAAAGGAATATTATAGTCATTTTTTACTGACTTTTTAATACTTTTCACCCAACAGGCTATTAAAAAGGCATTTCAAAATCATTGTGAATATTCTTACTTGATATACTTTTTAATTTGTAAAAGAACTTTTTATTCATGAACAAATATATTCCCATTGTTTATAATATTTATAATCATGTCTGGTTATATACAAATATCTTAAATACTACTGCTTTGCTTGTTTTATTTAAAGCTTCCTTATTTGCCCAAGCTTATTAAAATCAAGAATAAATCATTCCAGTGAGCAAGTCTTAAAGTTTTAATTGTATTGTCACAGGCCTAAGAATAAATTAAAATGTAAAACTTGAACTTAGTAGACATTTAAATGATCAAACTAAAGTGTTAACGCAGGATAAACCTAATCTTAGCAGTACAGGATTGAGACTCTTCTAGCAAGTCTCTTTCAAGAATCAATAATTGTTAGTGAACAATATTAAGAGCTGTTCTTAACAGCCTAACCATTAATACACTTAACCTGGCCTGTTCATAAGAGAAAGGATAGGAGCCAACTTCAATAGAAGTGGCTTGATGTATTAAAATGTAAATTAAATGTCTCTTTCTGGGTGACTTTTTTAATTATATAATCCATTAGTATCAAACCTGACTTTTTCTAAATTATACAAACCGTTTATTCTGCATATGGTATGATTTCACTAAATATCTATTAATACCATAAAATTAGAATTGACTGTTTAGGCTTAAGAACTCTTTTTTTTTTTTCAAAATTATTCCTTTGTCAAAGAAAGCCTTGTTAATAATTAGACATGTAACTATTTTTAATAGCTGTATAATACAGACAAATCCAAGATGACACTTTTCTCTTGTTATGTATGTAAATATTTTTGGGATTATTATGTTACTGACCCTACCCTGATCCGGTGATTTTGCCCTACCCTAGGGTGTGACCTGGCATTCTGCCCCCACCCTAGGGTGGTACCTGATTCTGCTTCCACCATTGGGTGGTATCTGATCCCACCATTGGGTGGTACCTGATGCTGGGGGATAAAAACAAGGGTCTGTGGAAGGCGAGGGGTGGTTGGCTGGAACTGAGGCTGAGACCTTGGACTTCAGTCTTGTCCACCGAATAAAGCTAATATTTCCACAAGCCTGACTGTCTGCAAGCTGTTTACCCGCCGTTTCACCTCAGAACCATCGGCTGAACAGGGTGGCAAACGTGTGCTCTGAGCTGGAGGGGAAAGACCTCATCCTTCATCCCTCCATCAGTCAACCTCTTCAGGGGCTGACTTGCAACATCTCTAACTTTCACTTTAAAAAGTAATTATGAGTCCTTCTAAACATCAGTTTTGACAGAAGAAAGGGAAAAAGGAAGAGAATCACCACAGCAATACAAAAAGAAAAATCAAACAAGAAATCCAATAAGCACTACAGCGATAGACACAAGCGCCACACAATAATCACGCTTCTGAAATAAAATCAAAACAGAGCACAAATAAAGAGAAAGAAAACAACAACAATAATGAAATCCCCCCAAAATACCAAAACAACAACAACAACAAAGAACAACAACAACAAAAAAAATAAACTAAAATTTGTGCTGTTTTTTTTTTTTTCTCTGCCCACTTTCGGCCTGTGTCATTTTTACCCCCATTCTATTGCTTATTTTTTTTTCCAAACAGACCCCATAACTGGAACCATCTTGCTTTGCCCTCAAATTAAGAGGGAAATAACAGGGCCCGGAGAGATAGTACAGCGGCGTTTGCCTTGCAAGCAGCCGATCCAGGACCAAAGGTGTTTGGTTCGAATCCCGGTGTCCCATATGGTCCGCCTTGCCTGCCAGGAGCTATTTCTGAGCAGACAGCCAGGAGTAACCCCTGAGCATCGCCGGGTGTGGCCCAAAAAACCAGAAAAACAAAAAAACAAAAAAAAAAAAAGAGGGAAATAACAGAGGGTACCAAGTCCAAACAACTGTATGATCATAAAATAGTAATAAAAATTATCAGACTTTTTAAATATAATTTTTATTTTAATCATAGTGGCTTACATATCATTGACAATAATATTTTAGGTACTTATTAAGATAAAATAAGGGAAATTCCCATCACCGAATTGTCCTCCCTCCACCTCCGTTCCCGTCCTACCTCCCATATCCTCTTCCCTCACCCCCGGTGCTGTTAGAATAAGTGGTCCCCTCTGTGCCTAGCTAACTACTTAGTGGTCTTACACCTGTTTGGTATTGGTGCCTAGCTAACTACTTAGTGGTCTTACACCTGTTTGGTCTTGGTACCTCCCTTATTTCCACCCGTAATTGGGAGGCGGGACTAGATAGTTCAAGTTATGTGGTTTTGTTTGAAGAAGAGAAAAGTAATGACCTTTGGGGGGGTGGGAATCAAATACTCTGGAAATGGCCGGAGTCCTAGAGGCTTTCATCCTTGGTTTGAAAGACGAAGGGGAAAAAGAAGGTGAAACACCACAACAGTACATAAAGAATTGTCAAATAAAATATCCAGTGAGCATTCCAAAAAAAAAAAAAAAAAAAAGGGTAAGCACCATATAAAAGCCATGGTATTGAGATAAGAAGTGTGGCAGAGCACATAAAGGAATAAAAGAAAAGAAGAAAATAAATAAATATCAATGGAGACATCCACTTCAATAGCCAAACCACAACAAAGAAATCAACAAAAAAGATAAGTAAATAATAATAACAATAATAATAATAAAACAAATTGTTTTGTGCTTTTTTTTTCCTTTTTTTTTCCCTCCTGCAGATGCACAGTAAATATTGGGGTCATTCGAAAAGGAATTTCCTTTGCCTAAGAGCAAATCCAGGAGGTGAAAAGAAAATTATCAGACTTAAACACCAAATCCAAAGCCAACGACAACAGAATCAATACCCAATATACAAGCTAGATACAGAGGGGATCACTTATATGAGCAGCCCTGGGGGGAGGGGGAGTATGGGAGGGGGATATCAGATGCATGCTTGGAATGGGGGTGGAAAGAGGTCAACTTCAGTGGTGGGAATTCCCTTGATTCAATGTTAATATGTACCTAAAATATTACTATGAAAGATATGCAATCCACTTTGATAAAAAATTAAATATAAGCAAAAAAAGAAAAGAGAAAATAAAAAAGAATCTACATGGAAAAAAAAACATTTTGACTCTAGCCTCTTTGATCTTTATGTATTAAGATATGATGACACGGGCCGGGCGGTGGCGCTAGAGGTAAGGTGCCTGCCTTGCCTGCGCTAGCCTTGGATGGACCGCGGTTCAATCCCCCGGTGTCCCATATGGTCCCCCAAGCCAGCATAGCCAGGAGTAACCCCTGAGCATCACCGGGTGTGGCCCAAAAAAAAACAAAAAACAAAAAAAGGTATGATGACACTTCTCCATCATGTTTGTCTATGTGATTTATGTTGCTCAATTACACCTGCTCAATCTTCTTCCTTGTATCTTGTGAGTTTCCCAAATATCTCCTAAAATATGAGATTTTAATGGTTAATGTCACTCTATGCTGCATATAAAACCAGATGCTGACTCCCTATCTTTAAAGCAGTTCTCCTGGACATTCCTCCAAACTTTTTGTTGAAAATAAAGCCCTTCTTTTCTCTTAAGTTGTTCCTATAGTTTTTACTGGAATAACATAATAAAAATAAAATAAAGAAATAAAAATAAGTGGGCATTATTAGGACCATAGAAGATGTGATAGTAGCTACCTATATTATTTTAAAATAGAAATAGATGCCCCTAGAAAGTGGGTAACAAACTGTTATATTTTGACTAACATATTCTTTCTGAGACTCACAATCTCTAAATACAAAATTAAATATTTTTTCTTTTTCTCTAAAAATGTTTGCAGAATTAATGATGAATGGTAAGAGTCATATTTTACATTAATATTTTACTTGTATCAATTGACTGTTATATGCCATTGTAATCATAAATCATGTAATCAGAAATAAAGATGTTTTAAGGTATTTTTAAAATCCCTTTTTATTAAACATGATTAATTGATTATAAAAAAGTAAATATGTATTGAGCAAAAGTAGTCTACATGATTGTAAACTGTATATTTGAAGTGTTTTAAAGATATACATTATATTAAACATTTTACATATTAATACATTCTATTAAAATTAAAATATCTCAATATGGAGTAACTTCATTAAAATACTACATGATCTTCAATTGAATATTTTGAATATGTTATTTCTTAAATTTTAGTAGATTTAACATCAAATTGTAGTTCCCATACCTCATAACAAATGAAATATCAGTTATTGGCAAAAAGATTTAATGCTGACAACTCTAGTGGTTCATCAGTTTTTCTTGACATTCTAAGATTTCTGTGCTCATATTTATCTGATTCTAATATACATTATTCCTTCTATACAGCTTCATATATAATTTGTGCAAACATATATGTTTTGATTATGAAGATCAATTATGTAAGTTCTTAGTTCTACTCATTCACCTCTCATCCTTGTTATATGTTTTATAGCTATATATGAAGTTTTATTTCTATCTTAGGGCTTCATCATACTCCTATCTAACTTAATCTGTCACTTTGCTCAATTTGCACCAAGGAGAGAGTATGAAATGAAGTAATCAAAACAAATATTCCAGTAGTTATTGTTCAATTGATCTTGCTCCTGCAGAAATCATTTTAATGATAGTCAAGTAGAGGACACACAGCTATTCTAGAATGTGCATAAAAGCAAAAATATATATGTCTTTCTTAAAGTATAATGTTAAGAAATCAATAGTTTCTTAATATTAAGCATGATCATGATTTATTCCTACTACAAATATGAAGAATAAGAGTAATTAAGTGATATACATAAATTTAATTGAACTAAAAATGGAAGAAATTTCACTAAAGTATTATACCAACGTTATATTACCTAGCTGTACTATGTACATCTAATATTTTAATTACAACTTATTCAAATTCTTGTTTAAATTAATTTATTTTATGGTAAAAACTGTCTGGGCATTTGACATATAACCTGAGCACTACCTGGAATGACACCCAACCACAGGTTAGGGATTAATTCCTGAGCATTTCCAGAGGTTACAAATTACAAAACAAAAAAGGCAGAGCATAACTAGATAATTGTTTTCCAAAGTAATACTTTCCTCTGGGACGAAGGAAAGCATTAGGAAGGGTGAATGAGCAGTAGTCATCTGGAATTCAATTGGGAGACATTTTATTCGTTCAACTAAATGAAAATAAAGGTGTTGATACACCCAGTAAACCTAGCAATTGTTAATAAAAAATACAGGAATATCAGCATAAATAAAGCAAAAACTAATGGCTAAAATGGAAAGCTTAAAAAAAAAAGTTATAATATGCTGGGGCCAGAGCAATAGCTCAGTGGTAGGATGTTTACCTTTCACACGGCAGATCCATGACTAACCTGGGTTTGTCCTGGTGCACTGTATGGTCCCCAAAGCCAGGAGTGATTTCTGAGTGCACAGCCAGAAGGAACTCCTGAGCGTCACCGGGTGTGATCCAAAAACCAAAAAAAAAAAAAAAAAAAAAAAGTATAATAGGGTATTTTATCACTCCAGTTGCATCAATTTATAGATCATCCAAATCAAATTTAAACAGGAAGTTAATCAGGGTTTTTTTTAAAACATATAGGATCATGTGTATTAAAAACATAGATAAATCTTTCAATTTGAAGGAAACACTATTTTTTGTATAAAATCTTTATTTAGGCACCATAATTACAAGCATGAACGTAGTTGGGACTCAATCATAAACAGAACACCCCCTTTACTAGTGCTTTATTCCCACCACCAATGCCTACTTTCTCTCTTTTCCAAGCCCTGCCTGTATTTGAGATATGAGACATCCTACTTCTCTCACTCCTTATTATCATGATAGTTGTAAGTGTGGTTATTTCCCTAATTGCACTCACCACTCTTTGTGGAGAGTTTTATATTGTGAGCTAATTCATCCAGCCCTCATTTCTATTGTCTCTGGGCATTATTACAATAATGTCCTTAATTTTTCTTAAAATCCATAGATGAGTGAGACTATTGTGTTTCTATCTCTCTTGCTCTGAGTATTTCACTCAGCATAATAGATTCCATGTACATCCACATATGAGAGAATTTCATGACTTCATCTGTCCTGACTGCTGCATAAAATTCTATTATGTATATGTACCACAGTTTCTTTAGTTATGCATCTGTTGAAGGGCATCTTGTTTTTTTTTTTTCCAGAGTCTGGCTATTATAAATAGTGCTGCAATGAATAATGGAGGCACACAAAACACTGTCAAGGATACACCATATACTAGACTCAAACATCTAGCATATATTAAAGGATGAGATAATTTCAAGTACATTTTGACATATAACATTATAAATACAAAATTAAACTTTTAAGGAATAGACACAAAACATATGAAGACTTAAAATATGGAACTAATATATCAATGAATATATTAATAAAAAGTTATTTATGTAAACAAAATATAAACTTGAGCTACTAGAATACATGGGCTACAGAAAAAGCTAGTAAAAAGGGACGTCTATTGAACAGGGCTTCTTAAAATATAAATACCACAAATCCAAAAATTAATCTAAATTTTGTTTAAAGTAACTTAAAAATAAAGATAATCCATTCCAAATTCAATTAAATAGGAGCCAGAGCGACAGTGCAGTGGTAGGGCATTTGCCTTACATGCAGCCAATCCAGGATGGACCTGGATTCAATCCCTGGCATCTTATATCGTCCCCCAAGCCAGAAACTATTTCTGAATGCAAACCCAGGAGTAACCCCTGAGTGTCACCAGGTGTGTCCCCCAAAACAAAAAATAAACAAAACAAAGCAAAATAACAAATTCAATTAAATAGAGAAAATAAGAAAATTTGGATCCAAAATAACCATATAAATTTATTAGATTATCAAAGGAATTGAAGAAACCAATAGAAACTTCCTCAAATGATAAAGTATAGTCTCATTAGCTGTACTCAAAAGGTACAAAAATAGGAACCGAAGGGGAAATCATGGAGGACCCCAAGACTAAACAGTCATATGAACATTGAGTAGAAATAAAAAATGATCAGACTTAAACACCAAATTTAAAGCCAACTACAACAGAATCGATACTCAATCTACAAGAGGCTAGATACAGAAGGGACCACTGATACTAGCATCCTGGGGGGGGGGGGGCAAAGGAGGGGCGATATGGGATGCATGCTGGGAACAGGGGTGGAGAGAGGATAGCATTGGTGGCCCATGGGAATGTCCCTGATTCAATGTCATTATGTACCACTGTGAATGATTTGTAATATACTTTGGCCAAAATAAAATTATTGTTAAAAAGTAGGCACTCAAATAAACCTATAAATTAAAGGAAATATTTTAAATAAGATACTACACAAATTCAAAAATTAAATGAGTTATTAACATTTGTGTGTAACAAATTTGGAAATCTAAAAGAAATAGGCACAGTCTTAGACATATCTAACATTCCTGGGCTGATTCAAGAAGAAATTGAAAATTTAAATGCAGAGATCATAAATAGGAATATGAAAAAAGAAAATATAGAAAGCTGGAGGGTTTGATAGATAGCACAGCCATCGGGCATTTGCCTTGCATGTGGCTGATCCAGGAAAGATGCGGTTTTGGTTCCCAAATGTTTCCTGGAACCTGCCAGAAGCGATTGCTACACACAGAACCAAGTTTAACTCCTGGATGCAGCTGGGTGGAACCCATAAAAACAAAACAAACAAACAAAACAAAACAAGAAAGAAGGAAGGAAGGATGGAAGGAAGGAATAAAGGAAGGAAGAAAGGAAGAGAGGAGAAATAGATGAAAGGAGGGAACCCCTGAATGTCACTGGGTGTGCCCCGCTCCCCCCCAAAAAACAAAATGATTACTTAATTGTATGTCCGGAGAACATTTTTGTAGCTATGGTGCTCAAATAAAAATTATTATTACCAAAAAAGGGTTTAGAGATGGCTAGAGCATTAAAGAAAAAGAAGAAGCATCAGCTTGTTTTGCCTGTGTCAATCATAGCTGACCTAACAATCTTTTTCGGAAGATCCCTTGAACACCCCCAAGTATGGTTCAAATGCCAACTATTAAAACAATGTGAACTCTAGACAAATTGCTGTTCAGAATTTTTTTCATTAGTATAACAGACGCTGACTTATTAAGCATTATTACCATTCAATTTTAATTATTAAACAAATAATCTAAAATATGTATAGAAAACCTATTTTATTAACATTAAAAATATTAAACAGGTTCCAGAAGAAAGGAAGGGGGATTGGATTTAATAACAAATAAATTGATAGAGGATACATCTGTTTCTTTCTCACATTGAAAGAAAGCACATGATATTAAATTATTCTATGTAGATAATTATACATGTATGTATTGTGTATGTACACATGCACATTATCATAGATGGATGTATACATACATTTTTGTGTATATGCATTTAGTTATATAACTTAAATTAAAATTTTAAGCTGAAAAGCAATGAAATATATAGTTATAAAAGGAAAAGAGTCTTAATATAAATTGATGTCAATTTTTCACACCAAGGGGACCATCCAATATTTTCAAAATATTACAAATAAAGATCATGTTAATTATAGATAAAAACTAGAAAAAACAAAAATACAGTTTAAACTTATTGTTTTGGGGAACAAATGAAGAGATAAAGAATGTGTGTGAGATGAGGGAGAGAGAGAAGATAGATAGATAGATAGATAGATAGATAGATAGATAGATAGATAGATAGATAGATAGAGAGAGAGAGAGAGAGAGAGAGAGAAAGAAAGAGAGAGAGAGAGAATAAAGAGAATGGTAAAGAAGACCAGTCCTTATTTTAACTAACTGAAATCAACACTTTTTAGTACGATTCAGTGCAGCTTTGATGTTTACTCAGGTATAACAAGTCAATTGCACAACAGGGACTACAACCCAAATTGCTTGACCGTCTTCACCTTATGAGATTCTATGGGGAAAAGAAAGGAATTAACCAAGAAGATAGATCATTAGGCTTTCAAACTCATATTGTCTAGAGAATTTAATTTTTACTTTATCAATCTAAACACAGATACTTTAAAAATCATTGTTTTTTTTTTTTTTTTTTTTTTTTTTTTTTTTTATCTTTATTTAAACACCGTGATTACAAACATGATTATAGTTGTATGATTACAGTCATGTAAAGAGCACCCCCCCTTCACCGGTGTAACATTCCCACCACCAATTTCCCAGATCTCCCTCCTCCCCACCCCCCTACACCTGTACTCGAGACAGGCTTTCTACTTCCCTCATTCATTCACATTTTATGATAGTTTTCAGTGTAGTCATCTCTGCAACTGCACTCATCACTCTATGTGATGAGCTGCATGTCCTGAGCTGCACCTACCAGCCCTCATCTCTCTTGTCTCTGAGATATTGTTAAAAATGTCCTTCATTTTTCTTAAAGCCCATAGATGAGTGAAACCATTCTGCGTCTTTCTCTCTCCCTCTGACTTACTTCACTCAGCATAATAGATTCCATGTACATCCATGTATTGGAAAATTTCATGACTTCATCTCTCCTGATGGCTGCATAGTATTCCATTGTGTATATGTACCACAGTTTCTTCAGCCACTCATCTGTTGAAGGGCATCTTGGTTGTTTCCAGAGTCTGGCTATTGTAAATAGCGCTGCAATGAATATAGGAGTAAGGAAGGGTTTTTTGTATTGTATTTTTGTGCTTCTTGGGTATATTCCTAGGAGTGGTATAGCTGGATCGTATGGAAGCTCAATTTCCAGTTTGTGAAGGAATCTCCATATCGCTTTCCATAAAGGTTGTACTAGACGGCATTCCCACCAGCAGTGAAAAAGAGTTCCTTTCTCTCCACATCCCCGCCAGCACTGCTTGTTTTCCTTTTTTGTGATGTGTGCCAATCTCAGTGGCGTGAGGTGGTACCTCATAGTAGTTTTGATTTGCATCTCCCTGACGATTAGTGATGTTGAACATCTTTTCATGTGCCTTTTGGCCATTTGCCTTTCTTCTTTTTCAAAGTGTCTGTTCATTTCTTCTCCCCATTTTTTGATGGGGTTAGTTGTTTTTTTCTTGTATAGTTCTGTCAGTACCTTGTAAATTTTGGATATTAGCCCTTTATCTGATGTGTATTGGGTGAATAATTTCTCCCACTCAGTGGGTGGCCTTTGTATTCTGGGCACTATTTCCTTTGAGATGCAGAAGCTTTTCAGCTTAATATAGTCCCATCTGTTTATCTCTGCTTCCACTTGCTTGGAAAGTGCTGTCTCCTCCTTAAAGATGCCTTTAGTCTCAATGTCCTGGAGTGTTTCACCTACATGTTGTTCTATATACCTTATAGTTTCAGTTCTGATATCAAGGTCTTTAATCCATTTGGATTTTACCTTTGTATATGGTGTTAGCTGGGGGTCTGAGTTCGCTTTTTTGCAAGTGGTTAACCAGTTGTGCCAACACCACTTGTTGAATAGGCTTTCCCTGCTCCATTTAGGATTTTTTGCTCCTTTATCAAAAACAAGGTGGTTATATGTCTGAGGAACCTTCTCTGAGTACTCAAGCCTATTCCACTGATCTGAGGGTCTGTTTTTATTCCAATACCATGCTGTTTTTATAACTGTTGCTTTGTAATACAACTTAAAATTGGGGAAAGTAATGCCTCCCATATTCCTTTTCCCAAGGAGTGCTTTAGCTATTCGAGGTTGTTTGTTGTTCCAGATGAATTTCAGAAGTATTTGATCCACTTCTTTGAAAAATGTCATGGGTATCTTTAGAGGAATCGCGTTAAATCTGTACAATGCTTTTGGAAGTATTGCCATTTTAATGATGTTGATCCTGCCAATCCATGAGCATGGTATGTGTTTCCATTTCCGCGTGTCCTCTCTTATTTCTTGGAGCAGTGTTTTGTAGTTTTCTTTGTATAGATCCTTCACATCTTTAGTCAGGTTGACTCCAAGATATTTGAGTTTGTGTGGAACTAATGTGAATGGGATTGTTCTCTTAATGTCCATTTCTTCCCTATCATTATTCGTGTATAAAAAGGCCATTGATTTTTGTGTGTTAATTTTGTATCCTGCCACTTTGCTATACCAATCTATTATTTCTAGAAGCTTTTTGGTAGAGTCTTTAGGGTTTTCTAAGTAGAGTATCATGTCATCTGCAAACAGTGAGAGCTTGACTTCTTCCTTTCCTATCTGAATTCCCTTGATATCTTTTTCTTGCCTAATCGCTATAGCAAGTACTTCCAGTGCTATGTTGAATAGGAGTGGTGAGAGAGGACAGCCTTGTCTTGTACCAGAATTTAGAGGAAAGGATTTTAGTTTTTCTCCATTGAGGATAATATTTGCCACTGGCTTCTGGTAGATGGCTTTGACTATATTGAGAAAGGTTCCTTTTATTCCTATCTTGCTGAGAGTTTTAATCAAGAATGGGTGTTGAACCTTATCAAATGCTTTTTCTGCATCTATTGATATGACCATGTGATTTTTATTTTTGTTGTTGTTTATGTTGTGTATTATATTAATAGATTTACGGATGTTAAACCATCCTTGCATTCCTGGGATGAAACCTACTTGATCAAAGTGAATGATCTTCTTGATGAGGCACTGGATCCTGTTCGCCAGGATTTTGTTGAGGATCTTTGCATCTGTGTTCATCAGGGATATTGGTCTGTAATTTTCTTTTTTGGCAGCATCTCTATCAGGTTTTGGTATTAAGGTGATGTTGGCTTCATAAAAGCTATTTGGAAGTATTCCTGTTTTTTCGATTTCATAAAAGAGCCTGGCCAGAATTGGTAGTAGTTCCTCTTGAAAGGTTTGAAAGAATTCATTCGTGAATCCATCAGGGCCTGGGCTTTTGTTTTTGGGTAAATTTTTGATTACAGTTTTAATTTCCTCAATAGTTATGGGGGTGTTTAGATATGCTACCTCTTCTTTATTCAACCGTGGAAGGTTATATGAGTTCAGAAATTTATCCATTTCTTCCAGGTTCTCATATTTAGTGGCATAGAGTTTCTCAAAGTATTCTCTGAATACCCTTTGAATCTCTGCAGTATCTGTAGTGATCTCCCCCTTCTCATTTCTAATACGCGTTATCAAGTTTCTCTCTTTCTTTTGCTTTGTGAGTTTTGCCAATGGTCTATCAATCTTGTTTATTTTTTCAAAGAACCAACTTCTGCTTTCGTTGATCTTTCGGATTGTTTTTTGGGTTTCCACTTCGTTGATTTCTGCTCTCAGCTTTGTTATTTCCTTCTGTCTCCCTATTTTTGGGTCCTTTTGTTGAGCACTTTCTAGTTCTATTAGCTGTGTCATTAAGCTACTCAGGTAAGCTCCTTCTTCCTTCCTGATGTGTGCTTGCAAAGCTATAAATTTTCCTCTCAGTACTGCTTTTGCTGTGTCCCATAAGTTCTGATAGTTTGTGTCTTTATTGTCATTTGTTTCCAGGAACCTTTTGATTTCCTCCTTGATTTCATCTCGGACCCACTGGTTATTGAGTATGAGGCTGTTTAACTTCCAGGTGTTAAATTTTTTCTTCTGTGTCCCTTTGCAGTTCACATCTAACTTCAGAGCCTTGTGGTCAGCAAAGGCAGCCTGCAAAATGTCTATCTTTTTTATTTTATGGAGGTATGTTTTATGTGCCAGCACATGATCTATCCTGGAGAATGATCCATGTACATTGGAAAAGAATGTGTATCCAGGTTTCTGAGGATAGAGTGCCCTATATATATCTACTAGGCCTCTTTCATCCATTTCTTTTTGCAGGTCTAGTATATTTTTGTTGGGTTTCCATTTGGTTGACCTATCAAGTGTTGACAAGCCTGTGTTGAGGTCTCCCACAATTATTGTGTTATTATTGATATCCTTCTTCAGATTTGTCAACAATTGTATTAAATACTTTGCTGGACCCTCATTCGGTGCGTATATGTTTAGGAGAGTGATTTCTTCTTGCTGTACAAATCCCTTGATTAGTACATAATATCCATCTTTGTCCCTTACAATTTTTCTGAGTATAAAGTTTGTGTCATCTGATATTAGTATGGCCACCCCCGCTTTTTTAAGGGTGTTGTTTGCTTGAATGATTTTCCTCCAGCCTTTGATTTTGAGTCTATGTTTATTCTGACTATTCAGGTGTGTTTCTTGTAGACAGCAGAAGGTTGGCTTCAGTTTTTTGATCCATTTCGCCACTCTGTGCCTCTTAACTGGTGCATTTAGTCCATTGACATTGAGAGAAATAATTGTCATGGGATTTATTGCCATCTTTGTGTAGAAGTTTGGTGTGTTTTTTGTTCTGTCTTGTTTTTAGAGTAGATCTTTCAGTTTTTCTTTTAAGGCTGGTTTTGAGTCTGCAAAGATTTTGAGCTGTTGTTTATCTGTGAAGCCGTGTATACATCCGTCAAACCTGAAACTTAGTTTTGCTGGGTGCAATATTCTTGGCGAAGCATTTATTTCATTGAGTTTTGCCACTACGTCCCACCACTGCCTTCTGGCCTTGAGTGTTTCTGGTGACAGGTCTGCTGTAAATTTCAAGGATGCTCCGTGGAATGTAATTTCCCTTTTCGATCTTGCTGCTTGCAGTATTCTATCTCTATCGGTGGGTTTCATCATGGTGACTAGGATGTGTCTTGGGGTGTTTCTACTGGGGTCTTTTTTAGCTGGTACTCTTCGGGCATGCAGGATTTGGTCACATGTTTTCTTTAGCTCTGGTAGTTTCTCTGTGATGATGTTCTTAACCATTGATTCTTCCTGAAGATTTTCTTCTTGGGTCTCTGGAACTCCAATGATTCTGAAGTTGTTTCTGTTGAGCTTATCAAAGACTTCTATTTTCATCTTCTCATATTCTTTGAGTAAATTTTCCATTGTCTGATCATTTGATTTGAGGTTTTTTTCTAATCTCTTCTGCTGTGTAAAGTTGTTATGCATCTCATCTTCTAAAGCACTAATTCTATCCTCAGCTGCTGTTAACCTGTTGGAAAACTCATCCATTATGTTCTTCAATTCGTCTATTGAGTTTTTCAGACCTGTTATCTGATCTGATATTTCAGTTTGGAGTTTTCTGATTTCTGTCTTCATATTCTCTTGATTTTTATTAGTGCTCTGATTTATACTTTCTTTGATATCTGATAGCAACCTCCATATTTCGTCTCTAAACTCCATTTCTGAAAGACTGCTTAGGTAGTTGGTCGTTGTTGGGTCATCAGAGTTTCCATCTTCATTCTCTATGGTTGAAGTTGGTCTGCGTAGTCTCCCCATTGTCTCGCTTACGCTGTGGGTTTTTCTACGTGTTGTGGTGGTACTCATTGGCGAGGTGGAGTGCGCGGCCGCGAAGCGCAGCGGAGCGGCCGCGCTCCGGCCCCCAAACACTCACCTCAGCCGAGGCAAGCCGTCAGGGGATGCCTGGGGAGGCCCCCAAGTGTCTGCCAAGCAAAGAAACCAGCACAATCCACAACTCCAACAGAAAACTCACAGCCCCAGCGAGACACGCCTTGAAGAGATTAATGCTGAATCAGGTCAAAGTTCCCAGGTTGATGCAGGCTGGGGGAGGTCCCAAAATGTCTGCCGGGCCTAGGGGTCCAGCAGTCAGCCTGATCTGCAACTCCGGCCCCCAAACACTCACCTCAGCCGAGGCAAGCCGTCAGGGGATGCCTGGGGAGGCCCCCAAGTGTCTGCCAAGCAAAGAAACCAGCACAATCCACAACTCCAACAGAAAACTCACAGCCCCAGCGAGACACGCCTTGAAGAGATTAATGCTGAATCAGGTCAAAGTTCCCAGGTTGATGCAGGCTGGGGGAGGTCCCAAAATGTCTGCCGGGCCTAGGGGTCCAGCAGTCAGCCTGATCTGCAACTCCGGCCCCCAAACACTCACCTCAGCCGAGGCAAGCCGTCAGGGGATGCCTGGGGAGGCCCCCAAGTGTCTGCCAAGCAAAGAAACCAGCACAATCCACAACTCCAACAGAAAACTCACAGCCCCAGCGAGACACGCCTTGAAGAGATTAATGCTGAATCAGGTCAAAGTTCCCAGGTTGATGCAGGCTGGGGGAGGTCCCAAAATGTCTGCCGGGCCTAGGGGTCCAGCAGTCAGCCTGATCTGCAACTCCGGCCCCCAAACACTCACCTCAGCCGAGGCAAGCCGTCAGGGGATGCCTGGGGAGGCCCCCAAGTGTCTGCCAAGCAAAGAAACCAGCTCAATCCACAACTCCAACAGAAAACTCACAGCCCCAGCGAGACACGCCTTGAAGAGATTAATGCTGAATCAGGTCAAAGTTCCCAGGTTGATGCAGGCTGGGGGAGGTCCCAAAATGTCTGCCGGGCCTAGGGGTCCAGCAGTCAGCCTGATCTGCAACTCCGGCCCCCAAACACTCACCTCAGCCGAGGCAAGCCGTCAGGGGATGCCTGGGGAGGCCCCCAAGTGTCTGCCAAGCAAAGAAACCAGCACAATCCACAACTCCAACAGAAAACTCACAGCCCCAGCGAGACACGCCTAAAAATCATTGTTAACCAACAAACAAAAAGTCACTCAAACTGAAAAAGTATATTTATAATTCACATTTATATTTTTATCTTTCTGAGGAAAATAAAACAAGAAAAATCAAATATACAGGATGGTCTTGAGGTAAAATTGCTAGTTAACGAGCTGTGCTGAATAGTTTCTTCAGCCACAATTATAAAATGCTTCAGACATGCTGGCTGTTTCAAATGAGCCACACCATTGTGAAATGAAGATAGAAAAAGATACTTTTGAACAAGATTTGGGAGACTCTGTTAATGCACTAAATGGCATTATGCACAGTCTCTTGATGAGACCATTTCAACATTTCCTAATTTCTACTACAATTTAACAGTTACAGCAGACCTAGTTTCCTTGAAATTTGTTGTGAGGCTAGTAATGAATTAATTTTACCTGCACTAGATAGAGGATTAAAGAACTCATTCTGACTTAAAATAGCTTATGCCTATGATGCCTATGAACAATTTTGTCTAACAACAATAACAACACAGCAATTATTGTGAGGTATTTCTTTTTGCCTCAAGATATTTAAATTACATTTATATAATTAAATTATTATCTCTCATCTCAAAAAATAAATATGCTATTGATTATGGAAACATATTTATAGTCTATGTCTTTATAAGTCATATATGTCAATAATTAAACATATGCAATAATCCTTCATAATATCTGTATTTTTGTAAATTATAGTAGCTTATATATAGGAATTTTAATTTTATCATTTGCTGCATTTATCATTCATGGATTATTTATATAGTATATTTCATAAATATTGTTTTATAGAGTATACATATGATTCTTATACTTAATTTTACTACTCACTTTTAAACATAATTATGCATCTCAAAAATTATGTAAACTTAATTGATGCTAATCCTTAATATTTTTAATAACAGTTAAATTTCTATTTCAATTTTAGCAAAAATTTAGTTTTTATATATTTTTATAATATATAAATAACTACATATAGATATTTATTAATTTTATTTGATTTGTTCTATTTTGTTATTAATTTTAGAGTAAGGAGTATCAGTGATAAGGAAACCTACACAAAAAGCAAAAATTACAATATAGTGTCCTAGTTGAATGACACATTTTTATATACTCTTTGTATAATTTATTTTACTTGTTAGTTTTGGATACACCGTGTGTTCAAGGCTTATTCCATACTCTGTGATCAGAAATTACTCCTAGCAATGCTCTGGGATTATATGAGGAGCCTTGGATTTAATCTAGGTTATGCATACACTGGGTAAGTGTCTTTTTCTTATACTTTTTTTCTAACACTCTCTTATAGATTAAAATTACTTTCAACTAACCCATTATTCTTAAAAGATCTGTAATTTAATAGTAAATAATTTAAATCAAATTTATAGACATACTACTTGCTTTACAATATCATAGAATATCATAAGTACAAGTCCATGGCCCTCAAACCTACTTTTCCAGCCCAAACTGTTCTCATACTCTATTAACAACCATATTTTCACAAAATAAATAATGCATTGTTATGGTTTTCTAGTTTATTTCCTTTGGTTAATTCCATTCTTCATATAAAACAAACTATCTAGCAACTGTCTATTATTTCTGAATTATATTCCTTAGTCTAATGACCTTGATTTCTTCTCATGTTGTTATAAAAACCAACTTTCTTATTTTCATTTTAAGAGTTAATTAAAGATGTATGTGGAAAATATGTAAAGTATCATGCTGAGGTCTAAAAACACATATCATATGTGATAAGTAAAGAAACAAAGGAGGGGAAACAACAAAATATTAAGAGCTGGAAGCCAGAGCAATAGCACAGCTATAGGGTTTTTGCCTTACATGCGGCCAATCCAGGAAGGACCTGGTTCCATCAAGTTCCATATGGTCCCCCTATCCAGGAGCTATTTCTGAATGCATAGCTAGGAGTAACTCCTAAGCATCACTAGGTGTGATGTGGCCCCAAAACAAAAACAAACAAAAAATCTCAAAGGCAATAGAAAACAAAGAGTAAGAGAACCATTCCATTTTCTGTAGGAAGTTAGCCATTGGGGTGGGGATAGAAGGATTAAGTAAGAGAAGAGCACACTAAAAGAATGGTGGATTAGAGAACTGCTTTCCATAGATTCAGGCTCGGAACTGGAGGGACATACAAACACGGGTAAATGGAAGTGAATGCTTGTGAATGGTTTGAAGTTGGAACACTGTATGCTTGATTTTTAATCATTGCAACATTATCACAGTGATTCATTAATAATATTTCTAAAATCATAAAAAGTGAAAGATTTAAAATAATTTTAATGTTATATTCTATCATTGGGTTGGTTCTTTTAAAATTAAAAATAGCAGCTAGTATTGCTTAAATCCATACAACATGCTTAAATGCCTCTCCAAGGTAACACTGGGTTGGTTCTTTTAAGATTAAAAATAGCAACTGATGTTGCTTAAATCCATACAACAAGCTTAAATGCCTCTCCAAGGTATTATGGAACTAAGCATAGAAAGTTAGATTTAACCTTGATAGTTAATATACAAATATACATAAACATAGAAAAGAGGAAATATATCTTCATTATTAAGTAGATAAGCAATTTTCATTCAATTGTTTGCATGCAATTCAAAGCACAATATAAAATATCAAATATTTTCTTCATTAAACACTTAAAACAAAATAATGGCTATGAATGGTTTGAATACAAATGAACACAAAATGTTCAAAATCTCTCCACAAAAAGTTGGAGAGAATACTGCTGGTGTTGCTCTAATTTCACTTATACAGAGCAGACCCTGTTCATTTTGACAACTTAATTACATTCAGTGCCATGTTTATAGAACAAGCAGACATTTAAAATCACTAACTGCTTTCATCCTCCCCCAGTTCCACTCCTGTTTATATCTTTATCTTCAGTCCTTTTCTCATAAAACTTTTATAGGTCCTTACCATTCCTCTTGTCACTGTTAGCCTTCCCAAATTATCATGATAGAAATATCCAACATGACTAGAAAACTTAATTTTTCTGACTGGCCTAATTATCTTCTAAAGTTATATTATATAGAGCTTCTTGGGTAAAATATTTTGCTTCTAGTGTGTAATTTCTTAGATAATATAAAATAGCTTCAAAAACACTACCATAGGAAAGAATTAAGACTATTTAACATAAGGAAAATGCCTTCCTAAAACAGAGGATATCTAACCTTCCACTGAATTTTCCAAAATGTTAAAACTCAGCTTGAAGCTCTGGTACAGAAGTCCAAGAACAGAGAAATGAACCCTGCATCACTGGGTAAATTGTCTCCAAGAATAACTCAGGATAATCCACTAGTACTTGTGGGAAATAGACCAATTGCAAATCGTTAAAACTATGTGAGGCCTAAAATATCTTTGATGTGTTGTGCTTATAAAAAATTACCAGTATATCATAATACTTTTCTAGTCACAAGAGATGGAAATCTTAGTATTTACATGATATGATTACAATCATGAAAATACTTTAGGTAAAGAGATTTGACTGAAAAGTTTAACTACATACTGAATATTAACACCAGAATTATAAAAATAATAACTTGAGTGACCCATGAAATATATAACTTTCTGAATATCATCTTCTCCAATTTTCTTCTGATTCATTAATTTATTGGACAATATACTGGATCTGATTGCTTTAACTCAATAACTCAGTAGTGGGAATACTTTCCAAATTAAAGAAACCTCTTCAATTCACATTAACATATTTTGAAGTATAATTTAGAAAATTTTAGTACATATATGCATGTTTATTTTCACATGTATATGCATGGGTACATCTCTCTCAGCAGGGTAGTCATGGTTGAGTAGAGCAGAGGCAGTTCAAAATGTTGCCTGTGTGCAAAAGCACAGGGCAGGGATCAGGCTCCAACCTTCATGGGTAGTACAGCTCACCTCTGTTAACATTCCATGCCATCAGAAGCTGTTCTGGGCAGGGTGGTTCAGAGTTGCAGCAGAGCAGAGGGAGTTGAAGTCATGAAATTTTTCTATCATGGATGGACATGGAAACTATTATGCTGAGAGAAATGAGTCAAAGGGAGAGAGGTAGTCACAGAATTGTCTCACTCACCTGTGGGATTTAAACAAAAATAAAAAAATAGCATGGTAATAATACCCAGAGACAATAGAGATGAGGTCTGAAAGGACCAGTCCATGATATGAAGATTACCACAAAGGTTTATGAGTGCAATTATAGTGATAACTACAACAACTATTATGTCAATGGTAGTGAGTGATAGAAATAGAATGCCTCTCTCAAAGATAGACAGTATGTGGGGGAGGAGAAAGATGGGAGCATTGGTGGTGGAAAGGTTGCACTGGTTAAGGGGTGTACATTTTTATGACTGAAACCCAGGTACAAAATTGTTTGCAATTATGGTGCTTAAATAAATATATTAATTATTAGTTCTCAAAAAATGAACATGCTAAAGAATATGCAGGGTAAAAATAACATATTTCTCAATACTCTGTAATATTTTATTCTATATCATGCTCCCCCTCTTCATAAATTTGACATGGATTTTAGGATACTGGATATAGTTTTAGTTTGCTGGAAGGGAGTATGTCTTGCTTGTGTGTATGAAGCCCAGGATCTCATATTCTACATTTTAGTATATTTTTTAAGAAAACAAAGAGCACCTTCATTAAAAATTAATACTTTTAGATCTGGACTCTAAAGCCTTAAATTTCCATGCCAGCAGAAGAGCCAGAGTTTATGAAAATAATATTTATGATGAGAAAATATCTGAAAAGTATGGATACCTCTAATTGTAAAATTTGGTGATACTAGAGGTTTCACAATATAAATTCCAATAACATTGTGAGTCTCTAGTAGAGATATATATGTGTTTTTTTACTCTTTTATTTGTATTCCAATAAAAGTTGAATTTATATAAAATCTATGTTTCTTCCTAGATAAAATTTTCAACAACTCTAAACCATTTTTAACCAAGTTGCTTTTTTATTTTTAAATAGTTGAGCTTTAAGAGTCTATAAATTTTGGGTACCAGTCCAATATCAGATTTTCCTTCTGTAAATATTTTCTTCCATTCTGGAGTTCACATTCCTGATTCCTTTTCAGAGTATTTCACAAAAAGTTTTTAAATTGCTTGAAGTTCACCTCTTTGGTTTTTTGTTGTTCTTGTTTTGTTTTGTTTTTATTTGGACATTGCAGTGTTGTCCTATGGAGCTTACTCTTGACATTGTATTCAGGAATCACTCCTGGAGCAGCTGGGAGACCATATGGGAGGCTGGAAATTAAACCCAGGAAGGCCACATGTGACCCAACTATCCTATAATTCTATACTATCTCTCCTGCCCTGAAGTAGATTCTTCAAAATTTCTTTTGTGGATTGGGACTTTATAAATTTCTATATATTTAAAATGCTGTAATTGTAGTCACAGGTAGAAGAGATTTCTACTTTAATTTTTTTCTAAGTGTTTTACATTTGTATGTGTTCATTTATAACTGATTTATTTTGAGTTATTCTTTAATAGTCAATAATATGTATGTATATTACTCAGTGAGGTTTTATGTATATATTACAATATTATTAAAGTATTATCTTTTTCCAATTTACTGCCTTTGTTTCTTTAGCTAATAACTGGTATGAATTTTTGTTCTTCATTTCATTGTTGTAATCTATCACTTTATCTATATTTAACAGAAATATTGCACTTGTTTAAACATGGTAACTTTATGGCTAATCTTAAAGTGTCATATTGACAACTTTCTAAATTGTTATTAGGCAATTTTACATGAAAAACTTAGAAATTAATTTCTGTGTAAATTTTAGAATTAGTTTGTTGATGTACTTAAAATATTTTTGTGACCTTTACTAGATCATATTGTTTTATAGAAATGTTTGCAAATAACTGAGTACAAATAGCTATAGTACACTGAATTATTGAGTATATGCCTTGACAAGCAGTTGAACTAGATTCAATCTCTGGCAACATATGTGGTCTCTTAGAATTCTTTCTAGAGTGATCCCTTATTGCAAAGAAAAGAGTAAGTCCTCAACATTATTAGATATGAAGTTGTCTCCCAAAAAAGCTATCAAGAAATATATCAGTTAATATTGTCATTGAAAACATTCCATATGGGCCCAGAGAAATAGCACAGCGGCATTTGCTTTGCAAGCAGCCGATCCAGGACCTAAGGTGGTTGGTTCGAATCCCCGTGTCTCATATGGTCCCCCGTGCCTGCCAGGAGCTATTTCTTAGCAGAGAGCCAGGAGTAACCCCTGAGCACCACTGGGTGTGCCCCCCCCCCAAAAAAGAAAATATTCCATATACCTATATCATGGAATGTAATCCCACTTGATATTTTATGTGTTTTACTTTTATCACAGGAATAATATTTTATCTAAAATTTTCTGTTATATTTGTACATAGAAATTCTTAGGTATTCTTTTAATTATACACTACTTTCAATATTAAAATTTATATTTTACTTCCCTATACAGAGGAATGCATTGTACATTTTACAATAATTGTGTATGAATATCCCCTAAATATATGGCACTATCAGCTTTTCCTAAGCAAGTTCAATGTCCTAAATTTCTGCTGCTTTTACTGTTGACTTGACCCCTACCCACTGTAGGCCATTATGACTCAAATTTATTTCTTTTGGCATAGTAATAATTTAAATAAATCAAAAAGTTAATATAATCTCAGAGTAAGATCTGTCACGGTGCTCTAATTTTAGTCAGAATACAATATAAACATCTTTCCATGACAGAAAATTCATAATGCTATTTGATTTCAGTTTACAAACCTGATTTTATTTATTCCCATTCTCATTCATTTTATTTGTTATTTTTTTTTACAGGATCAAGGAAATGTGCTTCTTCTGATAAATAAGAAAAGCAGACCCATTGATTTTATTCTCAGAAGTGTATATACTATATCTTGTTTGTATGAAGCTCTCAAAGAAAATCATCTCATAGTGATTTTTCTTCTATTTTATATATCAAGTTAAAATATATTCCAGTCCTTTCTCTAGACACTGCTATGACTAGAAAATAATCCTTTTATCTATTTTAAAGAATATTTGACCATTTAACTTACCTTATATTTTTATTATTTAGTTTATAATTTAGTGTCTACATATCTCCCCACTCCTATTATGGAAGGTCCTTGAAATCAAGAATAAATTAACTATTCTTAATTTCCTTTTAACATTTTAAATATTTAGAAAAGTTTAACAAATAGTAGCATGCTGATACTTAGCAAGATAATAAATCTGTAATTATTTTATTTCCTCATACTTATTAAATAACACATTCTATATTATTTTATATATTTCATATACTATATACTTATTCAAATATATGTGAAATATACCATACTATGCATTATATATGTTATGGATACATTTGAATACCATGGTGTAATAACAATTAGTCTGGTCCAAATTTAGAATCTTTTTCAGACTCTACTGTGAGTAACCCTTAAGTATGAACCATGAGTAAGACCTGAACACAATCAACTATGGACCTCCAAAAAAATAAAAACAATAAAATAATAATAAATGCTACTGTGGGTTGTGGGGAGTTGTAGATACCATGAGAGGTTATGAAATTTTTATATAATATCAGAACTTACAAATGAATGAGATTACAGCATTAAAATATTCTGTCTTCTCAGCTATCCTTTTAAAGATATTAAAATATAGGATAAATCACTATCAACAACAATGGATGAATAACAAAATAAATGACCAAAATAAATATCAACACGAAAGTATTAGCATCAAATAAAATAATTGGTAAAAAGAAATGGACTTCTGTGCATAATGGTAGTGAGTGAGAGAAGTAGAATGCCTGTCTTGAAAATAGGCAGAGGGTGAGGGAGGATAGAAATGGGGGGGGCACTGGTGGTGGAACTGGTGACAAACAAATGATATATACACTATAAGAAGTACATAAAAATAGTTTGCAATAAAAGTGAAATTGAATTGGTCTATCATGAATCCACACTTAATATCATACTCACTGATGAAAAATAGAAAACTTTTCCTCTATGGTCAAGCACAAAATATAGTTGTCAACTCTCACCACTATAATTTAGTATAAAATTGTAAGCCCTTTTCTATTAGAATTAATCAAGAAAAGATAGTGGGAACATTATAGAAGGAAGAACTGGTGTATAGTAGAATTTGAATACCTTATTTTTTCTGATTTAAAGATAGAGATGGAAAGAGCAACAGTATGAAATAAAGAAGAATGAAAACAGATTGCAAGTTATGTCACTCAAGTATATATTTGTATATATATTTATATAAAATCTAGGTTTCATCATCAATTTTCTTTTTGTTGTTGTTGTTGTTTTTGGGCCACACCCAGTGGTGCTCAGGGATTACTCCTGGCTGTTTGCTCAGAAATAGCTCCTGGCAGGCACAGGGGACCATATGGGACACCGGGATTCCAACCAACCACCTTTGGTCCTGGATCGGCTACTTGCAAGGCAAATGATGCTGTGCTATCTCTCCGGGCCCTCATTGTCAATTTTCAAATAGGCAAAATTAATTTTAGAAAATTAAACATCCTGATGTATAGGTTTTTATGAGGAAATATTTCCCACTTGTCCTATTTTAATAGTTTTATTTTTCTGATCTTTTAATTGTATTTATTTAAAGAAAATTAATCACATAGTTGATATAGTTGGCCATAATACAATTGTTTCCAGATACATGAAATGAAAATTATTGAAAAATTGGGAGAAAAAATGGATGAGAAGAGAAAATTTTAAAAAGAAGAAACAGAAAAAGTAGTCACAAGCTCATTAGTGAAAATTATTTTATGATTAATGAAGTCATTAGTGCAATGGCAGAAAGTTTAGTAAGCTCTTGTTATGTGTCCAGTCTGTTAAATTGGTGTGTTCCATAAGGGATAATAGCATCAAACAAATGAAGTTGTCCAGAAATTCAAAGCTACGATATTATGATTTTAGGGGCAAATACTCAGCTGCAGGGCCTCCTGGAAGAAGGCCTGATTTGTTCATGGCAACCGGAGTTTGTGGGTGTGGTTACAACTGCCAGAATTTCCCAGAAGAAGAAATATATGGGAAGGGTATTTTCTCGGGCTCCAAAAAGTCCTAGTGATATCAGCCCAACAAATCTCATACCTGAAGTGTGGTCAGATCAGTGTCCCCTTGGAATTGTAGAGGGTCAGTAATGAGGCAGGCACTGGGAAAACGGTGATTCTAGTTGATGGAGTCAACATTCTCTATTTTACAATCAGAAAAAAAAAAGCATGATCTGTCAGGGGTCCTCAAACTTTTTAAACAGGGGGCCAGTTCACTTTCCCTCAGATCATTGGAGGGTCTGACTATAGTAAAAACAAAACTTATGAATGAATTCTTATGCACACTGCATATATCTTATTTTGCAATGAAGAAACAAAACAGATACACATACAATATGTGGCCTGCGGGCCATAGTTTGAGGACCACTGATAGGTGATCATAACTTTGGCAGGATGGGGGCTTGGCCCACCCTCTTCTCCTGAGATGACAAGCTTTTGTGCTGAGTGGACCAGTGTTGCCATAATTTTAATGGCTCGATTTACATCTTGTTCAAGGACAGAGTTAGTCTACGGAGCTGGCCCATTTAGAAAGCAGCACTTTTCCCTTTGAATTAAAAAAAAAATGGTACTCTGAGTGGCAGCTTGTGCTACACTTACTGCTATATAAGTGTATGTGTATTTAAAAGAAACATATTGTTCTGACTTACTTTGAAAGTTTTATTCTTTGAATACTTGATAACTTACAAAATATCTATTCCCAAACTTTAAGTTTGGATTTTATCTAAACATTAAGGAGAATATAGTGAGCTTGATTTATAATTCACAAAATGTCTGCTGGTCCTATAATTTTTTGTCTAACTATAGATTAAAAAAACTAAAATATTGATTTATCCTTTAATTTGGCACTTTGAAGGAAATTTGAACACTTAATTTATGGCTTTGAGAAAATAAACATTGGGTGTTATTAATAAAAAATTCAAAGCATCCTTGGGGACTGAGAGATAGGACAGCAAGGGGTAGGGCAACTGCCTTACAAAAGGCTAACCTGAGTTCATCCTCACATCTTATATGGTCCCTCTGAACTCCCAGGATAATTCCTGGCTCAGATCCAGAAATACTCCTGAGTGCCATCAGATGTGGTCCATAAACAGAACAGCAACTATAACAAGAAACCCTTCAGAAAGCCAAAATATTCAGAGCTTCTTTAATTCATATATTGCTTTAAAGACATAATTTAATATAGAAATGTTACTCTCTGGCTTCCTGATTGTCTAGGTTATAAAGTCAATTGGGAAGAATTTTCTCCCCTAAATTTAATAAAAATATGCTAATGCGGTGGAAGATACTATATTGTAAACACCGGCTACTCAAGAGTAGTACAGAATTGAGTTAAAAATAGTAAATATAAAATCAGCTCTATTAATTTTAAATACAAGCATATGCAAATTGTCAAAAAATTTTAAGGTATTTCTTTTAGAACTAGCTACAATTTTTGATAACTTAATTGAAAAGTTAGAAACATATTGCTAATCCCATTGGTGCACTTTTTTCATTTGGCCTTCTTACAATTTTTCTGTCATTCACTTAGATAATATATTTTATTTTGCCAAATTTGAAAATAAAAAATAAAACAGAGGAAAAGTGACAGACATTGTAATTATTGCTGGCAAAGGTAAAAACATTATGTTGAGGGAAGAAATGTGCTAGAGAGAATCAGAATTAACAACTTGAACAAATTGAACTATAGTCACATAGGTACACTCAGATGATGCTTCCTATACTGCAGATGTTCTGGTTTAAGAGCATGAGTTTAAATGGCTGACAATATTTGATCAATAGCAGAAACTGTATCTTAGTACATAGATAATTCCCTATGTCTGATTTTTAGTAGCAATTCAAATATTTCACAAGCTCACATATCATCTTTTCTTTCCTACTTCTGCAGTAAATATAAGAATGATACTTTTCTCTATTTTGTGAAAAATATTTGCGTTAAGTTCCTTGCAACGTGAGTTCTAACTATTCAATATGAAAAACGTGTGACGTTCATTTTTAAATTTCATGCTTCATATCACTTCCCCTATTCCCTTACTAAATTGCATTTGGTCACACTTTAACCACACAGAATGATGTAGCTGTGTTATACCTTGAAGAGGGGCAAATAGTTGGAAAGGTGAAGCAGTATAGTGCACAAAGATTAAAATTTTGTTTACATGTATAGAGTAAATATATAAATATAAAGTAAAAATGTAAATTTTTGTTGAACTAGTAGAACTTTTCCTTAATAATAACGATATTTATTCATGGGATCCTATATATATTTATGTGTACAAATAGATAAGTTTGATACTTTCAGTAAGTTCTCAACTATCATTAAAATATGTGTTATGTTTCCTTTAATCATATCACATATCTGAACAGTAATAAGGTTTACTAATTGCCTTATCACTTTGTACCTTATAAAATTAACAATTAATAATGGTATATTCTACAAGGTCCAGAGAAATAAAATTCTACAAGATCTAAAAATAAATAGAAGCTAAAACAGATTAGTATTCCACAGTATATACTTAAAAACATTGATTCAATAATTAGTGCCTACTAAGAACAAAACACTATCACTGCAATATAAAGAAGTTAATCCTTCATTTACAGGTAAGAAAACAAAGCATCCAAGAAGTTTTGATTGCAAACTGTTTGAGTATGAGTATTGCATAGATACCTGCGATGAATATCCAGACAACTTCTAACTTGGTTCAAAAATGTTTCAAAACATTGTTGTTCAAAATGACAACTTCCGAGGCCAGAGCTACAGCACAGTGGTAGGGCATTTGCCTTGTATGCGGCTGACCCAGGACCGACTGGGTTCAATTCCTGGAGTACCATATGGTCCCTGAGCCAGGAGCCATTTCTGAGTGCATAGCCAGGAGTAATTCCTGAGTGTCACCAGGTGTGGCCCTAAACAACAACAACAAAAACAATACAACAACAGCAACAAAAGATAATGACAACTCTCTTTTCATAACTGATTTTCTACTCTTAAGAGTTTATTATTTAAAAAGATAAAAAAATCAAGTTAAAGTAAATTAGAATCAAATAATGTGTAAAATGTGAATACACATGCCAGTAAAATTGATAAGTATATTAAGAGTGTTAGAGTGTTAGATAAGGTTTCTTGGATAAGATAGTAATCTAATAAAAATTTAATAAAACAGTAAGTAAATTAAATTATTTATTTAATTTGATGAGTAAATAACCAATAATAAAGAAAAGTCATTTTTCCTAGTTAATTTCTAAAGATTTTCACAGCTTGAAAATTAGTTCTGATTTTATAAATTACAATACATTACTGTAACTGTATTTTATAAATAGGATTTATAGAAGTACTTTTTAAAATATAAAAATCATATAAATAGGATTTATAGAAGTACTTTTTAAAATATAAAAATCATGAAAGTTATCAAAGTGCCTTGAAAGTATAAAGAATCCTGTAGGTTACATCTTTATGAAATACATGCATATAATATGACATTCACTGCATAAAACTAAAAGGAAAACCATGAACAGTGTTCTAATTAAGGGAATTATGTTACAAGTGCATAGAGTAATAATTGATAAATAAAAAAAATTTTCTGTGTGTTGGAACAATAACTTAAAATGTGGATAGCTGTAAGGCCTGGCTACGACTACAAATTTAACCACAGATAGCAGAAGACTCCTTGATATGTCACATGAGACCTGGAAACACTCTAAGTATTTGGTTCTAGTGATGCTTAGCATCTCTGGGCCCACACAATGAACAATATGATCTTGAGGCCAAGTTTAGCTAGACATGGTCCTTGAAACTTGTGATTATTCATGAGGTTCCTGCCTGAAATAATTTGCTTGGGGACAGTGACAATAGCAGTTAGATTAGTCAGAATATTGAATACTAGGACATGTAAGGGTCCAGAAAATGCTACTGAAGTTTCTTCTAAAAGTTTTAGAAGTAAGCATTTCTTTTGTGATACCTTCATGGTATATTGTTCAGATAAAGTTTCATTGTATGTTAAAAACTTATTGTGTCTTGAATAAAGGTACTGGTTGTCTTGATGAAAATTGAAAGTTTGTTTTAAATATTATTGTATCACTTTGAAATTACAAATGTATTTATGATAGCGTTTCAGAAATAGTGTTATAACACTCTTCCTATCTCCTTTGTCCACATCCTTCCACCAATTACCTATGCTACCCCATAAGCCTCCTATCCACCAGTCTATATTTTTTCTCATGTTTTCTCGCTGTGGCTTAAGTAGTTACTCATGTATACATGTAATATAAATATCACATGTTATATGTGCCACTATAAATACCTGTATATATGTGCTAGGCACTTATGTGTTATGCATAAATATATAGAACATAAATATAAATAGAGTTTTACATAAAATGTTATAAATGCACAATCACTGAACATGTAGGAAAAATCATATTGTGACAATCAAGTAACAAATAGACTTTCCTCAACATTTTTGTTTTTTAGAGGATTTGGAAAGTTGTGCTTTCGTTGCTCTGCAAATAATCTTTTAAAAACCAGAGCACACAAACATGTTTTTCATATGCTATTAAATATGTTTTAAAGAATATTCCATTCAAATGTAAACATAAAAACACTTAGTAAATGATCTATAGGAAGAACTTTAGAAAGAATTAATCAAGTTTTGAAAAATATTATTTTTCTAATAAAAGTCATTAGACCCAGAAAGTTGTGGGTATAGAAATTGAGGTTAAACATCAATATTCTAGTTACTCTTTTTCAAAAGCTTATTAAAACCTCAACGTCTCTATGAATATTTTTGATTTACTTATTCTTTTTTAAAATAATATGTTATTAAAACACCTTGATCACAAACATGATAAAAAATAAAAACTTTTGCAAAATATTTTCTATGAATATTTTTGATTTACTTATTCTTTTTTAAAATAATATTTTATTAAAACACCTTGATCACAAACATGATAAAAAATAAAAACTTTTGCAAAATATTTTTAATGTTGGAAAAACCATATACATTATAAGAATTGATAAAAATAGTTTTATGGAGGTAAGGCGTTTGCCTTTCATGCAGAAGGTCATTGTTCAAATCCCGGCATCCCTTTTGGTCCCCTGAGCCTGCCAGGAGCGATTTCTGAGTGTGGAGCCAGAAATAACCCCAGAGCACTGCCGGGTGTGACCCAAAAAACAACAACAAAAAAATAGCTTTAGTGTTTATTCAACATGTTAAATCAATATAACAGGTTTTATTTCTTGTTATTTTCCCTAAAAGTTTATCTGAAGTTTCTAGTAAATATATTGATTTCCGTCAATTACATTAACTCATCATAATTAGTATGTTCTTTTTTACAGTGACATTAATATTGTCTACTAAATAGAACATTATGAGTTTAGTTTTCAATAGTTTAAAATTATATATTTAAATATATTATGTATAGTCAAGCTGTTAGTTTATCTACATTATATTTTCAAAATAATGACCTGTGAGCTAGAATTCTATACTTTATACCAATAAACATTCCTTAGATTTTGTTGTATATTATTTTATTAACCTACAGAATAACTGAGCTTTTCATATTTTACATAGTCTAAAATCCCATCTAGTAATTTCTGTTGCATTAAGGGGTGTAGAAACAATCATTAAAATTGTTTTAATTTTTGTTTTATGACTGAAAACAATTCTCAAAAAAACTCTTTTAAAATATTTTCTTAACATAAGTCTAATTTTTAATTATTAATAAACTTTACATAGTTATTTATTCTACTTATAACTATAATTACATATTAATTCTATAGTATTTACATTTTATTTTCATGTTACTAAATATGCTTGCCATTTAATTAAGTAAAATGTTTTTTAATTTGGCTTTATTATAATAATTTTTCAATTTGCCACTCTTTATTACCCATAAATCTTTTCCTTATTCAAACCTTGTTACTTCTTTTTTATTTGTCATTGTCAGGATAGCAAATAATAAAATGACCTCAAAATTAAAATGTTTCACTTTTTTTTTTTTTGGTTTTGTGACAACATCCTGTGACACTCAGGGGTTACTCCTGTCTGTGTGCTCAGAAATTGTTCCTGGCTTAGGGGACCATATGGGACACCAGGGATCCTAACGAGGTCCAGCCTGGGTCAGTCATGTGCAAGGCAAATGCCCTACTACTGCACTATCTCTCTGGCCCCAAGTTGCACATTTTTAATGCCTTATGTAGTATTAGTTCCAGTTCAAAACTGCATCTTTGGGGAAGGAGTGAAAGCACAGTGGTAGTGTGTTTGCATTGCACATGGCGAACCTAGGATAGGCCTTTGATTTGTTCCACAGCATCCCATATGGACCCTCAAGCCTGACAGAAGTGATTTCTGAGTGCATATCCAGAAGTAAACCCTGAGTGCCACTGGGTGTGGCCTAAGAAAAGAAAACATATTTTCTGTGCCAGGGCAGGAGGGAAAAAAACAAATACAAAAAATCACAAAACCTTGGTTATTTTTTATATAAATATATATATTACCTTTATTTATTATTGTTATTATTATTTTTGATTTACCTATCTATTTTGGTCAATTTCTCTGTTTGGGTGCGATTATTGAAAGTGTTGTCCCCAATTATACTTACTTTTTTTTCTCTCTTCCTTTCTTCTCTTTCGTTATGTGCTATGCCATGTTTCTCAATTCAAGACCATGGCGTGATTTTTGTTTGTCTGTTTTTGTTTTTGTTTTTGTTGGTTTGTTTGCTTTGTCTGTTCTTTGAGGTGCTTATCGATATAGCTGGAGCCCTCACTGGATATTTGATACTTCTTTTGGTACTAGTGGAGTGTTTCACCTTCTTTTTCTCCATCTCCCAAATTGATGATAAGAGCCTTTAGAAGGACTCCGCCCATTTTCGGGGTATTAGACTCTTACCCCAGTTTATCACTTTTCTCTTTTTCAAACAAAACCACGCAACTTGAACTAGCTAGTCCTGCCTCCAGTTAGAGGGGGAAATAAGGGAGGCATCAAGACCAAACAGGTGCAAGACTACTAAGTAGTGGGTTGGATACAGAGGGGACCACATATTCTAGCCGCCCTGGGGTGAGGGAAAAGGAAATGGGAGATAGGACAGAAACGGAGGTGTAGGGAGGACAATTTGGTGATGGGAGTCCCCCCTGATTTTATGTAAATATGTACCTAAAATATTATTGTCAACAATATGTAAGCCACTATGATCAAAATAAAAATTTAAAAAATAAATAAATAAATATAAAAATAAAAAACAAAACAAAACAAACAAAAAAACAAAAAAAATTATAATAAAACTACATCTTTAAAAGAAGTGATATTTTTCTTTGAATTTCCCCAAATATCTTGTTAATTTCAGAATACTATATATATAATTTATAGTATATGTTCATAAATTATTTAACATATGATTTAGTAACATAGTACTCTTCTGCATCTGATCTTCTTTTATATTCATTAACTCCTCATAATTTTATGAGGCTTGTTATGAAGTGAATTACATCACTGTAAGAGTCATATAAGTTGTTTCACAAAGGACTACTGTATCCAGTTCCCATATGGTCCCCCAAGCAAAGAGTGATTTCTGAACTCATAGCCAGAAGTAGCTCCTGAGCATCACTGGGTGTGGCCCCAAAACAAACAAACAAAAAAGAATAACACTAAAATTCCAGGTTTTGTTTTTATAATCAGATTTTGAATCAGTAACAAAAAAGTAATTTGATGCAGATACAATAAAAAGTTACATGTGTTGTCATTGCTGCAGGAATTGAACTGGTTTTGTGAAATAGGTTAAATCTTAGTCTTGATGAAAAATTATTGTCTTGCTTTTCTTCTTAGGTCTGTGGCTTGAGGCGTGGTATTTTACTACTTTTACCACACTTAAAATGAGAGTAATGATTATTGATTTATAGAATAGTTGTTTTAGACTCTGGTGTAGATTGAAATAACCTAATAAAATTTAAAAAATGTAACTACCAACTAATTTAAAAAACTCTCTGCTTCAGTTTTTTTGTTTGTTTGTTTCTTTTTGTATTGGGGTCCAACCTGGAAATACCCAGGAGTTGCTATTGGATCTGCATCTAGGATACTTGATACTTGAGGTACTTGGAAGTTCATATGTGATCTCTCTGGCCCCTGCTACAGTTCCTAGAAATATTTGTTGTTAATGGACTGGGGTTACACCTGGCATTATTCAGGATCACTTTGTATTATGGTTGACTGTTGCCCTGGCTGTACTGGAGGGCCATATGGTATAGGACTTGGATGTCCTGAATTTAAAGCCAGTGTTTAGCCTGCTCTGTGAATATCTCTGATTCTTCTAAGACATTGGTAGCATGGGTATGGAAGACACCTCACCGCTTGCACCACCACTCCAGCCCCTAATGACAACAGTTTTTATAAGTATTCAGTGTACTATATACAGAAACAATATATCAGAACTGACATGCTATTATTTTTACAACCATAAACTTTATGTATATATGTCTATATTGTGGTAAAATTATTCTTGAAACTCACACATATGCATATACAGGTTCACAGATACAATTACACTAAGTATGACAATTGCTGTTAACCTGCTTTAATTTATATATTCAATTAAATGATGTTCATACAATAATATGTATATTCATAAAAATTCAGCATTATGTAGCATGTTTTGAGAAGGAAAAATTGCAGGTCATAATAATGAAATAAATTTATATGTATCTTTAAAATGCATAATTAAAATGACAAAACTTGAGTGCTATCACAGCAGGTAATGCTATCACTCAATTCCCAAATTTTGTCCTTTTAATATAAACATAATGTTATGGTGTAAAATCTTCCTATGTCCTTTTGTCCTTTTAATATAAACATAATGTTATGGTGTAAAATCTTCCTATGTCAAATGTACTCCTCAGTCTGAAGAGTGCTGTAGAGATTGTCAGGGAAAATAGTCCTTCTAGTATATTTTTCTTGATCTACATTACTCTTTTAGTAGAAATTTAAGTAGTTATCCATATCATGATTTCACTATTTTTAAACTAATGTTACCAAGCATTTTGGCAAGTTCCATTTGAGTAGTATCCTATAAAGATTAATGTAAAAGTAACCTGAATAGATCCTTCAGAGTTAACTCAAGCAACATCACTATGATGCTGTAGTGAACAGTTCTTGATAAGCAGCATGAAGACCCAATCTGGTTACTGAAGGTTGAGTCTATACTGAAGCCACCAAATCCTCTTTTATAACTTATCTTTAATTATAATGAAAGATTCTTGTAATACTTTATATCAATCACAAACTTAATATAAAAATATAAAGAACATTTAAATGTCTAAAATAAAATGATTACACTCATTTGTGATATATAAAAATAGTATGGTAAAATATCCAATGACAATAAAGAGGTAATAATATCTGATGACAATAAATATCATGGAAAAATCAGTCTATGAAGGAAGCTTGCCAAAAATAGCTGGAGAGTGCAGTAAGTACAGAAAAAGATTACTATGACAATTATAGTTGGACATAATAACTCTTGGACAGAAACTGGGTGCTGAAAGAAGATAATGTGATATGCATGATGCCCCATCAATAGCTATAACCACAGTGTCTAAAAGAATGAGAGAGATAAAGAAGACAAATGAAAAGTCTGCAAAGAAACAAATGGGAGGATTGGCAGGAAACGGTGAAAATGGGAAGAAAACAGAAACATTAGTGGCAGGAAATGTGCACTGATGAAGGGTATTGTATAGTGGATGACTGAAACTCAATCATAAACAAATTTCTAAGTATGTATATCACAGTGATTCAATTAAATAATTCATTTATAAGTAAAAATTAAAATTATAAAGTTAAAAAGTAAAGTAAAATTGCTTTTCTTATTAAAAATGTGCACTAGAAACATGCCAATATGTGAAAGCTAAAAGATGATAAATCATTCAAGCAGAATTCAAATAACTTCCCACTCTCTATTATCTATTTAAAGTCAGCACAATCTTTGCTATATGTAGCTGATTTTTAGACTATTTTGATGGATAATATTTTTTTCTTAAAAAATTTAACTATGAGAAGAATGGACCTTACTTTGGCATTAAATCAAATGAAAATGCATTATCACTATATAGATCATATATCTTCACCATTATATTTTTCAATCAGTATTGGAAAAATAAATAAATATACTTGTTACCTTTTTATTATAATATTAAAATTTTGCTGAAATTTAATAATGTATCTCTTTTTTTTTGGTTTTTCGGCCACACCCATTTGATGCTCAGGGGTTACTCCTGGCTAAGTGCTCAGAAATTTCCCCTGGCTTGGGGGGACCATATGGGACGCCGGGGGATCAAACGCGGTCCTCCCTTGGCTAGTGCTTACAAGGCTGACACCTTACCTCTAGCACCACCTCACCGGCCCCAATAATGTATCTTTTTATTAATACATATATAAACTTACTTTTATAAACAAACACATATAACAAATATTTCCCCAGAGATTACTTCTCTCCTGACTCATGCACTCTTCTCTACTCACAGTTCAAAATGATAAGATTGTGTTTACATTGGGAATTACAGAAGATATGGCCTAACTTGCTCATTTATGTTATCAGTTTTCTAAGATTTTTTATATCCTGTGGAAGTTAATTGTTGTAAATTTATTCAAATCAGGATTCTTCCTCATTACATTTCTACTAATCTTCAATGTCTAAATATTTTTTTCCAGAGACTATATATGAATTGCCTACAATTCCTTGTAATATAACCATTAAATTATTTCACTTAATATAAGACATTTTAGGCTGGCATGGTGGCTCTAGAGGTAAGGTGCCTACCTTGCCAGCGCTAGCCAAGGATGGACCTAGGTTCGAACCCCCGGCGACCCATATAGTCCCCCAAGCCAGGCGCGATTTCTGAGCTCATAGCTAGAAGTAACCCCTGAGTGTCACCGGGTGTGGCCCAAAAACCAAAAAAAAAAAAAAAACAAAAAAACAAAAATGAAAACAAAATAAGACATTTTATATTTCTTAATGTTGATAATAGTTCATCCTTTTTTTCAATAAAGCATACAATACAGTGTACCATATTTTTATTATTAATTTATCAATTATATTGTAAAATAATTTCCTGGGGCCAGGGATATGGTTCAAGTGAGAAAACATACTAGTTGTAGAATGTGATGAGTTTGAAATTTCATTGACAATGTCCTCTAGAGCACTGTGAATTGTGACAATTGACCATTAACACTACTGAATGTATCTCCTACAAAAGCAAACAAGCCAAACACCCCACACACACATACACACTCACACAATGAGAGAGAGGGAGAGGGAGAGGGAAAGAGAAAGAGAGAGATTATTTTAGATACACTGAATAGGTCTAAAAGTAATCACTGGAAGACCTTGAAATCAGTGCTCTGTCATTTCCATCTAGCCAAACTGAAATAAATGTTATATTGTCACTAAATATATACATTAATAAATAGGTGGTTTTATCATTGAAAAAATGGTTGTATACACTTGCTCTAGCATTTTAAACTATATTTTAATCTATAGTTTCTTTTTTTTTTTTTTTTTTTTTGGTTTTTGGGTCACACCTGGCAGTGCTCAGGGGTTATTCCTGGCTCCAGGCTCAGAAATTGCTCCTGGCAGGCACAGGGGACCATATGGGGCGCCGGGATTCGAACCGATGACCTCCTGCATGAAAGGCAAACGCCTTACCTCCATGCTATCTCTCCGGCCCATAATCTATAGTTTCTAACTCAATGTTTTTAACTTAATGCACCTACCAAAGTATGCATTCTCAATTGTAATCACTGATGATGTTTTCCAGTTGTAATGTGCCACACAAAATAATGTTGTGATCATAGAAATCACTGCAGATTAAAGTGTTACTGCTATACAATCTCAACCAAATACCTTAACTTGCTTGTAGCATATTGCTACTCAATAAAACTGTTTTAGTTTATATATCAACAAAACAATGAAGCATGTCCTCAATAGCTTACTAGCATTTCAATAAAACACAAGTGAAACTCATGCCAAATTAAAACAGGTCAATCTATATTAGACATGAAACAGAAAGTGATTAAATATAGCATAAAGCATACACTAATAAAGCAAAGTATGGAAGCATGTTAAAGATAATAGAAACAATGGCATAAACCTAAAGCAATTTTGACAGATCAAAGTTGAAATATGGGGATCAAAAAAACAATTTTTATTACCCAAATAAGAAGATATTCTTAAATCATGTTTTTGTATATGAATACGTATAACATATAAAATTATATATGAATATATATTATAACATATTTATTTAAATATAAATATGCATAAAACTACATAAAATAAACTAAACTATGTATATATATATAAAGCCTTAAAAATAAAATAATAGATGTAGAAGAAAGAAGAAAATCATTGTAGCTCAGCGATTATTGTTCCAGACATGATATTAAGGCGGAATTTAGTAGATTTTATCTGATCATCAAAAACAGGATCTTCAAAAGTCGTGTTAATGTCAAGACCCTTTGGTATTATACAATAAAACACATGCAATGTATATTATTAAAATAAATAATTTATAAATGTTAATTAAGTTTATCATCATTATACTAACTTATCCATCATTATGCTGATTTTATCTATAAATGCATCCATTGGTATGCTTATGGAGCCAGTATCCAGAAAGAGTTCTCAACTGAAATAGAACATTTTACTGTGTTTAGGAAAGACTTCATAGTAATAATGCTCTTGATAGTATTGACAAAAGGGACTCAATAGAAAAGAGAATCAATACACTTGAAAAAAGTTGGATTTGGAAAAATAAAATAAATTTCAAAGGGAACTAATGTAACTAAAGAATGTAATAGGACTCAGCACAATAGAAGAAATGAAAAATTAGTTATAAAATAAAAGACACATGTCATACCCAGTAAAAGAAAGGGAATAGGAAATATATTAATAAATAAAAAAATTAAAAATTGTTTTAAAATACCATGCATAGTATATCAATATAAATTATAAGCATTGTTTTGCTAATGTTTTTGTATTATCTCTTCATTCAGCCATGCAGAAAATAATAACTGTCAAAGAAACTTCTATCCTCAGCAGCAATTGCATTGGGTTATAATAAATGGGTGTTATCACTAAAATTGGTTCTTACCAGAAATACTGAATGAAGCATACAGATTTGGTGTGACCTAAATATGATGTTGGTAATTGGCTTTGAGCTTTGAGAGGTGATTAGCCAGATTTTCTGATTTAAATTTACTTTTAGTTGACTAATAACAATAGACTTTAAGACAATCACGAATGGTTGTTCAACTTTTGCTGTATTAAGGTGAAACTTTCAGTTCTTTCATTTCGCATTCTTGATTCTTTTCCAGCTTTTCTCTCTGGTCTGGTTGGTCTATCCAATGATGGGAGTATGGTTAAATTCTCTTAATAATATAGTAGCTAATATATATTTCCTTGTCTTATATATCTTAGCAGTAACTTTATCACTTAGCTTCAAAATTTACTTAGTGGTTGTTTTATATATTTTGCTGCTTCTTCACTTGGTACATGTATATTAATAAATTCCATTTTTATCTATCAATATCCTAACAAGCATATAGCAACAATCCCTCCCTCATTGTTTTTTTTTTTTTTTTGTTTGAAATCTATTTGTTCTGATACAAGTATGGCTGTCTCTAATCTATTTTACAGACATTTATCTTGTATTATTGAGTTTTGTCTTTTCACTCTGAGCATTTGTTTATCATATTATTTAAAGTGTGTTTTTGTAAATTTCAGAATATTGGTTTCTGATAAATTTGTTCACAAAAAAAGCAGGGACAGACTTGCTTTATCAGATCATGAGAATTTGAGATATCACAGAGATGGAAGAAAAATTTCAAATTAATGACCTAACTACACAGCTAGAGAAATTAGTATAAGAGCATCATAGGGATTCTAAAGTTAGAAGAGAGGAAGTTAAATAAATTAAAGCATAAATGACACAAGAACAAAAGAAAAAAATTGTAATGAAACCTAGAACTGGTTTTTTGAAAAAATATATATGAAGTTAAAAAAAATAGTTAGCTAGGGGCCGGAGGGCCAGAGAGATAGTATGGAGGCAAGGCATTTGCCTTGCATGCAGAAGGATGGTCGTTCGAATCCTGGCATCCCATATGGTCCCCCGAGCCTGCTAGGAGCCACTTCTGAGCATAGAGCTAGGAGGAACCCCTGAGCATTGCCCGTGTGACCCAAAAACCAAAAAAAAAAAATTCTTAGCTAGTCTCTCTCTCTCTCTCTCTCTCTCTCTCTCTCTCTCTCTCTCTCTCTCTCTCTCTCTCTCTCTCTCTCTCTCTCTCTCTCTCTCTCTCTCTCTCTCTCTCTCTTGCTCTCGTTTTGGGATAGGCTCCATACTATAGTCTGTGGAAATACCAAGAAATTTAGTCACAGAGGCCTGATCTTATCATCCATGACTGAGCGGAAATGTTCCAGACACCACAAAAGGACCTAGGGGAGAGTAAAAGAACAGGTACGGAGCCTGGAGTTATGCCCATGACAGTATACTTCAAGAGCAGAGAAGCCATGTATCTCTTAGTCCAAGAAAATTCATTTTCTAATCTCCCCAATATTTACTGTGCCTATGCAAAAAAATGTTGCACAAATTAATTTTTAGTTGCTATTGTTGTTGTTGGTTGTTTTTTGTTTTGTCATATGTTTTTGTGCTTTGTTTTGGTTTTATTTCGAGACCGTGTTTATTGTTTGGTTGTTGTCTTTATTGTTGTGGTGCTTTTCGGGTTTTTTGTTTGATTTATTTTTTGTATTGTTGTTATGATTTTCTACCTTTTCCCCTTTTTTACCTTTTTCTTTTTTTTAAGTGTTTCGTCATTTTTTAAACAAATTTATTACATACATGATTGTGTTTGAGTTTCAGTCATGTAAAGAACATCACCCATCACCAGTGCAAAAACCCCATCACCAGTGTCCCAAATATTCCTCCTCCCAGCCCAACACCCCCCCCCCCCGGTACTCTACACAGGCTTTCTATTTCATTCTTACATTCTCATTATTAGGATAGTTCAAAACTTAGTTATTTCTCTAACCAAACTCATCTCTGTTTCTGGTGAGCTTCATGAGGTGAGCTGTAACTTCAAGCTCCTTACTCTTTTGTGTCTGAAAGTTATTATTGCAAGAATGTCTTTTATTTTTCTTAAAACCCATAGATGAGTGAGACCATTCTGCATCTCTCTCTCTCTCTCTCTCTCTAACTTATTTCACTCAGCATAATAGATTCCATGTACATCCATGTATAGGAAAATTTCATGACTTCATCTCTCCTGACAGCTGCATAATATTCCATTGTGTATATCTACCACAGTTTCTTTAGCCATTCGTCTGTTGAAGGGCATCTTGGCGGTTTCCAGAGTATTGCTATGGTAAATAGTGCTGCAATGAATATAGGTGTAAGGAAGGGGTTTTTGTATTGTATTTTTGTGTTCCCAGGGTATATTCCTAGGAGTGGTATAGCTGGATTGTATGGGAGCTCAATTTCCAGGTTTTGGAGGAATCTCCATATTTCTTTCCATAAAGGTTGAACTAGATGGCATACACACCAGCAGTAGATAAGAGTTCCTTTCTCTCCACACCCCCGCCAACACTGCTTGTTCTCATTCTTTGTGATGTGTGCCAATCTCTGGGGTGTGAAGTGGTACCTCATAGTTGTTTTGATTTGCATCTCCCTGATGATTAGTGATGTGGAGCATTTTTTCATGTGTCTTTTGGCCATATGTATTTCTTCTTTGTCAAAGTGTCTGTTCATTTATTCTCCCCATTTTTTGATGGGATTAGATGTTTTTTTTTCTTGTAAAGTTCTGTCAGTGCCTTGTATATTTTGGAGATTAGCCCCTTATCTGATGGGTGTTGGGTGAATAGATTATCCACTCAGTGGGCCTCTATTATCCTGGGCACTATTTCTTTTGAGATCCAGAAGCTTCTCAGTTTAATATATTCCCATCTGTTAATCTCTGCTTTCACTTGCTTGGAGAGTGCAGTTTTCTCCTTGAATATGCATGTAGTCTCAATGTCCTGGAGTGTTTTACCTACATGTTGTTCTATGTATCTTATGGTTTCGGGTCTGATATTGAGGTCTTTCATCCATTTGGATTTAACCTTCATACATGATGTTAGCTGGGGGTCTAAGTTCAAATTTTTGCAAGTGGCTAGCCAGTTGTGCCAACACCACATCTTGATGAGGCTTACTTTGCTCCATGTAGGATTTCTTCCTCCTTTATCAAAAATTAGGTGATTGCATGTCTGGGAAACGTTCTCTGAGTATTCAAGCCTATTCCACTGAAATGAGGGCCTGTCTTTATTCCAATACCATGCTGTTTTGATAAATATTGCTTTGTAGTAAAGTTTAAGTTGGGGAAAATAATTCTTTTTCTCAATAATTGCTTTAGCTATTCTAGGGTGTTTATTGTCCCAAATGAATTTCAAAAGTGCCTGATCCATTTCTTTGAAGAATGTCATGGGTATATTTAGAGGCATAGCATTAAATCTGTATAATTCTTTGGGAAGTATTGCCATTTTAATGATGTTAATCCTGCCAATCCATGATCAGGGTATGTGCTTCCATTTCCACGTGTCCTCCCTTATTTCTTAGAGCAGAGGTTTATAGTTTTCTTTGTATATGTCCTTCACAGTTTTAGTCAAGTTGATTCCAAGATATTTGAGTTTGTGTGGCTCTATTGTGAATGGGGTTGTTTTCTTAATGTCCATTTCTTCCTTATTACAATTGGTGTATAGAAAGGCCATTGATGTTTGTGTGTTAATTTTGTAGCCTGCCACCTTGCTATATGAGTCTATTGTTTCTAAATGCTATTTCGTAGAGACTTTAGGGTTTTCTAGGTAGAGTATCATGTCATCTGCAAACAGCAAGAGCTTGATTTCTTCCTTTCCTACCTGGATTCCCTTGATATCTTTTTCTTACCTAATCGCTATAGCAAGTACTTCCAGTGCTATGTTGAATAGGAGTGGTGAGAGAGTACAGACTTGTCTTGTGCCAAAATTTAGAGGGAAGGCCTTCAGTTTTTCTCCATTGAGGACAATATTTGCCTCTGGCTTGTGGTAGATGGCCTTAACTATATTGAGAAAGGTTCCTTCCATTCCCATCTTGCTGAGAGTTTTGATCAAGAATGGGTGTTGGACTTTATCAAATGCTTTCTTTGAGTCTATTGATATGATCATGTGATTTCTATTTTTCTTGCTGTTGATGTTGTGTAATATGTTGATAGATTTACGGATGTTAAACCAGCCTTGCATTCCTGGGATGAAACCTACTTGAACATAGTGGATGATCTTCTTAATGAGGCATTGAATCCTATTTGTCAGGATTTTGTTGAGGACCTTTGCATCTGTATTCATTAGCGATATTGGTCTGTAATTTTCTTTTTTTGTAGAATCTCTGTCTGGTTTAGGTATCAAGGTGATGTTGGCTTCATAAAAGCTATTTGAAGTGTTCTTGTTTTTTCGATTTCATGACAGAGTCTTGCCAGGATTGGTAGAAGTTCCTCTTGAAAGGTTAGAAAGAATTCATTAGTAAATCCATCTGGGCCTGGGCTTTTGTTTTTGGGCAGACATTTGATTACTGTCTTAATTTTCTCAATAGTGAAGGGTGTTTTTAGATATGCTACATCCTCTTCATTCAACCTTGGAAGATTATGAGTCCAAAAATTTATCCATTTCTTCCATTTTTAGTGGCATAGAGTTTCTCATAGTAGTTTCTGATTACCCTTTGGATCTCTACCATATCAGTAGTGATCTCTACTTTTTCATTCCTAATATGAGTTATCAAGTTTCTCTCTCTCTCTTTCTTTGTTAATTTTGCCAGTGGTCTATCAATCTTGTTTATTTTTTTAAAGAACAAACTTCTGCTTTCCTTGATCTTCTGGATTGTTTTTCGGGTTTCCACTTAATTGATTTTTGCTCTCAGCTTTGTTACTTCCTTCTGTTTCCCTATTTTTGGGTCCATTTGTTGAGTACTTTCTAATTCTATGAGCTGTGTCATTAGCTATTAAGGTATGCCCTTTCTTCTTTCCTGATGTGTGCTTGCAAAGCTATAAATTTTCCTCTCAGTACTGCTTTTGCTGTGCCCCATAGGTTCTGATAGTTTGCGTTGTCATTTGTTTCTAGGAAGGTTTTGATTTCCTCTTTGATTTTATCTCAGACCCACTGGTTATTCAGTATTAGGCTGTTTAACTTTCAAGTATTAAAGTTTTTCTTCTGTGTCCCTTTTTGTTTCACATATAATTTCAGGGCCTTGTGGTCAGTGAAGGTAGCCTGCAAAATTTCTATCCTCTTGATATTATGGAGGTATGTTTTATGTGCTAGCATGTAGTCTATCCTGGAGAATGTCCCATGTGGATTAGAGAAGAATGTCATCTGGGCTTCTGGGGGTGGGTTGTCCTGTATATATATATATATATATATATATATATATATATATATATATACTATATATATATATATAGTATATATATATACTAGGCCTCATTCTTCCATTTCTCTTTTAAGTCTAGTATATTCTTGTTGGGTTTCAGTCTGGTTGACCTGTCAAGTGTTGACAATGCTGTGTTGAGGTCTCCCACAATTATTGTGTTGTTATTGATATTATTTTTCAGATTTGTCAGTAATTTTATTAAATATTTTGCTGGCCCTTCATTCAGTGCATATATGTTTAGGAGAGTGATTTCTCCTGCTGTACTTATCTCTTGATTTATACAAAATATCCATCTTTATCCCTTAAAACTTTCCTAGGTATAAAGTTTGCATCATCTGATATTAGTATAGCCACTCCAGCTTTTTTATGGGTGAGTTTGCTTGAATGATTTTCCTCCAGCCTTCTATTTTGAGTCTATGTTTGTTCTGACTATTCAGGTGTGTTTCTTGTAGGCAGCAGAAGGTTGTATTGAGTTTTTTGATCCATTTAGCCACTCTGTGTCTCTTAACTGGTGCATTTAGTACATTGACATTGAGAGAAAGAATTGTCCTGGGAGTTAGTGCCATCTTTATATCCAAGTTTGGTGTGTCTGTTGGTTAGTCTTGTCTTCAAGTAAGCTGTTCAGTTTTTCTTTAAGAATGGTTTTGAGTCTGTCAAGTTTCTGAGCTGTTGTTTGTCTGTGAAACCATGTATTGTTTCTTCAAACCTGAAAGTGAGTTTTGCTGGGTGCAATATTCTAGGCGTAGCATTTTTTTCATTGAGTTTTGTCACTATGTCCCACCACTGCCTTCTGGCCTTGAGTGTTTCTGGTAACAGGTCTGCAGTAAATCTCAAGTATTTTCCCTTGAATGTAATTTCTCTTTTCGATCTTAGTGCTTTCAGAATTCTGTCTCTATCTGTGGGATTCGTCACTGTGACTAGGATGTGTCTTGGTGTGTTTTTTCTGGGGTCTCTTTTAGTTGGAACTCTTCAGGTGCGGGGTCCTGAAGCCCCCCCAGGGGGGACCCGGCCAGCAGGAATTAGCTGGAAAGGCTTCTCAGACAACCGCACTCCTATTTTGCTGAGTAGAAGAGCAACCACACCTGTAAAAAATCTGAAAGAGGTTAATAATAAAGACCCAAGGCAGCGTCTCACTGTTCAAGGGTACCTTTATTGGCTACAGTTCCTTCTTATATAGTGAAGGAGAAGGGGGCAGTACAAAGGTGATGTCAGTCATACTTTTGGCGCGAAGGCCCATACAAGGCAAGGATATATTTCAGGTTTCAAGGAACAAAGAAACTTAGGCATTCTCTAAATAAGGAAGTGGGCAGTGGGTCTAGGTGACCTTCAAGTTATGCTGAACGTGCTGTTTCTATGGAAACCTCTAGTGTCCTTCAAGCTGCATTTTTAATTGCTTGATTATCAGGTGGTGCAAGATGTGCCTGCCTCAGTGATCTTGAACAGACAATGTAGCATACACTTATTGATAATAGCCTAGTTCACTCCGAAATGTGGTCTTAAGGAGTGAGGCCTAGTTTCTGATAACGGTACCGGACAGTGTTGCTCTCCTCCGGGCTAGAGTTAATTATATCTACAGTTGCACATTCCTTTCTCTATAGCTCAAAAACTTACAGCAAGACTGCAAAATAGCTTTAAGGTGAAAAGCTGGAATATGGCAGAAAGAACAGCAAAATGGCCTCAAACAAGTCAGTCCCCAACATCTCCCCCTTTCTCTTCTAATAAAAGAAGGAAAGTCGTGAGCGGGTGGAAGAACCGTGTCTTAGGCATACAAGGTTTGACCAGGTCGGACACGGCCAAAGCCGCAATTAAAAGGTGGCTACAAACGCCGTGGGTGTGCACAGGGATCCGAATTATGCGCTGTAGCCTTTTTGGGCCGTGCCCTAACTGGGACCTTGCTAATCCCGTCGTAGGTGTCTCCACAGCCAAGAGCACAAGTGCCGGAGCGAGCTCCGCTTGTTAGCTATGCGCTCTATCTCCTGGAAACTTAGTGGCTGGAAAGGCGGCTTGGTGACTAAAGCCAAGTTTTCACAGGAGTCACGCGGGGTTAGATGCTGGTAGTTAACCTGAATAGAGGTTTTTGCCTGTTCATCTACCTGGTTCTTAATAAAGGCAGTGATTTTGCGGAAAATCCATGGGCTAAGAGAAAGGAGCAGCATGAGGCTAATGAGTGGGCCCAAAATAGTGGACAAGATAGTGTGAAGCCAAGGAGAAGAGAAAAACCAGCCCTGGTACCAGCCTTGTTCTTCATCGAAATGTTTTTCAAAATCTTTTATACCGTCACCAATGTGTTGAACGCTATTCCTAACTAATCCAGGTTTATCTTTGAAAATACAACATTGTTCCTTAAGGGCTACACAGACTCCCCCCTCTTACATAAGGGCAAAATATAGAGCACGACGATTTTGGAGAACAACATCAGCAAGGGAACTAATAGTATCTGTGAGAAATTGCAGACTAGTTTTGATTTCATTAATGTCTTGTTCCACTGCTTGAGTAAGAGTGCGGAAATTGGATTGAGAGGATACAAGAGAGTAGATACCAGTGCCAGCGCCAGTAGCGCCAACAGCAAGGAGCACTGCAAGTGTAATGGAGGTGAAGGGCTCACGGCATTGTCGAGAAAGGGATTGAGAAGAATAGGAATAGGGTGAGGCGGCAGGAGAGGGAAATGGTGATTTTTGGAATGAGAATAACGAGAATACAGTAATCATGTGAAAGGAGAAAAGAGGAACAAATGATGAAAGGAGTAAGGCCAGAAGCACAGGCAAAATAAGTACCATTGGGGGCTAACAGATAGGGTTGTGAGGAGGAAGAATTGTAGATGTCAATAGTTTCGTTGCACACGTCAAGTAATTGGCTAGGAAGCAGGGAGTCGTTAGGCTTAATGCAGAGGCCAGAGCCTACGACTTGACCGACTGTAATGCCATGTTGAGGTTGTGTGTTCCAACGGAGGTCAGAGGGGTTGGAGGTAGAGGAAAGGTTGCCAAACACTGCAACACCTTCATAGAAAGGAGGTTGAGGAGAAAAACAAAGCCAACATCTTTCATAGGCAGGATCTGTAAGGGCAAGAGCAGAAGCATTTATGAGATTGAGAATAACCTGAGAGGACGGAGAAGGACCTGAAGGCATAGTGAGTTGTCTGAGAGAAGAAGATGCAGATGGAAGAGGAGGAGGAGGAGAAGGCATGTGTGATGGACCTGAATGAGGATGAAAAAAAGTGTTAGGACCAACGGCGAGGGGGTGAGAATTCGGCAACTGTTTAAGTAAACGGAGGGAAAAAAGAAGTCCAGGGTCGGTACACCTAACGTAAAGTCTGAGTCCCCATTGTACGGGTTGAGTCCAGTGATGCTGACGTCCAGCAGCAGTAAATTCGATGATGAGGGGGTTACACCAACCACGGGTAGCAGAGGATGCATCACAGTTCAGAAAAGGAGAGTTGGGGGGCGTGAAACGGTGATGAAGTCCCAGGAGGAAGAGGGTTTCCAATAAGCAGTTCCGGTGGTTTCACAGCCCCAGGAGGCGCAAAAGTGTTGGTTATGAGCGCCACACTTATAGTCGCTGGAACGGGGCCGGTGGTGACCAGGGCAGACGTAGAAGGTGGTGAAGGGGTGGCGTAGTACATCACGGCGAATAACAGAGTTGCAGCCACCGCTAGCAGGGGAGTAATAGTCATCGGGGTCAACAGCACGAGGTTGAGGCAGGCGGAAATTGGAGGTGCCCCAGTATAGGCTTGCACCCATGGCTAGGGCACAAAGGTCGACTTGCAAGACCGGCCAAGGGATGGAGGTAGAGAGGATGGAGGTTGTTGGTGGCATCGGTGGGCATCCAAGGCAGCTAGGCAGAGTGTCTAATTCAGCATTGTCAAAGGTGGAGTCAGTTAGAAACAGGTTTGCAGGAATGGCGTCTAGCAGGAGGTTTATAAGAAAACAGCTTGGCAGAAGGCAAAATGGTTACTTCATATAAAAATTAAGAATTTGCAGAAAACATTAGCAATTTACATTACACTAGTTATTTTTGAATACCACGGGAATGCTATTTGACCTCTGTTAGACTTTGGCATAAAAGAAAATTTATAATTAACAATTGCTAATTAAAAAAAATTTTTTTAAACTGAATATAAAGGATTTTTCTTAAACTTCTAGTTATTATGTTAAAGCTGGATGCTATTTTTTAGCCATAAATACATATTCTATAGGCTTGAACTTACACATAGCAGGAAAGCCAGGTGACTGCAAAGTCCAGAAATTCTCCAGGGAAAAGTTATCCCCGATGGCCATTGAGAAATCTGGGGTTTGCCATTCTCCACACCCTCCGCCATGTTCTTAGAAGGACAAAGCTAGCTTAATACATAATTTTTAACACATGATTTTTAGTTGTAAGATGCCAGTCTGTGAACTGACCAGACTGAACCAGGTTGAAAAAATTAATTGAAATTTAAAAAATGGATAAGGCTTTAAAAATTGTATTATTATAAAATGTAGAGATAACAAATAAACAGACAAAACAAAACAACACTAAACACAACATTTTACACTTGTGGCCACTTTCATTCATCACAACAGACACATAAACAGACAAAAGGATTGATTTAAGACTTATTTATAAAAAAATTGACAAGCGCTTTTAAATATTTAGCTAGCATGTTTGTGAGAAGAAAAAAAATTTTGTAGAAAAACTTTTTTAGTTTTGAGAAGTACTTAATGTAGATGGAGTGGAACTTTGCTGAAAATAAATTTTAAGGTTTAGATTTAACACAAAACATTTTTAAAACAATTTTAATTGAAGTTTAAAACATTAAGTAAAATGGTTAATGAGCACTGTAGAAGGAGTCTTCACTCTGAAGTATGAAATCATTTGCTGTAAATGAATAGGTTTTCTTTAAATTGGTTTTGCAGTAGAATAGTAAGACAGCTGCAATAAAGTGTTAAAATTTTTATGATTAAACACAATAGCATGAACTATGATTATTAAAGGTATAAAAAACTGATTTTAAAAAACAAACAACTGTTTTTACTATGAAGACTTTAAGTGAATAATTTGTAAAAAATATTATATACTAAATTAACTAAATGCTTAGATTATTATAAAATATAGTTAAAGACATCTGATGCATTTACACACCTAGAACTTAAGACTAAAATTATATTTAATACTAGTTAATTTGCTTATAAAGTTTAGTTACTTTTATATATTACTTATAAAATTATATATAATATATTTTTCATCAATATTATTTTTTTACTGCGACACAAATATACAGATTTGTATAATGTGCTGATATTTTGAATGCACTTAAAATAATAGTTTTTTTTTTTTTTTTTTTTTTTTTAATGCAGAAATAAAGAACAACCATTGCTGTAGCACAAAGTTAAAACTAAGGGTACTATAAAGCATACTTAGGTGTTTACTGTGCATTAAATTAACTATATTGTTTAAAAAGGCTAACCACATTATTTTTCACATAATTTTGTAAATACTTTAAAAATTAAAATAAAACTTTTAATAGAAATATAAGACTTAATTTTAACACTTTTGTGTTCGTTTGGATTTTAAAACACAAAGAAGTTTTTCTTTTACCAATATTTTGTTATCTGTAAAGTGACAGAATTATGACCTTGCTTTAAAATTTTCTGAGAGGCATGAAAAAAAAATTTATTGCCTTTATCTTTCTGTTGCTTTTTAATGTTTTAATAATTACTTTACACTACTTAATGCACTAAACCTAATAACACATATTTGACGAAGTGTAGGGCTGACAAGGTGAAGCAGAGTTTTTCACTGATAACTTGGGGAGGGGCTAGCACAGTTAACAGCAGGAAGGTTAGAGGCAAATTATTTACAGTCAGCAGGGTGTAATGATATAGAGAAAAAAAAAGCAATCTTTTAAGATTAATTACTAATTTATTGGAATTAGAGGGAGTGGCAACCGAAGAGGGGAGTCTGGGTTGCAAAAGCACCATGAGAATCATGGTTTTATTAATTGATTTGAGAATATGCAAGAGATGCTACTTTTCAGATTTTTTTTTTTTTGAATAACAAAGATTGGGTATTTCAAGGTGAATTGGAAGGCTTAAAGTGGGAGTGTCAGGGCTTGAGCTGGCTGTTCTCCAAGGCTGGCAGGAAAGAGGCTGAAGGAGGCTGAGGATTGGTTTGAGCAAAGTAAAGGGTACATTAGGCTCAGAAGTTTTAACAGCAAAGTGTAGATATCGCAAGGTTTTATGGCTTAGCAGATGATACTTTGTAATTATCCTGCTTACTGTGCCCTTAGAATTTTTTGTAGGCACTGCAGCAGTTTCTGTTTTATGGCACTTAGCCTCACTTTTATTAGTTTGTTCCTTTGAATTCTCAAGAGGGGGGGCTTGGCCGTGGAATTCAGTGGGCAGAGGACAGACAACTATAGATTTAGGAGGGGGGGGAAACGCCTGAAGGGCAGAAATCTGTGAATTAAGAGAAGCAGCCTGTTTTTGAAGGCTTAAGATTTGTTTAAGATTTTTAATTTGGCCAAGTAGTTTCATATCTATAGCTTTAAGAGGGGGAGCGGTGAGAGGAGGGAATCTGCCATGGTTAGGGACTGAGCGTTCTCCGCGGTGGAGGCTGCTGAGCAGGCGGGGGAAGACTTTCTCCATTAGGGAGAAAGACAGGAAAGGTAGCGCTGGTTTTTGAGCCAAGAGCATTATCAAGTTTGTTAGAGAGGTGAGAGACCATGGATGTAATTGTGGTGAGTTGGGAACTCAAGTCAGAAAAATGGGGGGGGGGGGGGAGAAAGCAGCAACAGTTTGTTGCCGGTGTGGGGGAGCTGCTGGAATGCCGGCTCTGGGGAGCGACTTCCAGGCGCAGAGGGCAGCAAGAGCCATGTTGGCAAGCTGGGACCTGGAAAGTGTGTGCTGTACCTTTAAGGTATGAAAAGAGGCGAGGCCAGCTATACGAGCTTAGAGATCAGAATTCCTGCCTGTCTGCAAGGGCTTTGCAGCGGAAAAAAAAAGTTAACTTCCCAAGAGACAAAGAGTTCAGCTTTTAGATTCTAAGCAGGAGAGCGTGTAAGGGGCTTGGGGGCCATAGGAGGTTACGGCTTGAAATGGCTCTTTGAGGCTTTTCCAATTAAAGGCTTTGTATTGTTGCAATTGCTGGCTAAGGAGGGGAGGGTGGTGAAACAGGGACGGAGCTGAAGCTAGGGAAGTGAAGGGCTGTTTAGGATTTTGCACAGAGGGTGCAGCGGCCTCTTCTGTAGGGGTCTGGGTGCATAGAGCAGAAGTATGGACAGAAGTAAGGGAGGGATATAAATGAGAAGCATTAGAGAGATCTTTAAGAGCATTAGTTACTTTGGAGACAAAGGTAGAAGAATCAGTGGTGGAGGGAGGACAAGGGGAAGTATTCTCAGAGGGAGAAGGGAGATGAGAGACAGAATTAGAACGAGAGGGAGTCCTGGAACACTCACGGGAGACTTGTTGTACATGAGATTCAACGGCATGGATGATGTCTTTGGCGGTTCCGGCATTTTTAGTTACAATGATATCTCTTAACAGGCTCCAATATTGGAACATAATTTTTTCCTTCTGTGAATCATCATTATTTACAAAATAATCACTCATTTCATGTCCTACTTTGTCCCAAGTGGACGCAACAATTTCTGGACAGGTAATAATAAACCAATGACATACATTATGAATAAACATAAGAAAATTACAAATATTCTTTTTTGGTAACCTCTACATGTCTGGCTTTCAACTCAGACTGAATATCAATAATGAATTTAAGTTCAGTACTCAATGAAAACACCCATGGAAGTGAAGCCAACGGGCGAAGCCCCAAGAGCCAATCAGGGGCGGTGATCAGAACGACTGAAAAAACTGCAGTTTAAATATTTGATTAAGGCTAACTCGTTTCAACGCCTACCCGGATGGGGTATATCCTGCGATTTACGAAACAGCTCCGGACTCGCCGACCCGTAGTCGTTCGGAGTGTGGCGGTGGTCTTCGAGCCCCGCGTTGGGCGCCAAAATGCGGGGTCCTGAAGCCCCCCCAGGGGGGACCCGGCCAGCAGGAATTAGCTGGAAAGGCTTCTCAGACAACCGCACTCCTATTTTGCTGAGTAGAAGAGCAACCACACCTGTAAAAAATCTGAAAGAGGTTAATAATAAAGACCCAAGGCAGCGTCTCACTGTTCAAGGGTACCTTTATTGGCTACAGTTCCTTCTTATATAGTGAAGGAGAAGGGGGCAGTACAAAGGTGATGTCAGTCATACTTTTGGCGCGAAGGCCCATACAAGGCAAGGATATATTTCAGGTTTCAAGGAACAAAGAAACTTAGGCATTCTCTAAATAAGGAAGTGGGCAGTGGGTCTAGGTGACCTTCAAGTTATGCTGAACGTGCTGTTTCTATGGAAACCTCTAGTGTCCTTCAAGCTGCATTTTTAATTGCTTGATTATCAGGTGGTGCAAGATGTGCCTGCCTCAGTGATCTTGAACAGACAATGTAGCATACACTTATTGATAATAGCCTAGTTCACTCCGAAATGTGGTCTTAAGGAGTGAGGCCTAGTTTCTGATAACGGTACCGGACAGTGTTGCTCTCCTCCGGGCTAGAGTTAATTATATCTACAGTTGCACATTCCTTTCTCTATAGCTCAAAAACTTACAGCAAGACTGCAAAATAGCTTTAAGGTGAAAAGCTGGAATATGGCAGAAAGAACAGCAAAATGGCCTCAAACAAGTCAGTCCCCAACATTCAGGCATGCAGGATTTGATGGTATGTATTCATTAGCTCTGGTAGTTTCTCATTAATGATATTCTTGACCATTGATTCTTCCTGGAGATTTTCTTCCTGGATCTCTGGGACTCTAATCATTCTTAAGTTGTTTCTGTTGAGCTTTTCATAGACTTCTATTTGCATCTGTTCCCATTCTTTGAGTAATTTTTCCATTGTTTGATTGTTTGCTTTAAGGCTTTTTTTCCAATTTCTTCTGCTGTATGGAATTGTCATTTATCTCATCTTCCAGTGTACTAATTCTATTTTCAGCTGCTGTTAATCTGTGGGAAAGCTCAACCATGTTTTTCTTCAATTCATCTTCTGAGTGTTTCAGACCTGTTATTTGACCTGAAATTTCAGTTTGGAGTTTTCTGATGTATATCTTCATATTCTCTTGATTCTTATTAGTGTTCTCTTGTATACTTTGTTTGAGTTCTGTGAACGTCTTCCATATTGCAATTCTAAACTCCTTATCTGAGAGACTGACTAGTTGATTGGTCATATTCAAGTCATCAGAGTTGCCTTTGTCATTTTCTATATCTGGCGCTGGCCTGCGTTGTTTCCCCATTGTCTCACTTGTATTGTGGGTTTTTCTACCTGTTGTGATTGTATTCATTGGCTAAATGATGTGCACGGCCAGGAAGTGAAGTAGAGAGGCCGTGATCCTATGGCTCCACCCTTTCTGGGCTTGTAAACTCACCTCCAGAGAAGGCTCCAGGGAAGGCGAGCTGTCCACAGATAGGCCACACACAGGATGAAATTACTCCGAAGATGGAGCATAGCACAGAAGACAGGCAGATAGGGGTGCTGGCATCTGAGTTCCAGCAGAATTCAGCAGCTTCCCCTTTCTGGGCTTGTAAAGTCAGCCATTTCTTACTCACTCACTTGCTCGCTGGGTAGCATCAGAATGCAGTTTTTTTTTTTGGTTCGCTTCCCAAGGCTCTGAGGAGACCTTGAAGAATTCAGGAAAGACAGAGGAGCACAGGACAGGGTTCTCTTTAGGTCCTCAGCTTCCTCAGAAGAAGCACAGCAGGGCGGAGACTCTGCAGGTGAAGCAATCAGCACTTTACCTGGCAGTTTCCACAGACAGCCATTTCTTACTCACTCATTCGCTCCCACTTTTTTTTCTTAAATCGATAATTATACCCTGTAGAAGGACTCTTCTCAGTTTTTTCCTGTTTGATTTTGCCCTCCCACTTTTCCTTTTTTTTTTTATTTCCTCCAAAATAATAATTTGAACCATCTTGTTCAGCCTCACAAATTGAGGGGAAAATTATAGAAGGTACCAACACCAAACAGTCATATAAACGTTGAGTAGAAATAAAAATGATTAACTTAAACACCATTCCAAAGCCAATGACAACAGAATTGATACCCTAATCTAGTAGCTAGAGACAGAGGGGACCTCTTATACTAGCAGCCCGGGTGGGGGGGGGCAAAAGGGGTAAAAGGGGTGCATGCTGGGAACAGGGGTGGAGGGAGGACAACATTGGTGGTGGGAATGCCCCTGATTCAATGTCACTATGTACCTAAAGTATTACTGTGAATGATTTGAAATCCACTTTGGTAAAAATAAAATTATTTAAAAGATAATTTATTCTTGGCTCTATACTCATAAATTTTTTACATTTTCTTTAAAATTAAACTGATTAGATACTTTGATCTCAACTTATATTTTTGTAATTAAATAATGTATTATTTTTCAGATAAATCAAAAAGTTCTATACATGTTAATGTATATAAATGTATATATAAATGACAGTTCAACATTTTATTCTGTTTCTCATTCTTTTTAAATTTAATTATATATGTAGCCAGGAAAACACAATCACAACTTAGACTTTTACAACATAAATATTCACAAAAATGATAGACTCTTTTTATAAAAGATTAAATAAAATGGGGCCAAAGTGATAGTACAGCATGTAGGACTTTTGCCATGTACACAGCCAACCCGGTTTTGATCCTTGGCAGTCCATACGGTACCTCAAGCCAACCAGGAGTGATTTATGAGCACAAAGCCAGGAATAACCCCTGAATGCCACCAGATGTGTCCAAAAAGGAACAAAATACTTAAATAAACAAGAGGCAGGAGAGATAGCACAGCAGTAGGGCATTTGCCTTGCACTCGTCTGACCAGGACAGACCTTGGTTCCATTCCTTTTGTCCCATATGGTCCCCAAGCCAGGCGCAATTTCTGGGCACATAGCCAGGAGTAACCCCTGAATACCACCAGGTATGGCCCCAAAACAAAAAAAAAGAAATTAAAAATATGTTATAATAATATTTATAATATATCATTTGCTATGCATGAGGTAGGCCTGGGTTTTATTCCATTCCCTACACTTGCTAAGAGCAATGCCTGACCAAAGAGCCAAATTTAATCTCTGATCACTGTCAGGTATGACCCCAAAATCAAAATAAATAAATAAATAAATGATTTGAACAAACAGCACTTTTTACTGAAACAGAGCAATCAGCACTACACTGGAGTCAAATTAATGAATATATTGAATAGTGATATTTGGGGGGGGGGGGGGCACATCCAGTAACGCTCAGAGGTTACTTCTGGTTACCCCAAGCCTTCCAGGAGTGACATCTGAGCAAAAAGCCAGGAGTAAATTCTGAGTATTGCAGGATGTTACTCTAAAACTAAAACTAAATCAAATAAATAAATAAATAAGTACATTTACATTAAAGAAGAGCTTATGGTTAGTATAAGTATGCATATAATCATAACATACAATAATATAAATCATAATAATGGGCAAAAATTACTAATTGAGTAGTCAGAACTAGAAAGTCCAAATTTTCTAATATGCTAGCAATTTTATTTTTTATTTAGCATATAATGTATGGAAAGTATGGTATTGAAATCATTTCTTATACAGTACTTTATTCATTATTTAATTTTTGAGAAACTGCATATTTAAGAATACTGAATTGTTAAAAAATGCAAATTTTAGGCAAAATAAATTATACATATTTTTATTATTTCCCACTTAACATAAATGTAAGTATGATTTAGATTTTAGTAAAATTTTATTAAAACGTATTTATAGAATTTCTAAAAGGGAATTGTGAGTTGATTTAAAATAAATATTTTATATTTCCTTGAACACAATCTCTGAAATGAATAGGAGATAGAAACAGAAAAAATAATGCAATCAGTTTCTTTTAATTAATTGATAGCTAATTTTTAAAAGTATCTTTAACCAGGAAATTCTATTTTATTCAATTCTACTAAGAAACCTACCTGCTAATTTTTGTTTCACTAACTAAATAAAATTGGCTTCACATCCTAATCAAAGGTTAATATATATAGGCAAATAGAAATACTAAATTAGAGAAAATATTTTCATAATTTCTTACTGTTTTCCCTTCTTGCCAACTAACTGAATTATCTGCATTTCAACTTATAGAATACTTATCAAAAATCCAATTTCTCAGACTTCTGCTTATATACCATGACATCAGAAATCAGCATGGTAGAACATGAGAATTTAGTTTTGAAAGCAGTGTCTATAGATAAATTATTACATAATTTAAAACTTTAAATATTTTATTTAAAAATATTTATTTATTTGGTTCTTTTTTTTTTTTTTTGAGAAAATAATGAGACAGAATAAGTTAAAGCTATGTATCTACTAGTTTAGGACATTTGAATCAATTACACTAGGAAGGCTTCCTACCTCTCACATCAATTGAACAACTTATTTAAGGACCTCTGTCACATACAATCCTCTTTATTTCACTTTGTCCCCTGCTGATACACTCTTAAAGAGGATTTTCAACATACTGAGTGCCTAAGGGATCTAAACTCAGATTACAAAAGCAAATCTTGAATGCAGGTTCTTTGGCAAGGTAGACTTTTATTGACAACAATACCCACTGTTTAAGAGTGGGTGGATGAGAGTGACACCAGCTTGCAACTATTTCTCTTTATGAAATTTTATTAATTCTGTGCCTTAGAAAAAGATTCTCATGAACAGATTACGAGTGTTCATAAACCGGCTAGAGATCATGCACAAAAACATGCTGTGCCCATATTCTGCAGTTCAAATTCCAAAACTGGTGAAGAGGATAATTCAAATACAATCTTTTCTGAATTTGATCACATAAAATATTTGTGTCATTCACTCTTGTTAAAGATACTTTGATTTAGATGCTATTACTATAACAGTAGGGTCAAATAAATCCCTTGCTTGGAGATAAAATCTCCAGCCTTTAGGATTAAGTTTGGAGTTTTAATACTTGAACTAGAAAATTTTATTTGATTCCTTGCTGTTTGAAGATTGAAAACAACTAAATGCTGACAAAATAAAGTCTTTATAATCCAGTAAACTAAGAAGTATGTTTTAAAACCCATTAGAGAATATGTAAATGAGAATTAAAATTCACTGTTACTTATCTCACTATGATTGGTATCAAACAATAATAATAAGATTTATTAAAAACTATGCCAATAGAAAGATCTTCACTTTCTTCTACAGAACACAAATCTTAGAATATTATCCCTAGAATATTTAATTTTTTTCATCTGAGCTTCTCAGACCATATTGCTGAAATATTTTAAAAAATTTCATGTTTTAGCACAAAATAATTTTTTTTATTTATCTAGTTATTTTTTTGTTTTGGTTTGGATATTGATGTTGTTTCCTTTTTTTTTTCCTTTTTGTGCTGTTATGATTTTATTTCAGGACCGTGGTTATTGTGGTGCTTGCTGGAGTCTCACTGGATTTTTCATTTGATATTTCCTTTTGTATTGTTGTGGTGTTTCGCTACCTTTTTCCCTTTATTCTCTCAAACTGAGTTTGAGAGCCTCTAGAAGGACTCTGCCCATTTTCACTTATTTGATTTTTACTCCATTTTATTGCTTTTTTTTTCTTCAAACAAAATCACATAATCTGAACTATCTAGTTCCGCCTCTCAATTTGAGGGGGAAATAATGGAGACCAAACAGATGTATGATCACTAAGTAGTAAGCTAGACACAGAGGGGACCACTTATACCAGCAGCCCGGGGGGTGGGGGGAATGAGGGTGGGGAATATAGGATGCAAGATGGGAATGGGGGTGGAGGGAAGACAATGTTGGTGATGAGAATTCCCCTGATTCAATGTTAATATATACCTAAACTATTACTGTGTGAAAAATATGTAATTCACTTTGGTCAAAATAAAAATTATTATAAAAATATAAAATTGAAGTTGCATACCAAAAATAATTCATGTTTAATTGGGATATGTAGATCAACCAAAACAAAATAAACAAGTATGTCTTGATTCATAACCACTTACAAGCAATAGTTATATCTCTATTAGTTTATTTTTGTGATTTCAATTTTAACATTATGGGACAATACTTTATAAAACTGTACATATTTGACATTAAAATGATCTAAATTTTAGGCTTAAAATGTTCCATGAGGATTCTTATTCAGTTCAAAAGCATGATGATCTAGTTTTCACATACCTGTGTGATATGTACCTCCCTTTAACCTTGTAACAATGTCAACACATGACCCTTCTGACATGTAAAAAAAGAAAATGTCCCATGATATGTGGTATATATATATATATATGTATATATATATATGTGTGTGTGTATGTGTGTGTATACATAATACATAGAGATGTAATGGAATACTACATAGCTGTAAGGAATGATGCATCATGCATTTAGCTGCAACATGAATGGGACTGTAATATATTAAAATGAAATAAGCCAGAAGAAGAATATATACATAATACCACTTATTGTGATATTTAGAATAACTGCATAAAGAAATGCAGTGGTTTAAATGGGAGTTGTCTAGAACACCCTTGGTGGCAGAGTGTAGCAAGAAGGAAAGAAATTGAGTGAAGGAGGAACAACAAATATGAAAGTATAGGGGCCAGGGTTAAGTGGTCTCAGGTACACTGGTGGAGGAAAAACAAATAAACAAACAAACAAAACCCAGGACTAAATATTCAAGCCAAACTAAACAACAATGAAATCAAGAGACTGAACTTTAACAAACTAAACATTAATGGGCCTGTTATACTGGCAGATTGGAGAGTTGGAGGTGGGAGGTAGTATGAGATACACTTGAGGAACAATAATGGAGGGAGGTTTACACTAGATGAGATTGGCCCTGAGCAATGATATATCTGAAACCAAACTGTAAAGGCCTTTGTAAATCACAATAGCTTCAATAAAATAAAATATAATTTAAAAGAAAATGTCTCTGTCAAGAAGGCAGGATTAGGGCTAGGGTTTGAGATTGGAAGGGAACTGGGGAGACTAGAACAGGAAAATTAATACTAGTAGTGGCACGGGTTTTTGGACACAGTACGCCTAAGTCTCAACATTGTTAATCATGGCATCTTAATAAGAAATAACAATTTAATTAAAAAATTTAAATGATTAAAATTAGTGTTGACAAGTGAAAGTTTTTAATATGGACACAGATATATTTGTTTATAAATTCATTCTTATTTATCTTATCATTTATAAAACAGTATTAAAGATAATTTAACCAAAATAAATTAAATATAACTAGCCATAATTCATTTTTAAAAAGTTACAGGAGAAAATATGGTATTCTTTTTAAATGTTTCTAGAAAACTTAATGGGCAGCGTAAATTTCTCAGTACATGACAAGAGTAAAACATAAGGAAATAATATAGTTTTAATATCTGGTAAATACTAATTTCACACTATATATGACATTTTTTGCTAAAAGTAACATTAGTGTATAGGTATTCAATGGTCCTTGTTCACCTAGCTCTTAGATTATAATATTATGTCTATTTGTTTTCTATTAAAAGTTTTAAATCTTTGCACATAGTATAGAACAGATAAGTCAAAAGCAAATATTGGAGTGATGACCTATACATTTTGTTATTTTAGAACAGAAGTTTCAGCATATAAGTTCAATTTGATGCTGTAATCAATTATCTAATTTTATTATGTAATATATTAATAATACACTAAAATCAAAAATCATTTTACAAGTAAATTATAATACCCAAATGATTTTTTGTAATACTTAGTGTTTCACCTGCTGCATAGTACAGTGAGTGAGGCATTACTTTGCATGCAGCTGTCCTGGCTTAAATCTGGCTTCCCACATGGTAATCTGAAACTGCAATGACTGATTCCTGAGCACAGAGTGAAACCTGGGCACTGCCTGATGAGACTTTAAAACAAAATCAAAAAATGAGAAAGAAGAAAAGAGAAAGAAAGAAGAAAGAATGAACGAAAGAAAGAAAGAGAGAATAAAGAAATAAAGAAAAAGTAAAGAGAGGAAGGAAAGAAGGAAGGAAGGAATGAACGAATGAATGAACGAATGAACGAATGAACGAACAAATGAACGAATGAACAAACAAAAAATGTGGTTTTCTCAAGAGGAGAGAGCCAAATATGATTCCCTTCATAAAGTAAACTAAATGAAACATTTCAAATTTAAGATTCAGGTGATTGTTCCCTTTCTTCAAAGGTGAAAGTGCTAGGAATACAGTTTATTTATTAATTAGGTCACACCCAGAGGTGCTCAGGATTACTCCTGGCTCTTAGTCAGTAGACCATTATCATAAAGGTCATTAAGAAAAACATAGACAGAACACTCCAACACTTAGACCTCAATAAATCTTCAATGATAGGATACCAATGGCAAGAGTTATTGCATCAAATTTAAATAAATGGGGCTATCTCAAATTTAAAAGTTTCTGTTTACCAGAAGAAACATGCAAAAATTATAAAACATAAATAATGGGATACAGTTTTTACACTCCACACTTTTGATATAGATATATATACATATATTTGTGAAATAATTTGTATATCCTAGATATATATATATATATATATATATATATATATCTAGGATATACAAATTACTCACAAAAGTTAACTTCACAAAACCTAAAAACCCATCAAAAATGGGGAGAGAAAATAAACAGACACTTCTCTGAAAAAGAGAAACAGATGGTCAAAAGACACATGAAAAAATACTCATCATCATCTATCATTAGGGAAATTCAAATCAAGACAATGATATATAATATTACAAAAGGGAGGATGTCACAAATCGCAAATAATGGGAATAATCTGTCACCAAGGATGTGATGAGAAAGAAACTCTCATCCTCTGCTGGTAGGAATTCTGCCTGGTCCAACTTCTATGAAAAACATTATGGTGGATTCTTATAAATTCAAAAATTGAGCTGCCATACAATCCAGTAACCCCAGTTTTGGGTAGCTATTGCAAGAAGAGACATTCATCCAAAATGATGTATGCACTGTGTTCTTTGTTGCTGCACTCAGTAAAATCACTGATTTGGAATCAATTTAAATGTCCAACACCATAAAGATATGACACATATAAAAAATGGAATACTATATTACTATAAGGAATCATGCAATTTGAAGCAATGTGAATGGAACTGGAAAATATATTAAATAAAGTAAGTCAGAAGAAGAATAAATACAGAAAGATATAACTTATATGTGGTATTTAAAATAATTGCATGAACAAATGCCATGGTCCAAATAGGATTGTCTCCAATATCCTTGGCCCCAGAGTATAGCAAGGAGAAGGAAAGAAATTGAGTGAAAAGGAGTAATACAAATAAAAATAGATGGGGCCAAGAGGTCTTAGGTGCATTGGTGGAGGAAAAACAAACAAACAAAAATCACATAATTAAATAGCCAAGCCAAAGTCAACAACAATGAATCAAGAGACTCAAACTCTAAAAATATAAAATTTAAATGGTACTGGTATACTGGCAAGCTGGGGGACAAAATGGTGTTAGATATACACACTGGAATTATGGTGAAAAAACATTTACTCTGGGGTGGGACTGATCCTGATTAATTATATGTTTGAAATCCAACTATGAAGGACTTTGTATATCACAAATTTTTCAATACAATGCAATACAGTAAATAAAGAAATAACTGCCTGGCAGACTGTAGGACCATGTGATTCTAGGGATCTACCTGGGTTGGCCAAATGCAAGGCAAACCCCTACCCCTGTATAATGTTTCAGCCCTTAAGAATTACGATTTTTGACTTTAAAATAATTTCTTACCCATATTTGCTTCTCTTTCTGCTATATTTTGACAGCATTATAAAATAAGAACTTAATTATATTTTGATAAATATACACTAGAGATGCAGACTTACTTGTTTTCGATTTAGAGTAGTCTAAACATGAATATTAAACTTACATTTGGTAGAAAATAAAGTTCCAGATGATTAATCATTCGAATTTTATTTGCTTAATTATGAATCTTCTCATATAATACTCAGAACAATAAAGAGGAACAAAAGTAACAAAAGTAAGAAAATTTTGACATTTATAATTTTCTTTAAAATTATATATTTACAGTAACATTTTCTCATATATTACAAGGAAATTCTTATAGTAAGCTATAAGAAAATGGTTTCACAATTTTTATAATAAAACACAAAAATGCCATTCAATTTATAAGCAAGTGATATTGATTGTAGATAAAACAACCTATTGAATCATCTTAAATAATTATGATGTAATATTTCTTCATTATATAACACATATATAACTTATGTTATCCACAATAGTTGAATATATGTTTTGTTATATAATAATTCAAAATAGTAGTCAATTTATTTTCAGTGTGTTTCTCTTCTCTGTTTCAACATAAATTAAGCAGCATTATTTTTATATAGGCTTTACCCAGAATCCCTCTAACTGCTATGAATACTAAAGTTCCTGATAAACTGAAGGTGATAATTGTCTTAAATCTGTATTTTCTGAATATTTAACAGAGATTCAAATTTTAACAATTCAAAGTAATTGAAATGTCTGATAATTTCAAGTGAAATAAAATATTATACTGTACTTTGAACTTGATCATGAAACAAATCTTTAATCAGCATCAGCTATCACATTTTCTTTGAGTTTACTGACTTTAAAGATGATTGTTCACATTTAATTATAATATTGAGACTGTTTTAAAATAACCAGAATTATAAATATTTCTATTTTATATTATAATCTACCTTAGTTATGCATTTTATTACTTAGTGCTACTTTCAATCCACCAAATAGACATTTATTTAATCCAAAGACAATTTTCTTACAATACATATATATAAGATGGTTCCACAGGCTAAAATATGATCAGCTTTTAAAATATGAAGAGGAAATAATTTTTAGTAAAGTGACAAAAAAGTTTTTAAAGAAATCATGTCCTAAAATATTATTTCTAAACATGTTCCAAATTTCCCATGTGCTTCTCTGTGGAAGACTTTAAATGCTATTAAAAAAAAAACAAACAAACATTATAATGGACAAATAAATCATATGAAGACTATTTACTTTAAAATTTAAAAAAGTGAGCATGAATTCCCTTAGGAAAATTGAAGAATTTCATCTTTTGACCAAATTTATTAACCACTAGTACCTACAGCATCAATAACTACTTTCATAATCAGACCCTCCACTAACTTCTCAGCCTGTCAGGGTTATATCTATAAATATCCACTTCTTTTTCAAATCTCCACAAGTGAGTTTCATCTACTAGTTGACTTCTGGGGACTTTTAAATGTAGAGACTGAGTCCTTACCCTTCTAGCTCAATACTAGTAACCTTCATACACAAGCCCCTCCAATACCTTCTTAGCCTGCCATATATCCTGAACCTTTGCTTGCTCTTCCATTGCAATACCCTGAGTCCAATGAAGTTAATGTCCCATCTGACATTTGTAGGAAGATTTTTAGCGACACACACCCTCATCACGGAGGAACATAGCAAATATAATGTAAAATTTAACCAAGATTGTGGGGCTGGAGAGGTGGCACAACAGTAAGACGTTTGCCTTGCAAATGGCTGATTTAGGACAGACCTAGATTCGATACCACAAAGCCCCATATGGTCCCCCAAGCCAGGAGTGATTTCTGAGTCCAAAACAAGGAATAAACCTTGAGCATCACTGGGTGTGGCCCAAAAACAAACAAAAAAAATTTAACTAAGATCCAATTAGCCCAAGAATATATAGAAGTTTCTACCATTGCCAAAAGGTACTATAAACTCTCGAAGAACCATTTTAATGACACCGATCTTTAAGAATAACAGGGACAGAGTGAAGTATCCAGGAGTTCTAAGATGAGATGTCTTTTTTTGTTTGTTTTTTATTGTTGTTGTTTTGGGGCCACACCCAGCACCTGGTGATGCTCAGAGATTGGTTACTCGTGGCTATGCGCTAAGAAATCGCTCCTGGCTTGGGGGGACCATATGGGTCGCCCACACAGTCCGTTCTAGGTTAGCACGTGCAAGGCAAATACCCAACTACCTGCACCACCTCTTCGGCCCAGATGAGATGTCTTATTTAGAATTCTTCCATTTCATCTTAGAGCTCCTGGATCTTTTACTAAGCCCCTGTTGTTCTGCTGCATAGTCGAATGAATTTTTGTATCATCCACATATTATTCTTTCTGAAACCTCTAAATACAGTATTTTCATTACCTCTATCATATTCTCATGCCCTTTCTGACTACCTGTTCTGTGACTTCTTTGATCTCATTAAACATTCTTATAATGGTGTCATTAAAATAGATAAATATTGCAGGAAAATGAGCAGTAAGCCGGAGAACTATTGGTTAAAGTCAAGAAGAATAGTATAAGAATCATAGTAATCCCTGAAGAACAGGATAACAAATTCAATGAAGAAACAATATTTTAAAAAAAATCATTGCTAGTTTTCCAGAGTTGACGTGAGCAGGAACCAAGATTCAAGAGTATGGGAGAGACAAGCAGAAATAAATTCAAATAGAAAAAAATATATACCCATATGACAAAAGATGAAGATAGAAAAAGTAAAAGTAATTTTTTTTGTAAAAGTAGCAAGGTCAATAAAGAGTTTTCATATAAAGGATAACCGATAGTATTCACAAGATATATCAGATGAGACTGCTATTTAAAAGTTAATAATGATATGTTATAAAAAAACTAAATGATATTAAAACTTCACCAAAAATACTCTATACATCTAAACTGAATCCATCATTCAGATTTGAGTGAATGATGCAGAATTTTTTGGGCAGGCAATACTTTAGGGGATTAAAAGTTTGAAATCAGTTTTTGCAAGAAATACTAAAGAAACTTCTTTAAAAAATAAGACATCCTTCTAGGACTTTTCCACTGAATATTTTATTCACTCTTGGAGCTTATGATTGAATCTTAAACAATTAAGAATATGTTAATTTATTACTATCAAATTAAGGAATTTTCATACATTTTCAATTATGAATCAATGCTTCATCAATATTGTGTATTATGTCTTTTGTGTATGGTTTTTCCATCTGCAGATTTTTATTACATTTTTATTAATGCAGATGTTTACACATATTTATAATTTTACCAAAACAAAAATAAAATGTAAAATAATAATTGGGCCAGAGTGACAGTACAGTGGGTAGGGTGTTTGCCTTGCACAGGACCAACAGGGACTAACTTTGGATAAATCCTCGGCATCACATATGGTCCCCAGAGCCTGCCAGGAGTGATTTCTGAAAACCAACCTAGGAGAAACCTCTGAGCACCCCTAGTTGTGGCCCCAAATCTCCCTCAAAATAAATAAAGCATATCTATAATTTTCTTTTACATAAAGCTTACATTTCCTATTTTAAGCCAAAGCACACTTTTATACTTTTATGGACCTATTATTATTTGCCCTAAATACGTTCTTAATTCCATTATCATTCTTACTAAATTGTGCATTTGTAGGATTATCAATTTGGGGCCAGCGAGATAGCATGGAGGTAGGATGTTTGCCTTGCATGCAGAAGGATGGTGGTTCAAATCCCAGCATCCCATATGGTTCCCCCAAACCTGCCAGGAGTGATTTCTGAGCGTAGAGCCAGGAGTAACCCCTGAGCACTGCTGGGTGTGACCCAAACACCAAAAAAAATTTTTTTTACTGTAAATTTAAAATTTTATAGCAGCACTATTCACAATAGCCAAGCTCTGGAAACTACCAAGATGCCTTTCAACAGATGAATGGCTAAAGAAACTATGGTACATATACACAATGGAATATTATGCAGCCGTCAGGAGAGATGAAGTCATGAAATTTTCCTATACATGGGTGTACATGGATTCTATCATGCTGAGTGAAATAAGTCAGAGGGAGAGAGAGAGAGATGCAGAATAGTATTACTTATCTATGGGTTTTAAGAAAAATAAAAGTCATTTTTGCAACAATCCTCAGAGACAATGAGAGGAGGGCTGGAACTTCCAGCTCACTTCATGAAGCTCATCACAGAGTGGTGAGTGCAGTTATAGAAATAACAACACAGAGAACTACCATAATCATGTGAATGAATGAGGGAACTGGAAAGCATGTCTAGAGTATAGGTGGGGGTGGGGTGGGATGGAGGGAAATTTGGAACATTGGTGGTAGGAATGTTGCACTGGTGAAGGGGGTGTTCTTTACATGACTGAAACCTAATAACAATCATATATGTAATCAAGATGTTTAAAGAAAAATAGTTTCAAATAAACTAAACAATTATTTATAAAATATATTACCATCAATATTTTACATTTATGTAACAAAAGATAGTTCTTGAAAAATCATTTCCAACTTATAATTTATTTACAATTTTCTATAATATTAGCAGTTTAACTTTAATATTCTCTGTGTTCCTATTAAATCCTCCACAGTATTAAACAAAAATACTTGATATGCATGTCTCAGTATTGCTATTTAAAAATTAAAATAACTTCATACAATACTATATACTTGAACACAATTGTAATCATTCTAATAAGCAAACAAATTTACATATTGATAAATACAACAATCTCCTCAGACTCTAGACATTTCCTAGTATAATTTATTGCTTAAATATATTGATAATAAAAGCTTTTGTTTTAGAGTATAATTTTATTAAGTAAATAATAATACAACATAATTTATTGCAATTGGAAAGTTTTGACTCCTTTTTCATGCAAAAATTGCAACCTGAGGAAAGTTATAAGTTTATGAAATATAAGTATAAGTGGAAAACTGTGGAAATAAATATTATATAACATAAAATACAAAACTTAAGCATTTATCCAAAGGATATATAAAAACATTATAGAATATATGTATTCCCCTATATTCATGGTAGGATTGTTTATCATAGCTGAAATTCAGTGTATACTGAAATGCCCATCTTTACTGTTTTAATATGGAATTTTTGTACATGACACTTTTTTCTTTGATTTTTTATTAATTTTTTATTTTTATTTATGAGAACAATGATGCAAAGAAAGAGGACAAGGTAAAGTTACAGTGAAGGACCATCACCCATAAACAGATTCTCAGTAGTCTCATTGCTGATATCTTAACTTTGAACTTCCAGCCAAAGAACAATAAAAAAAATAAAATAGAACCCATGCACAATTACTTTGTCCCTCAAGTCACCAGATTGTAGTACATAATATTTCTTAGCAGAACCCAAAGCAATCTAAAGCTATAGAACTTATGTAATTCCTTAAACATTGAAGGTAAAGTACTTTTTTACATCAGAAGACTGCACATGCCAGTTCTTCTGTTTCTCTTCAGCTGGAATGTTGGGGGCTCTGGGCAGGAGAGCTAGCCATAGGCCCCCCGGGCTGACCACTTAGTCCAGGGGACTGAGATCCCCCCATGCCAGATGTGTCTTCAGGGCCACGCCGGGTAAAATGGGCCCTGGGGGAAGAGTGGGGAAGAGAAATTCCTCCCCTATGCATCCACAAACTACAGAGGCAGGGGCTGTACCCCTATGCATTCTGGACCCCATTCAGGAGTTTTTTTCTTACTAGTATTCATGCCCGCGTGACATATATACTTTTTAACAACACACAAAAATATTCTTAATTCTCGACTGTTTCTAGAAAAAAATGGAATTCCCTAGATTTGGAGCATAATATTCAAATTGGTCTCTAAAATCAGTGTATATGTGACTTTCTATACAGTGGTACTCTCTGACTGCCAAGCCTAATCCATAAACAATTCATCTATACAATGTATATAGCCCCTCTGATATATTTTTTCTCTTCCACACCAAAGCCCCTTCTACTCCCTCTTCTCCCAATCCGGATTTATTATCTTCCCCTTAATTAACCCTCTTTACCCTCAGTTCTTTAATTTGTTAGGCACCAAGACCGACCTCCTGTCCCAACAGATTCTGCCCTTTCTCACACCCCTACAATGCTCATTATTACTCCTTAACTCTTTCACCCCTAACGATCAGTAACCCACATTTACCATTTTTAACTTCAGTACTATACCGTTCTAATCACAGACCAAAGTTGTGCATTGGATTTAACCCCCAACTATTTCAAAAGACATAAAATGGACACATAAGTCTTTTGAATATTTTATGTGTATTTTTAACAGCTATAACTCTAAATAGTTTTTTACCATGACGATTCTACCCACTTTTTATCTTGTCTTCTCTTTGTGAGCTGTTCAATAAGGAATTTTGGTGGAAGAGTCCCTCAGTCTAATGCTTATGATTGAACCATGTCATTGTTCTTATGGCCCCCTTATGTGCCGATAACACCATGTGGCATTGTTCCTGGTTTGCATAGTCAAATTAAAATGGGAAAATACTATACATACAAATAAGTTCTTATCTAATAGAGATTGGAACACATAAATCTCATAGTGCAATGGGACCTTACACCCTGAACATTGATACAATGACCTGGCACAGGCCTCATTTCACCTCCATTCACCGCTGAACCAGGGAAGCTATCTAAGAAACATCCAAGGTTTTTGATAACAACACCTGGAAGCAATCCTCTACCAGGGAAGACCCTACCACGGCTCTGACATTGACCTGCTCAAAAGAGACTTCCCTTAACACTAAGAAGACTTGACAACAACAACGACCTGCTTACAGGACAGGGTTCTCTGCATTGCCCTTTAATTGTGAGGTGAAATGAGAGGACGCTCTGCAGCATCCTGACTGCAATACAGGATATGCAGATTCCAGGATCTTTAATACAGAAACATGATACCAACAACAGAGACTGTGTGAAAAATAAAAGTGTATGGGCACTACAGACAATGACCTGGATTGAACGAACTGGTTTGCCTGAAGCCTAGAGTTGGTCTTATGCCAGGAAACTTCAGGGGTAGGGTCTCCTTATATTTAGGTTAAGGCTTATCCTTTCCATGTCCCTCATATTTTGGTGGACCTATGCAAACAATGACTGCCACTTTAACACCGTTTTTACTGTGCTCCTTTGACTTTAATCCTTAAGAAAAAAAAAACCCTTAAACTTTTGAGGTTAACTTAAACTATTGTACATGACTTAATGAAATATTACTCAGTTCTTTAAGAGATACAATTATTACTTTTGCAACATGATGGATCAATCTTGAGAGGATAATGCTATGTAATATAAGGAAGAATGGTTAGTAAAAAAAACTAGACAGTCTAATTCATATGCAGCATATCAAAGTAAAAACAAATGGGAGTGATACAGGTAAAAATAAAACTCTTTGATGCTGAAAAGTTAGCATGGAGGTAGGGCATTTGCCTTACATGCAGAAGGATGGTAGTTCAAATCCCAGCATCCCATATGGTCTCCCGAGCCAGCCGGGAGCGATTTCTGAGCCAGGATTAACCTCTAAGTGCTGCTGGGTGTGACCCCCCCAAAAAAAAAATAAAAGAAAAGAAAACTTTTTGACTAAGAATCTGAAATTTCTCAGAAAGAAAATGTAAGATGAGTGGGAAGAGTAGGTCAAATAAATCATTGTATAGGATTGTGACACTATATATGTGTTTATAGATATGCTGAAATTTATATGCATATAATAGTCTGAAGCATAATCTCTACATTTTAAATTTTTATAAACCAATTATAAGGAAGTATAATTTCATTTTAAAATTTTAGGCAAAATGTGTTCTAGGTAACAACTATAAAAACTGCACTCTTTTGGAAACAACTAATAGACTATAACCATTCAACTTGTTGACTTTTTACACAAAAGAGACTGGTTGCTTATCTGGTTATTCAAAATATCCCTTTATACACTTATCTATCTGTAAAAGAGTAAATGAAACTTATTATAAAATATAAACATCCATTATAAGAATTATAATACATTAATATTTAATTTACTATTATAAAATTTGAGGATAGCAAATGAGTTTATTTTAAATAATCCCAAGGATTCTTTTTTTTCAGTTTTACCTAGTTAATATATTTTAAATTATGTATGCTAAACTCAATATATCTCTTTTCTACCTCAATGTTTCTTTGCTTATTTGAAACTTACTATTGTGTTAAAATATGTTTAAAGATTCACATTACTAAATTAGATCTAAAACTCTAAATCTGAAGAATTTTAATTATCACAGCTTTAACCTAAATTATAGGTAGTTCTTAGAAGTTTAGTATCTCCAACATTTCTAACTTACTCTACATTATGCTTTACTTATATGAACACAATTACTGAACTGTGGCTTTTTTGGGGGGTGGAGGTTGGACTCAGCCATCTTATAATTTGAATTACTCCACAGACACTCTAATCAGTTTACTTGTGATCAGTGGTTAAATGCAGCTGGGGAAAAAAAATCAACCATGAAGCAGTCAATTTTAAGATTGCCTAAAATACAATCATACTGTGAGGAAAATAGATTCTACTGATAATAAAAATTGAGTAAAACAGTTGAAAATAAGTTAAATTGAAATATATTTATTTCTATACTTGAAATATTCTATTTTGAGGGGCACTAACTTGCAAGGAAGAATATCTCTATATAGCATATACCTTTCCCTATTCCATTTGTAATCAGCTTTCGTGTAAATTTTGGAAAAATCAAAAGAGATGAATAATGGCTATATATAAATATATTCTTAAAATTTCCTTTGTTGATATCACTTAGTGACTCTTTTATTATTTTAGTAAGTTATGAAAAGCATATTCCTTTGCAAAGTTTGCTGTGGAAATCCCATTGCATCACAAAAGCAGTATTCTGTCTGGTCAAAGTACAATATTTTAAAAGATTGAATTGACCCCTGTGTTCTCTTTAACTAGACACCTGAGAAAGAAAAAAACAAGTATCAGTAATCTCTTGGCAGTAGTAAAGAAAATTTAATTCATTTATGCACACAGATGTTCTGTTAGCAAGAGCAATACTATTCCAATGCAAATATGTAATTTGTTACTTAATTAACTTTACTCATTCACCCAAAAAAGATGTGAAGTTCAGATTCAAATGTTTTTACAAGAAATTGAGATGTTTTCTTAGTGATTAAACATAGAAATACATTGCTAGTTAGAACATAGTAACTACAAACAAATCACATTAAAAATCTACCTTGGAAAATGTATAATTTATATTTAATATAATATATTGCATATAATGGAATGTATATAATATAAAATACCTAAAACTAAACAACAAATGTCACTAAATTACAAAGTAGTTTAAGTAGTAAAAGTGGTAATGATGAGTCCCTTAACCTGGATTAATATTTTATTATAAAATCTTTCTTTACTACACTACTGACTAAAGCTCAGATGACTATGAAAAGATTGGCATTCAGAGGCTGAAGCAGTGGCTCAGCTTTAAGGCACTTGCCTTGCCTGCGGCTGACCTAGGACTGACCGGGATTCAATCCCCCAGCGTGCCATATGGTCCCCCAAGCCAGGAGCGATTTTTGAGCACATAGCCAGGAGATCACTGAGCATCACCAGGTGTGGCCCAAAACAAGACAAAAAAAATTAAAGATTCTAAAACAATAAGGAAATAGAATATTGCCATTTTTCTTAGAGTATTTCTAAAATTTAGATGAGAATTTATATATAGTCCAACATGAAAGCTAAAGTTTTCTCTTTTCTTGTGTGACAAATTTAGCGTTTTATTTATAATGAAAATATATCCCATATGTGATCTGTTTATATATATATATATATGTATATGTGTGTACACACACACACACACACACACACACACACACACACACACACACATTTATTTGAATGTGAGAACCAAAACCCCGCGGGCCTAGGATCAAAGTGGTGTCTCAAGCCCCCAGTAAAGCCACTTCCGCTGAAAGTCAAATGCAGACTCACAGTATTTTTACACTCTACCGCTTCCCCATAGGCAGAGGGAGTCAGCCCCCAAAATAAAACTGCAGAATGTACCCACTAAAGGTCAGAAGACTCTCTGTTATGCTAAAATAAAGAAACTAGGTGGACCCAGAATGTTCCATCAAACTTGGAACCCTTGAGTCAGCAAAGAGTTGGGGCAACTCGCTTAAGTAATGATGTGATTTGTGCCCAAATAAAGGCCAATAATGGATGTGGTGAAGGATGAACTGTTTGTGTGAACCAATGAAATGCTTAAATTGTTGAAGCTTATAACGCACTATATAAACCGCTTGGAGATTTGATTTCAGGGTCCTTGTCAAGACTCCACTATGTTGAATGAGTCTTGGGCCTTAGCTTGCCAAATAAACTCCTATTTTCTCTGCATTATCAGCGACAACACTTGGGTAGTCAACTTGGACCCTACTATGATAAGAAGTTATCCATAATTTATAAGTATTCAGTTAATTTGGTAATACTACGATGGTTTTTCATCATCAATTTTCTTAAGCACTGTTTAGAAATTTGATGTGGTCTCTCTAAAATCAATGAATAAATGAGAAATGTCTCTTAAACAGCAAAAGAGATACCAACATAACTGTATTAAAAATATAAACTAAGCTTGTGGTAAAAACTATATCAACTGAAAAATATTTACTGTTTCTATTAAAAATGAATTAACCCTAACAGACAGGTTTTTAATTAAAATCCTTATCACATTTCCTTTCTATTTAAATGCAAATGTAAATATCCTTTTAAAACTAGAAATAAAATATCTAAAACGCAAGTACAATACAACTTTAAAGAACTCAAGTTCAATAAAGCATGAACTATTAAAATATTCTGAAGCCATAGCACAATGGGTAGGAGGTTTGTCTTGCATATGACAAACATGGGTGCTCTCCCAGCATCCCATATGGTTCCCCCTGAACCTGCCAGAGCAATTTTTTGATTGCAGAGCCAGGAGTAACCCCTGAACACCCATGAGTGTCCCCCCCCCAAAAAAAACAAAAAAGCAAACAAATTAATTAAAGCATTAAAATAATTTTCATAGTAATCAATATAATTTGGCTGTAGGTTTATCTAAAGTAATCACTTATATTAAATGTTGATGATAATCTTTTATATTTATGTAATTGATATAGCAAATTTTTTCAATAATTATTGAAACAATGGTAGATAAATAATATATTTTGTTGTAATAAATTATTAAAAGCACATTTTAATATTGTAATATATAAAATATTTAAAAATTAGTTTATTTTGAATAAAAATGTTTATTTAAATTTAAGAATTATAGTTCATAGATTACTAGTAGAACCAGTTTTATTTAAGCCACAATAAAGTATGAATATAAATTTGAAATTCATTTATGACTTTTATCACCAGGGAAAATAACTCAGTCTTCAAGTAAAGGGGATTTTTTTTTTACTAAATGTTAATTTTTACTTAGCTTTGAATCCCGGAAATGCAATATCCTCATCTGATTTTATATACTAATGGATTTTGATTTCTAAATTACCTATTCCATTCTTTTATTCTAATATTTTTATATTTATGAGAGCTAAAATCTCTTAAGAATGTCTTCTTAAAACTGTCAAGGAAATTCTACCTCTTATGTACATTAACTGTTCTGTAGGGGTCAGGTGGAACCATGTCTGGGCTTATTCAACTCCAGACTAAAGTGTGGAGTTTGATATTTTATATAGCTCATAGTATGTTATATATAGCTTCTCACTGATTTTCTGTGATCCACTGGTTATTCAGTAGTGAGCTGTTAAGTTTTCAGGTTAATATTTATTTGTTTCTGTGATTAACTTTTATTTTCAGGGTACCATGGTCTGAGAAGATAGGTGATAAATTTCTATACTCTTGCTTCCATGGAAGTGTAATTTGTGTCCAATGTATGATGAATCTTGAAAATGTCTTGTATATTGCAAAAAAAAATGTGTTCAGTTTTTGTTGGATGGAGAGTTCTATATGTTTTTACTAATAACCTACCTTCCATTTAATCTTTCAAAGAAATTTTTTCATGCTGAGTTTTATTCTGGTTGACATACAGAAAGGTGTTAGAGAGGTGTAGAAGTCTGTAACCACGATGTTTGGCTGCCAATGTCCTTGAACTCTATTAACAGCTTTTTAAAGTAATTTTCTTGCCCTTTATAGGTGCATATATGTTTAGGAGTATGACTTCTATCTGATGTACATATCTCTTGATTATTAAAAAATGACCCCTCTCTGTCACATAACCTTGGTAGGCTTGAAATATATGCCATCTGATATTTTTATGGCAATCCTGAATTTGTCAGGGAGTTGTTTGCTTTAATAATTGCCTTCCAACACTTGACTTTGAGTTGGTGTAAGCTCAAACTACTCAAATGTGGATTTTTAGTGCAACAGAAATTTGGATTCAGTTTTACAATTTATATTGACACTCATTGTCTCTTAATGAAGATTTTTGCTGTTTTTGTATAGTAGTTTAATATATTCATGAGTTTTTCTTGACTTAAGTTAGTTCTTTCACTTTTTCTTTAAAGGAGTTTAAAATCTATGAAGTTCCTTATTTTATCCATGAAATTGTGTTATATTCCTTAAATCTGAATGAGGATGTAGATGGGTAATCTTAATGAGCTTTATCTTTTAATTAGTTTTTTTCTTTTATTATATTCTCTATTGTCTTTATCCCCAATAATCTTGTTTGAGAAGTCTGCTGTACATATTGTAATGTAATGTAATGTTCATTTTTTTGTTGTTTTTTTTCTTGCTACTTCAGTATTCTCCCAATGTATTTTTCTCATTCTGATTATGATGTGTATGAAAGTATTTTTTTTTAAGTCTCTTAGAGCTGGTAGCATATGAGACACAGAGATCTGAATGCATGCAGTCTTCAGCTCTAAAAACTAGTAAGCAATGTTGTTTTTCATGCTTTCTACTTCTTTAGAGTGATATTTCTGGCTCTCTGGGAACCTGATAATTTTTATGCTGTTTCTCTTAAATATATTTTACTGTTTTATTTTGGCTTTTTAATATTTTGTTGTCTTAATTCTGCATCTAATTTATTATTTATTTATATATAATTTATTTATAATCATTTTTCCCTCTAATATTCTGTATGTACTTTTCTAGTTTCTGCTTTCATATTCTCTTCTGTTTTAGTGGCTGTTTGTTCCATTGAATTCTTAAATATCCGCAAATTTTCCTTTCTAAAGTCCTTACCAGAGACATTATGTATCTGGTTGGGTCTTCACAAGTACTATATTTCTTCACTAAATATGATATGTTTTTGCTCTGCTTTACCATTGTAACTGTTTGGTTAGGTTACTAGACTTAGGATGACAGCTTGATGCAAGTTGTGAAGAAATGTGCAGCAATATTAGCAGCTCTAGACTTTACCATGTTTTGACTTGAGAGCAATATGACAAGTTCTTAATGAAGCTATACAGCTACATTTTATATATTTTGAGTGTATGGTACCAAGATTATGGTCTTCTATCATCTAAGAATTAGGTGGGGCACTTTGGAACCTTCAAAATTTTTGGGAGGAGGCTCACAAAGCTGAGTTGGGACTTAGTTGAATGGCTAGATTCTTAACAGATACCTGAGTTGTTATCAAGATGACAAAATTTTAGTTCGAAATTTGGAATGATACAATTCTGTATTGATGATTCTCTGTCATTTGAAAAAGAAAGGAAGGAATTAAGGAAAGAAGGAAGGAAGGAAGAAAAAAGAAAGAAAGAAGAAAGAGAAAAAAAGAAAAAGAAAGAAAGAAGAAAGAAAAAGGAAGGATAAAAGAAGAAAGAAGGAAAGGATGAAGAAAGAAAAAGAAAGAAAAAAGGAAGGAAGGAAGGAAGAAAGGAAGGAAGGAAGGAAGGAAGGAATGAAGGAAGGAAGAAAAAAGAGAAAAAGGAAGGATAAAAGAAGAAAGAATGAATGAAAGAAAAAAGGAAAGAAAGAAAGAAAGAAAGAAAGAAAGAAAGAAAGAAAGAAAGAAAGAAAGAAAGAAAGAAAGAAAGAAAGAAAGAAAGAAAGAAAGAAAGAAAGAAAGAAAAGAAGGAAGGAAGCAATAAAGAAAAAGAAAGGAAGGACGGAGGGAAAGGAGGAAGGAGGAGGGAGGGAAAAGGAAGGAGTGGGACAGGAAGTAGGATAGAAAGAAAGAGAAAGCAAGGAGAGAAGGAAAAAAATTCAATCTAGTAACTGCAATATTGATGCAAATTTAGAATATAAAATGATAATAGAGGTAAATAACTTGCTCATCTTTGCTACAGTGACAAAATAATAGAATGGACTGAAGAGACAATGAAAAATCCTTATCCTTGGATTTTAAATCTCAAATTATCAAACAGTAATGAAGGAGTGGAATGCAATTAGGAGCTGAATTAGATATTACATAAGAGCAGTAATTGAGGATCTTGGAGTTTTTTGGTGGATCTGGTTTAAAAACTATATAATTAATATCATAAGATTTATGACTATTGTTTCATATTTACCTAAAATATAGTAAAAATATTTTAAAAGATATGATGCACACATTATTAATGCTAGTTATGACTGAAAGACATGTGAATACAGTATTATTCATACCTGACAACTAAACTTGAAGATAATCCAGTTTATAAATTAACAATATTTTTGCTTATATACATATTCATTTATGTGTCTATTTTTCTAAGTATATTACTATATATTTAGTGAGAATTATTAATTATCATTTTCTTCCTAAATCTGTTTTTAAAATATGTCACAGTATTTGTATTTTTAAATTATAATATTTATCAATTCTATGTACATAGACAAAGAAAAGCTCTTTTAAATATTAACAAGAGTAGGTAGTTTTGTCTTAAGAGCTGTGAATGAGAAGGGGCCCTTGCCTTCCCTCAGGTAACAAGGGAGGAGAGACCTGAGGGCAGGGCCAAACATTGGCTCGGTCACCACCCTCATCCCCACTTAGGGCTGCACTCCAGAGAAGAGAACCAGCCCCATGCCACAGATGACAAAGTAGGGCTGAGACCTGAGGGTAGGACCAAACCCTTGAGGGGTCGCTGCCATTTCTCACCACCTTTCCAGCCCACCCCGCAGACTCTCCAGACCAGTGAGTCTGCATAGTGTACAGGTCTAGGCAGACAAGACCTAACATTTACTTCCTGCAGTTAATCCACAGCTGATAAAACACAACTGCAAAACAATGAAGTAGATTGTAACACCTCTGCCATAATTTAACAAGCTCACTCAACTATAAAAAATAAACTCAAAAATCGAATATACCTATAATCACTTCTAACACTGTAAGTTTGGCAGACCACCTAAAACATCAACACTCTAAGCCACCAAACAAAGAAATATGAGTAAACTAAGGAAGATACTAGCAGCCAGGGATATAGAGAAATCCTAGCATGTTTTCAAGTCTACTGAAATGTGCAAGCCTAATAGATGAGCATCTAAAAGTGGCAATGAATGCCATAGCTATAGAAATCAAGAAAAACACTAACCAGCAACATTAAGAAATCCATAGATGAACAAATCAACCAACTCAAAGAAGAACATTTACAGAAGATAAAAGAAGTCCATACCAAAAATTTAAGGGAAATAAAAAACATCTTAGTAAGCCTTAATAGCAGAACTGAACAGTTGGATAATCACATAGAAGAACTTGAAAAAAAACTACAAACCAAAAATGATAAAGAAGTCAATAAGGAAATAAGACTTACAGCATTGGAAAAATATTAGATATTTAATGAACAAAGATAATCTATAAATTATAGGAATAAATACTCTATAAATTGTAGGAATGCCAGAAGGGGAAGAAATAAAATGGGGTAGCATAAGTAGTGAGAGAAATAATAGCAGAAATTTTTTCCACTCTCTAGAAAGAGGCACGAATACAAATCCAAGAGATGAAAAAAATCGCTAATAAAATAAAAAGAGAGAGATGAGTTCCTTAAAGAATAAGGGAGAAAAAACAACTCAAGTACAAAGGGAGGAACATAAGAATAAAACCAGAGCTCCCATTTGAAACAATTCAAGCAAGAAGACAGTGGAATGTCATTTAAACTACTGAATGAAAGAAATTTGCAACCAGAATCTACTAACAGCAAAATCTCTCATTCATATGAGAGGGAGGACTAAAAACATTCTCTAACAAAAAAGAACTTTGCTACTTGCTTTAAACAAACTGACTCTTAATTAACTACTCAGAGATGAATTACACAATCCAAACGCAAAATTGTAGCAACCATGCTAAACAATAAAATTGCACAACAGCCCTCTCTGTCAACAATCTCCTTAAATATCAATGGGTTAAACTCCTCCACTAAAAGACACATAGTAGAAGGTTGGGTCAGAAAACACAAACAAAATTTCTGCTGCTTAAATATACAGTATAGAAACAGGCTCAAAATAAAAGGACAGAAATCAATTAGTCAAGCCAATTGAGGAAAACAAGGCTGGGACAGTCATTCTTATATCAGAACAAATTGCATTCATCTTCAAAAAGTGCTCAGAGACAAAGAGTGTCACTACTTATTGATAAGTGGAACACTAGATCAAGAAGTACAAACTCTGGTCAACATTGATGCACCAAAAGCAGAGCCAACAAAATATGTAAGGCATTTGCTTGGATACCTGGAGTAACATATGGAAGAAAATGTGATAGTAGTAGGAGATTTCAGCATACCATTATCACCACTAAAAGATCTACTAAGCATAAAACTAGCAGACTTAAGAGTCCTAAATGAGAAACTAGTAGAACTAGGAATAATGGACTTATTCAGAGCCCTCCATGACCAGAAAGCAGAATACACATTCTTCTCAAGGTCACATGGAAGCTTCTCTAGAATAAACCATACCTTAGGATATAAATCTAACTTTCACAAAGTCAGAAATATAAGGATTATTAGAACACCCTATCTGATCACTATGCAACAGATGTCAAGATTGACTGTAAAAAGAAGCTGAGGAGAATATCCAACACTTGGAGATTAAACAACATGCTACTCAATGACAGCTGGGTCAAAGAGGAAAACAAGGAAGAAATAAAAAGAATTTTTGAGCTGAATGATAATGAAGAGAGAAATTGTCAAATTATGTGGGACACAGCAAAAGCAATATTTAGTGGGACACTCATAGCAATAGAGGCCTATGTTAGAAAGAGGAAAGTGACAAAATCAACAGTTTAAAGGGCCACCATAAGAATCTGGAAAAACAGCAGCAAAGAAACCCAAACACAGCCAGAGACAAGAAATAATGAAAAAAGAGCAGAAATAAACATAGCAACATAGGAAACAATACAAAGATAAATAAGAGTAGGATTCAGTATTTGGAGAGAATAAACAATATAGAAAAACTGCTAGCAAGACTCATCAAAAAAGGGAAAACACCCAAATGAATTGGATTTTAAATGAAAGGGAAACTTAAGAAATACAAGACATTATTATGAACACCTGTATTTAAGTTAGAGAAACCAGAAGAAACCAAAGAATTTCTGGAAAAATATCATCTTTCAAGACTTGATATGAAGGATGTAGAAAGCCTAAACAGACCAATTAAATCTAAGGAAATTGAAACAGTAATTAATAAACTCCCCAAGAACAAAAGTCCAATACCAGATAATTTTACAGGTGAATTCTATCAAACATTCCATGAATGGCTACAATTGATCTTTCTGCTCTTCCAAAACATTGAAAAGATAAAAATCCTTCCTAACTCCTTTTATGAGGCTAATATCACACTCATACCCAGAGATGACAAAGACACCCCCAAGAAAGAAAACTACACAACAATTTCACAAATGAACATAAATGCAAAAATTCTCAACAAAATTTTAGCAAACCAAAACCAACAATATATCCAAAGATTATACACCATGACCAAGTGGGTTTGATCCCAGGGATGGAAGGATGTTTTAATATTTGAAAATCAGTCAACAACATACAGCACATCAACAATAAGAAAGATAAAAATTACATGAGTGATGCACATCACTCGATCACATTATTTGATGTACATCACATCAATCGATGTAGAGAAGATGTTCAACAAAAATCCAATACCCATAAATAATAAAAACACTCACCAAATATAGCTGGAAGGAACCTTCCTCAAGATAACTAAAAGTATCTATAAAAAGCCCACAGCAAACATTATCCTTCATGGTGAAAAATTGAAAGCATTTCCACCAAGGTCAAGTGCAAGGTAAGGCTGTCCACTGTCTCCACTCTTATTCAACTTAGTTTTAGAAGTATTAGCAAAAGCAATCAGACAAGAGAAGTGAATCAAAGGAATCCAAGTAGATAAAAAGGAAGTCAAACTATCTCTTTTGCAAATGATATGATGATATATATATATATATATATATCGAAAACCCTAAAGAATACACAGTAAAACTTCTAGAAACAATTAACCTATACATCAAATTGGCCTGCTACAAAGTCAATACACAAAAGACAATAGCATTCCTCTATACAAATAATGAAGCAGAGGAGAAAGATATTAAGCAGTCAATCCAATTTAAAATAGTATCCAAAAATATCAAGTATCTAGCAGTCAACCTGACAAGAGAAGTAAAGGACCTACACCATGAAAACGTCAAAAATCTTCAGAAAGAAAATGAAGAGGACTTAAGGAATTGGAAGAATATGGCATGCTCATAGGTATGTAGAATCAACATCATCAAAATGACTAGCTCACCTAAACTTCTATATAGATTCAATGCAATCCCTATCCAATTTTGACATCATTTTTAAGGAATTATAAAAAATCAATTATAAAGTTTATATGGAACCACAAAAGATCTAGATTAGTCAAATTCATACTGAAAACCGGGAAGCTGGATGGCATTTATTTACTTAACCTGAAACTTTACTATAAAGCCATATTGATCAAAACAGCATGGTACTGAATAGGAAAGAGTCTCAGATTAATGAGTTAGAATAGAATGGGTTAGAATAGAATATACAGTCAACTAATATTTGATAAAGGAGTCAAGAACTTGAAATGGAACAAAGACAGTCTCTCAACAAATGGTTTTGAAACAACTGGATAACCACCCGTAAGAAAGTAAAGATTGCCCTCAACATATCAGATAAGGGGCTGATATCTAGAATGTACAAATCACTTAGAAAGGTGAGGTCAGGGGCCGGGCGGTGGCGCTGGAGGTAAGGTGCCTGCCTTGCCTACGCTAGCCTAGGACGGACCGCAGTTCGATCCCCCGGCGTCCCATATGGTCCCCCAAGAAGCCAGGAGCAACTTCTGAGCGCATAGCCAGGAGTAACCCCTGAGCGTCACAGGGTGTGGCCCAAAAACCAAAAAAAAAAAAAAAAAAAGAAAGGTGAGGTCAAAATATATAATAGAGTAATAGAAAATTGGAAGAAGAAATGAATAGAAACTTTTCTGAGAAAGATCAACAAATGACCCATAGACACATGAAAACATCTTCACCATCACTCATAATTAGAGAAATCCAAATCTAGAAAACAATGAGGTACCATCTCACACCAGTCAGGATCGCACACATCAAAAATAATGGGACCAATCACTATTGGCAAGGATGTAGTAAAAAATGAAGTCTAATTTGCTGCTTTTGAGAATGTTGCTTGGTTCAACCCCTATGGAAAACAGTATGGAGAGTACTCATGAACTCAGAATAGAGCTGACATATGATCAGAAATCGCACTCCTGGGTGGGACATTCATCCCAAATATTGTATACATTGCACTATTTATCTCAGCACTCAACACACTAGACAAGATTTAGAACCAACCTTGATGTCCAGCAACAGATGAGTGGATCATGAAGTTGTGGTACTTATACACAATGGAATACTAATAGCAGTTAGAAATGATACAATTATGGATTTTGCAGCATGGATCTAGAAAATATTGTGTTAAATGAAGAAAGCCAAAAGAAGGATAAATACAGAATGATAGCACTTATCTGAGGTGTTTATAATATATACCATATATACATATAAAACTCCATGAACAAATACAATGTTCTAAGGATAGAAGCTATAAACACCTTAGGTGTCAGCATGTAGGGAGAAGTGTTCAAATCAAGTGGAAGAGAGGTAACACAAAGACTTGACTATCCATTATACCATAAAGAAACCAGCAACAACAGAAACAACAGTTAGAGTGAACAGATATGCAATCATCCTCTAACTACAAAGGCCTATAATAATGACCTAATGTAATTATCCACAGAACCAGGTGCAGAATATAATGGAAGCCATTAACTCACACTGCAGTGATTACTAACAATATATTTTAATGCCTTAATTTACCTCTCTGACAGCCAAAACAAAATTGTAAACAATCAATACCTAAAGTGTATATAGTCTCTCCTATATACTATCTATCCTCCCCGCTTCAAAAATCCTTCTATTCTTTCATTACCTGATCCTGATCTAATATCTCTCCTTATTTAGTCCTCTTTTCTCTCAGTTCTTAATTCATTAGGTACCAAGGCCAACCTCCTGCCCCAATAATCCAACACCCAAAGTGAAAATACACCCTCTGGTTTCACATCTCGTGCCCCGACAAGAAATTACAACCAACATTCCCACTGACTCATGCTTAGTGGCCCTTCTCCTCACACACACCCTGAAATGTGGACTGTTGAATACTACTAGATTCAGATCCAGAAGGAACCCAGTTCAAGAACACTACCTGAACCCATACTGCTCATGATCATTTCTCAAACTCAAGACCATGATGTGTGATTAAAAAATATACCCTGGATTTTACTTCCCATAATAATATCTCAAAAGACTTAATTGGGAAGCTGGTATTTCCTTTATATGTTTAATACCTCTTTAATAATATACATAAGGTAGACTCTTACATCAGTTTTTCTTTAATTATGTTTTAAATATATTTAATATTTATTTCTTTTATATATTACATAGATATGTAGCTATAGATATATATTTATTTCTTTAATATATATTCTCTATATATATATATGTTTATATGTAGATTAAATTCACCTGTTTTGCTTCTGCTTGGTAAAAAAAATACTAAAATAATCGAGATGCCTGACAACAGATAAGTAGTTAAAAATTTATGGGATGGAATATGCAACCATTAGGAAAAATAAAGTAATGTAATGTGCTTATACATGGGTGTTCATGTACATTACCATGCTGAATGAAATAGCCAGAGGGAAAGAGATAGACATTGAATAATCTCACTCATTTGTGGAATAAGTCAACAACAACATGAAGTGTTATGACAGCATTATACAGACAATAAAATTAAGGATCAGGCAATTCAGCCCAGGGAACGAATCTTGACACAAAATGCAATAAGTACAGTTAGAATAGAGAAGGATCAGCCTACAAGAATAATGATAGCTGGAACTGATGTCTCTGAACAAAAGCTTGATGCTGCTGAGAGGGGAGAAATTGACTTGCAAGGCACAACTCCATTGACTATGTGCAAACCACAGTTTCAAAAGGGAAAGAGATGTGTGGATGTGAAAAATTGAAAGAAGTTTTCCTACCCTAGAAATAGGCAGCAATGAGAGAATGGAGGGAAATAGATGATACGGTTGTACTGGTGAAGGATGGTATACATTGTATGACTGAAACCCATCAATGAGCAATTTTGTAACTATGGGGCTTACATAAGCAAACAATTAAAAAAATTATTTAATAGGTTTCCAGAGTACCCTAGCGATCTTTTATAAGATTTTGCTTCTCGCGTTAGGGAGAATGTACAGTTGGTAAATGCTTCTTTTGCATGTGTCTGACTCATGTCAATTTCCAGAAACTCTTATTCCTGGGGAACAATATTTCTGGAATGAAGAATCAAGAGATAAGATCTGAGAACAGCCAAGTCTGAACACAAAACAAATATAATAGCATTCTTGAGACGGTGTTATCCAGACACCACTTCAATGAATTTTATTGTATCATGTTTCTCAGGAGCTGGTGAAAGTATCATACCTGGTTCATGACTTTATTGACTCTGCATTGAGGAATTAACCCCTGGTAGTGCTCTGGGGGTCTTATTTGGTGTTGGGGATCAAACACATGTTATTGTATAGAGTATAATTTTTCTTTTTTTTTTTTTTTTTTTTTGTGGTTTTTGGGTCACACCCGGCAGTGCTCAGGGGTTATTCCTGGCTCCAGGCTCAGAAATTGCTCCTGGCAGGCACGGGAGGACCATATATGGGACGCCGGGATTCGAACCGATGACCTCCTGCATGAGAGGCAAACGCCTTACCTCCATGCTATCTCTCCGGCCCTAATTTTTCTTTTTTATAAAAAATGTCAATTTCTTTATTTAAACACCTTGATTAAAAAAGTGTTGGTAATAGGTTTCATCTATAAAATGCCCACCACACTCCATCATTATAACTTCCTGACATCATTTCCCTCCTCTCCCAGCACCTGCCTGTCTTTGAGCCAGATATTCTATTTCTCTCTCTATCATTGTCATGGTAATTGTAGTGATTTCTCTAACTCTATTTACCACACTTTGTAGTAAGCTTCATATAATAAGCTGTTTTGTGTGTGTGTGTGTGTGTGTGTGTGTGTGTGTGTGTGTGTGGTTTTTTTGGGTCACACCCAGCAGTGCTCAGGGGTTATTCCTGGCTCCAGGCTCAGAAATTGCTCCTGGCAGGCACAGGGGACCATATGGGATGCCGGGATTCGAACCGATGACCTCCTGCATGAAAGGCAAATGCCTTACCTCCATGCAATCTCTCCGGCCCCATAAGCTGGGTTTTTTGACCCTCATCTATATTGTCTGAAATTATTACTCCATTGTCTTTTATTTTACTGAAATCACACAGATCAGTGAGAATAATCTGTGTTTATCATTTTTCCCTCTGACTTATTTCACTCAAATTAATAGTCTCCATATACATCCATGTTTAGGCATATTTAGTGACTTCATATTTTTCTAAAATGAGCTTGATATTTTATTATTTAGTTTTTCCACAGCATGTTTAGCCACTTACATTGTCAGGTACCTGGGTTGTTTCCAGATTTTGGCTCCTATAAACAGCACTAATATTAACATAGGAGCACTGAATGCATTACTGCATTGTGTTTTTACATTATTTTGTATTATGTTGATAATGGGGTATATTCTAGAAGTGATATTGCTGAATTACATGGATTATCAGTAGCAAATGAGAGTTCCTTTCTCTACAGTCAATACCAGCAGTAGTTATTCTTGTTTCTTGTTTCTTTTTTATTAATTTTTATTTTTAATTATGAGAACAAAGATGCAAAGAAAGAGGACAAGGTAAAGTTACAGTGGAAGGACAATCACCCATAACATAATTCTCAGAAGTCCCCTTGCTGATATCTTAACTTTGAAATTTCAGCCAAAGAACATTAAAATAAATAAAACAGAATCCATGTACAATTACTTTGTCCCTCAAGTCCCCAGATTGTAACACATTATAATATTTCTTAACAGCACACAAGGCAATCTAAAGCCATAAAACTTACGTAACTCCTTAAACATTACAGGCATAGTATTTTTCTACATTTCCATATACATGCATATTAGCTTAAGTTAACCTCAAATTTTAAGTGGGTGCTTTTTAAGAATTAGAGTCAAAGGAGCACAGTAAAAATGGTGTTAGAGTGACAATCGTTGTTTGCATGAGGGACATGGAAAGGAATAACCTTGGCCTAAATACAAAGAGACCCGACCCCTGAAGTTTCCTGGCACAAGACCAACTCTAGGCTCCAGGCAAGCTAGATCGTCCAATCCAAGACATTGTCTGTAGTGCCAACATACTTTTATTTTTCACACAGTCTCTGTTGTTGGTATCATGGTTCTGTATTAAAGATCCTGGAATCTGCATATTCTACATTGAAATCAGGATGTGGAGCATCCTCTCCTTTCACCTCACAATCAAAGGGCAATGCAGGGAGCCCTGTCCTGTAAGCTGGTTGTTGTTGTTGTTAAGTCTTCTCAGTGTTAAGTGAAGTCTCTTTTGAGCAGGTCGATGTCTGAGCAGTGTACGGTTTTCCGTGGTAGAGGATTACTTCCAGGTGATGTTATAGACAAGCCTGGATGTTTTGTGGATGGCTTCCCTGGTTCAGGGGTGAATGGAAAATGCCCTTTCTTCTGAGGTCTGTGCCAGTTCGCTATGTCAATGTTCAGGGTGTAAGGTCCCTTTGCACTACAAGATTTGTGTGTTCCTTAATCGGGCCCTGGGGGGAGGGGGTGAGAAATTCCTCCCTAGGCATCCAAAAACTACAGAGGCATGGCTGGGCTCAGAACACTCCGCATGCCAGAATTTCTGGGGTGTTTGATTGGTATGTTGGGGGCTCTGGGCAGGACAGCTAGCCATAAGATTTGTGTGTTCCAATCTCTATTAGATACGATCTTATTTGTATGTATGGTATTTTTCCATTTTAATGTGCCTATGCAAAAAAGGAGCAATGCCATGCATTGGCGCATATGGGGGCCATATGAACAAGTCCAAGTGATTTCCATGATATGGTTCAATCATAAGCATTAAACTGGAGGACTCTTTCACCAAAAATCCTTGTTAAACAGCTCATAAAGAGAAGATAAAAAGTGGTAAGTATCGTCACTGTATAAGACAACATATAGTAAGAATTATAGCTGTCAGAGAAAAAACACAAAATATTCTAAAGAAATATGTGTCCATTTTGTGTATCTTGAAAAAGTTTGGAGTTGTTGCACGCAATGCACAGCTTTGGTCTGTGATTAGGATTGTACAATACTGAAGTTAAAAAAAGTAATATAGGTTAGTGACATTTCAGGGGGGGGTAGAGAGTTAAGGAGTAAAAAAGAGCTTTGTAGGTTTGTGGGATAGGGCAGAATACAAAATGAAGATTCTGGATACGCAAAAACATAACATAAGGATAAGGAATACTCTTAATGCTTAAAGTGTGCGCGGGGGCGTAAGCCCCCCCCCCCCCCGCGATTCTGTAGTTTTTGGATGCATAGGGAGGAATTTCTCACCCCCCTCCCCCCAAGGCCCGATTAACCAGGCTTGGCCCTGAAGACCCGCCTGGTGTGGGGGGATCTTGGTCCCCTGGACTTTATTTTCTCCACTTTGCATTTCTTGCCCCTTTATTAAAGATTATTGATTGCATGTCTGAGGGAGTTTCTATGAATATTCAAATCTGTACCACTGGTCTGAGAGTCTTTTTTTATTCCAATACCATGCTGTTTTAATGATTATTGTTTTGTATTACAATTTAAAGTTGAAGAAAGTGAAGCTCCCCATTTTTTTAAATCAGGGTTTCTTTAGCTATTCATGGGCATTTACTGTTCCAGCTGAATCTCATGAGTGTTTGATTCATTACTTTTAATAATGTCATGGGTATCGTTAGAGGTATTGCATTAAATCTGTACAAAGCTTTGGGGAGTATTGCCATTTTAATTATAATAATCCTCTCAAACCAGAGCAGGTTAGATGTCTCCATTTCCTGTGCCCTCTTCTTTCTTTTTTTTTTTTTTTACCACTGTGCTATCACTTGGCCCCAACTTGATATTATTTCTTAAGTACTTGGTCAAAGAACATATAATCTTACATATGTTTGTGGAATTTTATTTTAACTACATATAGTATGTCTTTTTTTTTTTTTTTTTTTAGTGCAACATTCCCATCACCAATGTCCCAAGTCTCCCTCCTCCCCACCCGACCCCCGCCTGTACTCTAAACAGGTTCTCAATTTCCCTCATACATTCTCATTATTAGGACAGTTCAAAATGTAGTTATTTATCCAACTAAACTCATCACTCTTTGCGATGAGCTTCCTGAGGTGAGCTGGAACTTCCAGCTCTTTTCTCTTTTGTGTCTGAAAGTTATTATTGCAAGAATGTCTTTCATTTTTCTTAAAACCCATAAATGTGTGAGACCATTCTGCGTTTTTCTCTCTCTCTCTGACTTATTTCACTCAGCATAATAGATTCCGTGTACATCCATGTATAGGAAAATTTCATGACTTCATCTCTCCTGACAGCTGCATAATATTCCATTGTGTATATGTACCACAGTTTCTTTAGCCATTCGTCTGTTGAAGGGCATCTTGGTTGTTTCCAGAGTCTTGCTATGGTAAATAGTGCTGCAATGAATATAGGTGTAAGGAAGGGGTTTTTGTATTGTATTTTTGTGTTCCTAGGGTATATCCCTAGGAGTGGTATAGCTGGATCGTATGGGAGCTCTATTTCCAGTTTTTGGAGGAATCTCCATATCGCTTTCCATAAAGGTTGAACTAGACGGCATTCCCACCAGCAGTGGATAAGAGTTCCTTTCTCCCCACATCCCCGCCAACACTGTTTATTCTCATTCTTTGTGATGTGTGCCATTCTCTGTGGTGTGAGGTGGTATCTCATCGTTGTTTTGATTTGCATCTCCCTGATGATTAGTGATGTGGAGCACTTTTTCATGTGCCTTTTGGCCATCTGTATTTCTTCTTTGTCAAAGTGTCTGTTCATTTCTTCTCCCCATTGTTTTGATGGGATTAGATGTTTTTTTCTTGTAAAGTTCTGTCAGTGCCTTGTATATTTTGGAGATTAGCCCCTCATCTGATGGGTATTGGGTGAATAGTTTCTCCCACTCAGTGGGTGGCTCTTGTATCTTGGGCACTATTTCCTTTGAGGTGCAGAAGCTTCTCAGCTTAATATATTCCCATCTGTTAATTTCTGCTTTCACTTGCTTGGAGAGTGCAGTTTCTTCCTTGAAGATGCCTTTAGCCTCAATGTCCTGGAGTGTTTTACCTACGTATTGTTCTATATATCTTATGGTTTTGGGGCTGATATCGAGGTCTTTAATCCATTTGGATTTTACCTTCGTACATGATGTTAGCTGGGGGTCTAAGTTTAATTTTTTGCAAGTGGCTACCCAGTTTTGCCAACACCACTTGTTGAAGAGGCTTTCTTTGTTCCATTTAGGATTTTTTGCTCCTTTATCAAAAATTAGATGATTGTATGTCTGGGGAACATTCTCTGAGTATTCAAGCTTATTCCACTGATCTGAGGGCCTGTCTTTATTCCAATACCATGCTGTTTTGATAACTATTGCTTTGTAGTAAAGTTTAAAGTTGGGGAAAGTAATTCCACCCATATTCTTTTTCCCAATGATTGCTTTAGCTATTCGAGGGTGTTTATTGTTCCAAATAAATTTCAAAAGTGCCTGGTCCACTTCTTTGAAGAATGTCATGGGTATCTTTAGGGGGATCGCATTAAATCTGTACAGTGCTTTGGGGAGTATTGCCATTTTAATGATGTTAATCCTGCCAATCCATGAGCAGGGTATATGCTTCCATTTCCGCGTGTCCTCTCTTATTTCTTGGAGCAGAGTTTTATAGTTTTCCTTGTATAGGTTCTTCACATTTTTAGTCAAGTTGATTCCAAGATATTTGAGTTTGTGTGACACTATAGTGAATGGAGTTGTTTTCTTAATGTCCATTTCTTCCTTATTAGTATTGGTGTATAGGAAGGCCATTGATTTTTGTGTGTTAATTTTGTAGCCTGTCACCTTGCTATATGAGTCTATTGTTTCTAGAAGCTTTTTGATAGAGTCTTTGGGGTTTTCTAAGTAGAGTATCATGTCATCTGCAAACAGTGAGAGCTTGACTTCTTCCTTTCCTATCTGGATTCCCTTGATATCCTTTTCTTGCCTAATCGCTATAGCGAGTACTTCCAGTGCTATGTTGAATAGGAGTGGTGAGAGAGGACAGCCTTGTCTTGTGCCAGAATTTAGAGGAAAGGCTTTCAGTTTTTCTCCATTGAGGACAATATTTGCCTCTGGCTTGTGGTAGATGGCCTTAACTATATTGAGAAAGGTTCCCTCCATTCCCATCTTGCTGAGAGTTTTGATCAAGAATGGGTGTTGGACCTTGTCAAATGCTTTCTCTGCGTCGATTGATATGATCATGTGATTTTTATTTTTCTTGCTGTTGATGTTGTGTATTATGTTGATAGATTTACGGATGTTAAACCAGCCTTGCATTCCTGGAATGAAACCTACTTGATCGTAGTGGATGATCTTCTTAATGAGGCATTGAATCCTATTTGCCAGGATTTTGTTGAAGATCTTTGCATCTGCATTCATCAGCGATATTGGTCTGTAATTTTCTTTTTTCGTAGCATCTCTGTCTGGTTTAGGTATCAAGGTAATGTTGGCTTCATAAAAGCTATTTGGAAGTTTTCCTGTTTTTTCAATTTCATGAAAGAGTCTTGCCAGGATTGGTAGTAGTTCCTCTTGAAAGGTTTGAAAGAATTCATTAGTAAATCCATCTGGGCCTGGGCTTTTGTTTTTGGGCAGACATTTGATTACTTTCTTAATTTCCTCAATAGTAATGGGTGTGTTTAGATATACTACATCCTCTTCATTCAATCGTGGAAGATTATAAGATTCCAAAAATTTATCCATTTCTTCCAGGTTTTCATTTTTAGTGGCATAGAGTTTCTCAAAGTAGTTTCTGATTACCCTTTGAATCTCTACCATATCAGTAGTGATCTCTCCTTTTTCATTCCTAATACGAGTTATCAAGTTTCTCTCTCTTTCTTTGTTAGTTTTGCCAGTGGTCTATCAATCTTGTTTATTTTTTCAAAGAACCAACTTCTGCTTTCGTTGATCTTTTGGCTGGTTTTTCTGGTTTCCACTTCATTGATTTCTGCTCTCAGCTTTGTTATTTCCTTCTGCCTCCCTATTTTTGGATCCTTTTGTTGAGCACTTTCTAATTCTATGAGCTGTGTCATTAAGCTATTCAGGTATGCCCCTTCTTCTTTCCTGATGTGTGCTTGCAAAGCTATAAATTTTCCTCTCAGTACTGCTTTTGCTGTGTCCCATAGGTTCTGATAAATTGTGTCTCCATTGTCATTTGTTTTCAGGAAGGTTTTGATTTCCTCTTTGATTTCATCTCGGACCCACTGATTATTCAGTATGAGGCTATTTAACTTCCAGGTGTTAAAATTTTTCTTCTGTGTCCCTTTGTAGTTTATATATAATTTCAGGGCTTTGTGGTCAGCAACGGCAGCCTGCAAAATTTCTATCATCTTGATATTATGGAGATATGTTTTGTGTGCTAACATGTAGTCTATCCTAGAGAATGTCCCATGTACATTAGAGAAAAATGTGTATCCAGGCTTCTGGGGGTGGAGTGTCCTGTATATATATACTAGGCCTCTTACTTCCATTTCTCTCCTCAGGTCTAGTATATTCTTGTTGGGTTTCAGTCTGGTTGACCTGTCTAGTGTTGACAATGCCGTGTTGAGGTCTTCCACAATTATTGTGTTGTTATTGATATTATTTTTCAGAGTTGTCAATAGTTGTATTAAATATTTTGCTGGCCCCTCATTCGGTGCATATATGTTTAGGAGGGTAATTTCTTCCTGCTGTACATATCCCTTGATTAATACAAAATGTCCATCTTTGTCCCTTACAACTTTCCTAAGTATAAAGTTTGCATCATCTGATATTAATATGGCCACTCCTGCTTTTTTTTGGGTGTTGTTTGCTTGGATGATTTTCCTCCAGCCTTTTATTTTGAGTCTATGTTTGTTCTGACTATTCAGGTGCGTTTCTTGTAGGCAGCAGAAGGTTGGATTGAGTTTTTTGATCCATTTAGCCACTCTGTGTCTCTTAACTGGTGCATTTAGTCCATTGACATTGAGAGAAAGAATTGTCCTGGGAGTTAGTGCCATCTTTATATTAAAGTTTGGTGTGTCTGTTGGTAAGCCTTGTCTTAAAGTATGCCATTCAGTTTTTCTTTTAAGAATGGTTTTGAGTCTGTGAAGTTTTTGAGCTGTTGTTTGTCTGTGAAACTATGTATTGTTCCTTCAAACCTGAAAGTGAGTTTTGCTGGGTGCAGTATTCTAGGCGAAGCATTTATTTCATTGAGTTTTGTCACTATGTCCCACCACTGCCTTCTGGCCTTGAGTGTTTCTGGTGACAGGTCTGCAGTAAATCTCAAGGATGTTCCCTTAAATGTAATTTCTCTTTTTGATCTTGCTGCTTTCAGAATTCTGTCTCTATCTATGGGATTCGTCATTGTGACTAGGATGTGTCTTGGGGTGTTTTTTCTGGGGTCTCTTTTAGTTGGCACTCTTCGGGCATGCAGTATTTGATCACATGTATTCATTATCTCTGGTAGTTTCTCTTTAATGATGTTCTTGACTGTTGATTCTTCCCGGAGATTTTCTTCCTGAGTCTCTGGGACTCCAATGATTCTTAAGTTGTTTCTGTTGAGCTTATCATAGACTTCTATTTTCATCTGTTCCCATTCTTTGAGTAATTTTTCCATTGTTTGATCATTTGCTTTGAGGCTTTTTTCCAATTTCTTCTGCTGTATGTAATTGTTATGTATCTCATCTTCCAGTGTACTGATTCTATCCTCAGCTGCTGTTAACCTGTGGGAAATCTCAAACATGTTTTTCTTCAATTCATCTACTGAGTTTCTCAGACCTGTTATTTGATCTGAAATTTCCGTTTGGAGTTTTCTCATTTCTATCTTCATATTCTCCTGATTCTTTTTAGTTTTCTCTTCTATACTTTGTTTGAGTTCTTTGAACATGTTCCATATTGCAACTCTAAACTCCTTATCTGAGAGACTGACTAGGTGGTTGATCATGTTCAAGTCATCAGAGTTGCCATCTTCACTCTATGTCTGGCACTGGCCCATGTTGTTTCCCCATTGTCACACTAGTACTGCGTGTTTTTCTACGTGTTGTGATTGTATTCATTGGCTAAATGCTGTGCACCGTCGCGAAGGGGAGCGGAGCAACTGTGCTCCTCTGGCTTCTCCCTTTCTGGGCGTGTCGACTCACCTCCACGGAAGGCTCACAGGAAGGCAGGCTGGCAGATGGGCCGCACCCAGGATGAAATCAGGCCAAAAATGCAGGACAGCAGAGTAGAGAGGCAGAACGGTGCTGGCATCTGAGATCCAGCGAAGTTCAGTCGCCCTCTTATTTCTTAAAGCAGTGTTTGTGGTTTTCTTTGTATAGGTCCTTCACTTCTTTTATTATGTATATTTTAAGGCATCTGAATTTATGTGATGTTATTGTCGATGAGATAGTTTCTTTAATGTCCATTTCTTCTTTATCATAGTTTGTGTATAAGAAGGCCCTTGATTTTTGTGGATTAATTTTGTAGCCTACCACTTTGCTATATGAGTCTATTGTTTCTAGGAGCTTTTTGGTAGATTTTTAGGATTTTTGAATTACATTGTGATGTCATCTGCAAACAGTGAGAGACTGTGTATTCTTCCTTTCTTATCTGGATGCCATTGAGATCTTTTATTTCCTAATTGCTATTGAAAGTACTTACAATACTATATAAATAGTAGTGTAAAGAGGAGGCAGAATTGCAATGTGCCAGATCTTAGGGGAAAGGATTTCACTTTTTTACCCTAATTAGTATATTTGCCATGGTCTTGTGGTAAATCCTTTTGCATATATGGAGAAAAGTTTCTTCCATTCCAATCTTGAGAATTTTTATTATGAATTCGGTGTTGGGTCTTATTGAATGCTTACTCTGCATCTGTTTGTAAGTTCATATGTTTTTGTTATTGTTGTTGAGATGGTGTATTACGTTGATTGACTTATGTATGTTGAATCATCCTTGTACCTCCAGAATAATTCTTAATTATTCATGGTAAATTTACTTTTTTTTTTTTTTGGTTTTTGGGCCACACCTGGTGATACTCAGGGGTTACTCCTGGCTATGCGCTCAGAAGTCGCTCCTGGCTTGGGGGGCCATATGGGACACCAGGGGATCGAACCGTGGTCTGTCCAAGGCTAGCACAGGCAAGGCAGGCTCCTTACCTTTAGTGCCACCGCCCAGCCCCGGTATATTACTTTCTTGATAAATCATTTAATCCTATTTGCTAGGATTGTGTTGAGGATCTTTTCATCTGTGTTCATTAAGGATATCAGTCTCTACTTTTCACTTTGTGCGATTTGTCTGCTTTTGTTATGAGGGTGATGTTAGAGCCATAAAAACTACTTGGGAGTATTTCTGTTTCTTCAACTTCCTGAAAGATCCTGAAAAGTATAGGCAGTGGGTCATCATGGAGGGTATGAAAGAATTTATTAGTGAATCCATCTAGGACTGAGCTTTTGTTTTGGAAAAAAACTTTCGATACCATTTTAATTTCCTCAATAGTGATGGGTCTGTTTAAATATGCTAGATCATCTTGGTTCAAACTTGGAAGATTATAAGAGTCCAAGAATCTATATATTTTTCTAGGTTACCTTGTTTTGTGGTATTGTTTCTCTCAAAGTAATCTTAAGTAGCCTTTGTATTTCTATAGTATCTGTTTTAATCTCTATCTTTTCATTTATAATTCAGATTATTAAGTTTATTTCTTTTTCTTTCTTTGTTTGTTTTGTTACTGGTTGACTAATCTTGTATATTTTTTCAAAGAACCATCTCTTGCTTTTCTTGATCTTTTAGGTTGATTTTTTTGGGTTTTCCATTTTTTTATTTCTGCTCTAAGGTTTATTATTTCCTTTCATCTTCCAATTTTTGCCTTATTTTTTAATCACATTCCAATTTTATAAGCTATATAATTAAACTATGTACGCTCCTTTCTTTCTTATGAATGCTTGCAAGGCTATAAATTTTCCTCTTAGTACTCATTAGCTGGGTCTCACAGATTCTGATAATTTAAGTCTTTTTTTATTTATTTAAGAAATCTTTTTCTTTATTCTTTGATATTTTCTCTGACCCAGGTCTTTAATTCATTTGGACTTGACTTTTGTGCATCATGTTGGATGGAGGTCTGAGTTCACTTTTATGCATGTGACTGACCAGTTTTCTCAACACCACTCATTGAAGAGGCTTTTTTGCTCCATTTTACATTTCTTGCTCCTTTATCAAATATTACTTAAATGTATATCTGGGAAAAATTCTCTGAATAATCAAATCTATTCCACATATCTGAGGACCTGTCTTTATTACAATACAATACTGTTTTAATGACTATTGCTTTGTAACACAATTTAAAGTTTTGGAAAGTGATGCCATCCATAATCTTTTCCCCAAGGGTTGCTCTAGCTATTAGTGGGTATTTATTGTTTTAAACGAATTTCAGGATTGTTTGATACACTTCTTTGAAGTATGTCATGGGTATCCTTAAAAGGAATTACATTAAATCTGCACAATGCTTTGGGGAGTATTGCCATTTTAATGATGCTAATCTTCCCAATCCATTCACTGGGTATATGTCCCCATTTCTTTGTGTCTTCTTTTTTTTCTTGAAGCAGGTTTTTGTAGTGTTCTTTTTATAAATCTTTTACCTCTTTAGTTAAGTTGCTTCCAAGATACTTTAGTTTGTGAGATACTAATGTGAATGAGATTGTATTTTTAATGTTCATTTCTTTATCATTATTTGTGTATAAGAAGGCTCTTAATTTTTAATTATATTTTATATAAAAATCCACTTTTATATAAAAATTCAATCTAATATTATTTTTAAAGATGTAACCTATATATTTATTTGACAACACATGCATGTTTAAATACCCAAAATACATTTATGCCTTTTTTCAAATTATTTTATCTCTTTGTCTTAAAAAGCATATGTAAAAGCTAGTGAACATAAAGAAAAGGGCTAAGTATTAGTCATTCAGTTATAAAAACAATGTTGTTGCTGTGTGTTGTTAAACAGAACATTAATTACAAAATTAAAACATTGCCTATATGAGTAATCCACTAACCATAGAAACTACTCAGTACATTTCTCAGGTTCACTAACTTAGGTTAATCTTGTGAATAAATGAACACAACAGAAGTCGTATAAGAAAAAAGTAAACTAATTATGCCTTGTAACAGGAAGCAACTTCACTCATTTCCATACTAAATATACAGAGTAAATTTTTCATCAAACAGCATGACATAAACCATGTTAGAAGGATGCAGTTATATATAAATAAGATTTTTTTCCTTTCTGTAAATCTGGGATATGTTGATTAGGCCAATATATGTTATCCTTCTTTAATAGAAGCGTAAGATCTTCAATATAAAGTGAAGTGGTAAAAGAATAAATAAGTCAAACTCTATTCCCCAACACTTGTTTCATAAAGGTTCTTTTTGAGTAAATAATAGTTTATTCAGGTCCCTTCCAGTCTTAAAGTTCTATATAGAGAGGCCTGCCTAATATGAATAGCTTTTAATCTATTGGTGAGAAATCCAGGTCTCTAATTTTATCTTAGGTCTAGTCCTACACATTTCACATTCTGCACAATATGTGGCCTCTAAATCCCTGTAGTTCAAATGGCAATAAAAAGTTGGGAGAGAGAGGCCAAAGAGATAGCACAGCAGTAGGGAGTTTGCCTTGCAAGCTGCTGACCCAGGACCAACTGTAGTTGGAATACCGGCATCCCATGAACTTGCCAGGAGCGATTTCTGAGCACAAAGCCAAGAATAACCTCTGAGCGATGCTAGTTGTGGCCCCAAAACAAAAATCAAAAAAAAAATAATTTGGGAGAAAGTTAATAGTACCAGAAGTACAGGCAGGGGCGCTGTCAAGAATGCCTCACTATCCTCTTTGAAAACATTGGGGATAAGTTTAATTGACACCCAAAGAAGTAATGAACAGTGACATATATGGACACAAATTTTCATATTGTAGATTATTCAAAAAGCAAATGGATTTTGATCTGCACCACTCAGATGGGTGTGGCATGGAGACATGGGATGCTGCCAGCACTAACAGCTGTTCCTTTTTCAAAGAAAACAAGCATTTAATAAAAACTTAATTTAGAAATAATGTTTGGGAATTTCTCAAATTCCTTAGAAGACACGTTTAACACTACTCCAAACTAAAGAAAAATATGTTTGGTTTTAATTTTATTAGAAATAGCCTTGGTTTCCTAAAGGGAATGTAACAGATTTGTAGATGAGTTCTTAGAAACATTTAAACTTTTTATTAAGAGAAGGTTTTTGATTAATAATAAAATAATAAAGAAATATCTCTTCAAATAAGTTTCCAAATATTTTTCTCACACACCCAGCCTTTAATGATGATCTGAAGAAAATCCTAGTTTTATTCTTATGTTCTCTTTATGTGGATTGTATTTTATTAGTGAATATAGAAACATATTCTTGACAGATATTAGAGTTTTCAGGAAACTAGTGACTAGTTCACTTGTTCAGATCTGATCTGAATAGAGCAGCATTATAACAACGTCATATTTTTCATGCCATTGATTCTGTATGGCTTCCCTAAGTGAAACATCAAATTAACCATTTGTTTTCTATTAGATATCAATTCCTATGGATATAATTTATTTCAGTTATCAATAGAGTTTCTTACACTCTTCAAGTTCCCAGAGCCTATTATTTTTTTCCTTCCACAGCTTGTTATTCTATTCCCACTTCTACTTCTCAATTTTGTAGCCAGTATGTAAATGTATAACCTTAGAGTGTCTTTCCTGGATATTTTTAAAGATGTTTCGTTAAATTAATTTTATTTTATTTTGCTGCTTTCTATTTTTCTAGCTAAAAGACATTAGCTAATTACTTCGAGAAATAGATTTGGAAGCTTTAATATAATCATGAACAAAAGATGGATTATAACTTGACCGCAAAGTAAATGTAGGTTTACCTTTTCTTATTATAAATATTTTTTAAAAAAATTAGAAAAAGCAAAAGTTTGGGTTAGACTTTCCTGTTACCACTATTATAGTCTGACAATTTGCCTAGAAAATAGAACTAATGTTGTCTCAGGTTGCCTTACTCTTTTTCTCTCTTCTATTGCTTTAAAAGTATAGATATGCTGTGAGTTTACATTGGTTGTGATCAGATAAAATGAATTTGGCAAATATATTTAACATTTTGAAATATATATCTTATTTCTTGGCATGGCTGTTTAAAACCCATTTTTCTCAATTTTTGTTAATTCCATATTCTTTTTAATTGGCATTATGACTGAATACTTTAATTTATCTGTAATCATTGCTTTGTATAATTTATATTATATAGTATTTGTTGTCTTGAATTATTTAGTATGTAAAAACATCAAGAGAATATATTTCATAAACTATTTTCCCCTTAAGAAGGGAACTTATATGCTATTAAAATTATTTCAAATGTTAATTCCTTTATACATTTTTTATTATGTTCAATATTTGATCTCAACTGTAGTACACAATATTTTATTCTCTAGCACATAATTAAGAACATAATGTTTGTCAAAATATGTCAGAACCAGAGGGAACACTATACAAACATCCAAAGCTTGTATTCTTAACTGTTGATAGTGATTGCATTACTTTAAAGATAAGATAGGAATAATACTTCTGTTCTAATCTTTCTTGAGTACATTCATTTGTTTCTCCATTAACATATAAAACCTTTCACCTCAAATTGTTTCAGTATTTTCAAGCTATGCTTAACTTCTCTTCCATTAGAAAGATTTTTTCCTCAAACATACGAAATAGTATATGGTCAGAATTTATTGCATATTTAATCAGGGAAGAAAATTATTTAAAATATTTAACATAGGACATTTTTCCTTTTTCTATGACCTCTCTAAAAATTGTACAAACCTATGAAAGAAGTTGCTCCATTAGGTCATTGTAAACAGATTTCCCCCATCCCCAGAATCTATTCCTCCTATTATTTCTAAGATAAATATAGGCAAAGTAGAAAGGAATTCTATAGTTTCTCACAGTATATTAATAAACACAAAAGAAATCATCTTTGATGATGGACATTGTATTGGAAGAGAATATGAAAACAGTAATTAATTTTAAAATATTATTTAGATATACATAATCTAAGGAAATCACATAGGGACTCACAACTGACAACAAGATCAAAATAATTTTGAAGCCTCTGGGGACCATACAGGATTCCAGAGACTGGGTACATTCTGTGTCTGCCACATTCAAGGCAAATTCCCTTCTCCTGTGCTATAACTCGCCCTCAAATAGTGTTTTATGTAAAACCTAGCAAGTTTGAGCAATAAAAATAATTTAGTCTTCAAATTAGACATGAGACTTAGACTATGAACCATTCCAATTCTAACTGTCCAATCAAACAATTCTGAAATTCATTTGGAAAAATAAACAATAATATCTATAGCAGGGGTGGCAAACAAGTTCAATACAAAGAGCCAAAATTTTAAACTGTGAGAGTCAGAGAGCCACACCACCCAGTGACCTGCAAAAACAAACAAACACACAAAAACAATAATCTATTAAACACATATTGCATTTTGCCATTTTGAGTGAGGGTAAAAATCCTGGTGAGAGTGTGCTGTGCCCTCCATACTAAGAACTCAAGGCAAGATGTGACCCAACATGTGACACACGGGTCCCCCTCTCTCTGGCCCGTTTAGTTGTTTCCGAGGGATGGGAGACGGGATAACATAACCTGGGGTGGGACTACACGCTCAGAGATCTCTCCTCAGAGGTCCCTCCTCAGAAGCAGCAGGACAAAATCCAAACATGGCAAAGAGCCACAGGATACAAAATAATGATAAGAGACAAAGAGCCACATTAATTTTGGCCAGGAGCTGCATGCAGCTTGAGAGTCGCATGTTCGCCACCCCTAAGCTATAGAAATACTTGGGAAAAGGAATATGGAAGGCATTACCGTCCCAATTTTATTAAATAATATTTTATTTAAACACCTTGATTACAAACATGATTGTGATTGGGTTTCAGTCATGTAAGAGAATACCCCCCATCACCAGTGTGACATTCCCACCACAAATGTTCAAATATCCCTCCTCCCACCCCCACCCCTACCAAGAGCCTGTACTCTAGATAGGCTTTCCACTTCCCTCATTCATTCACATTGTTATGATAATTCTCAGTGTAGTTATTTCTCTAACTAAACTCATCACTCTTTGTGGTGAGGTTCAGGAAGTGAGCTATAACTTTCAGCCCTCCTCTCTTTTACCTCTGAAAATTATTCAAAGAATATCTTTAATTTTTCTTAATACTTATAGATGAGTGAGACTATTCTGCATCTATCGTTCTTCCTCTGGCTTATTTCAATCTGCATAATAGATTCCATGTACATCCATGTATAGGAAAACTTCATGACTTCATCTCTCCTGACGGCTGCATAATATTCCATTGTGTATATGTACCACAAATTCTTTAGCCATTCATCTGTTGAAGGGCATATTGGTTGTTTCCAGAGTCTTGCTATGGTAAATAGTACTGCAATGAATATAGGTGTAAGGAAGAGATTTCTGTATTGTATTTTTTTGTTCTTAGGGTATATTCCTTGGAGTGGTAAAGCTGGATCGTATGGGAGCTCAATTTCCCGTTTTTAAAATAATGTCTTTATTTAAACACCTTTATTACAAACATGATTGTGTTTAGGTTTCAGTCATGTAAAGAACACCCCATTTCACCAGTGCAACATTCCCACCACCATTGTCCCAAATCTCCCTTCACTTCACCCCACCCCCACCTAAACTCTAGACAGGCTTTCTACTTGCCTCATTGATTCATATGGTTATGATAGTTCTCAGTGTAGTTATTTCTCTAACTGAACTCACCACTCTTTGTGGTGAGCTTCATGAAGTGAGCTGGAACTTTCAGCCCTCCTCTCTTTGTCTTTGAGGATTGTTGTAAAAATGTCTTTTATTTTTCTTGAAACCCATAGATGAGTGAGACTATTCTGTGTCTATATCTCTCCATCTGACTTATTTCACTCAGTATAATAAATTCCATGTACATCCATGTAAATAAAAATTTCATGACTTCATCTCTCCTGATATAATATTCCATTGTGTATATGTACCACTGTTTCTTTAGCCATTCCCCTATTGAAGGGCATCTTGCTTATTTCCAGAATCTGGCTATTGTAAATAGCAGAGCAATGAATATAGATGTGATGAAGGGATTTTGGCATTGTATCTTTGTGTTCCTAGGGTTTATAGCTCGATCATATGGGAGCTCAACTTCCAGTTTTTGGAGGAATATCCATACTGCTTTTATAAAGGTTGTACTAGACGCTATTCCCACCAGCAGTGGATGAGTTCATTTCTCTCCACATCCCTGTAAGCACTGATTATTCTCATTCTTTTTTGATGTGTACCAATCTCTGTGGTGTGAGACGGTATCTCATAGTTATTTGACTGATGATTAGTGATGTGGAGCATTTTTTTCATGTGTCTTTTGGCTATTTGTATTTCTCTTTGATCAAAATGTCTATCCATTCATCTCCCCATTTTTGATGGGGTTAGATGTTTTTTCTTGTAAAGTTCTGTCAGTGCCCTGTATAGTTTGGATATTAGCCACTTATCTGATAGGTATTGGGTGAATAGTATCTCCCACACGGTGGGTGGGCACTATTTCTTTTGAGCTGCAAAAGCTTCTAAGCTTAATGTATTCACATCTGTTGATCTCTACTTCCACTTGTTTGAAAAGTGCAGTTTCCTCCTTTGAAGATGCCTTTAGTATCAATGCCATGGAGTCTTTCACCTTGTTGTTCTATATACCTTACGGTATTAGGTATTAGGTATCAAAGTCTTTAATCCATTTGGATTTTACCTTCGTACATGGAAGTCTATGTTCACTTTTTTGCAAGTGGCTAACCAGTTCTGCCAACATCACTTGTTAAAGAGGCTTTCCCTGATCCACTTATGGTTTCTTGCTCCTTTGTCAAAAATTAGGTGACTGTATGTCTGGGGAACATTCTCTGGTTACTCAAGTCTATTCCAGTAATCTGAGGACCTGTCTTTATTCCAATACCATGCTGTTTTGATAATTATTACTTTGTAATACAATTTAAAGTTGGGGAAAGTAATGCCTCCCATATTCCTTTCCCCTAAGAGTGCTTTGGCTATCCGAGGGTGTATATTGTTCCAAATGAATTTTAAAAGTGTTTGATCCACCTCTTTAGTAGAATGTCATGGGTACCTTTAGAGGGATCAGATTAAATCTGTATAATGCTTTGGGGTGTATTATCATTTTAATGATGCTTATCCTGCCAATCCATGAGCAGGGTATGTGTTTCCATTTCTGTGTGTCCTCTCTTCCTTCTTGGAGCAGGGCTTTATAGTTTTCTTTCTATAGGGCCTTCACATATTTGGTCAAGATATTTGAGTTTGTATGGCACTAATGTGAATGGGATTGCCTTCTTAATGTCCATCTCTTCCCTCTCATTATTGGTGTATAAAAAGTCCATTGACTTCTATGTGTTAATTTTGTAGCCTGCCACCTTGCTATATGAATCTATTGTTTCTAGAAGCTTTTTAGTGGAGTCTTTAGGGTTTTCTAAGTAGAGTATCATGTCATCTGCAAACAGTGAGAGCTTGACTTCTTCATTCCCCACTTGGATTCCCTTGATATCTTCTTTTTTCCTAATTGTTATAGCAAGTACTTCCAGTACTACATTGAAGAGGAGTGGTGAGAACGGAGAGCCTTGTCTTGTACCAGAATTTGAGGGATGGCTTTTAGTTTTTCTCTATAGAGGATGATATTTGGCATTGGCTTTTGGTAGATGGCCTTGACTATAATGAGAAAGATCCCTTTCATTCTCATTATGCTAAGTTTTTTTTTTTTTTTTTTTTTTTTTATCAAGAATGGGTGTTGAGAAGTCCTGAAGGCAGCTTTGAAGATGTTACTGTTGATCTTGGGTTCCTATGGGTGGAACTTAATAAAGAAGTTGCTTTTAAGTAAACATTGGAGAGCCAAAACTAGTCGATTGTTCCAGTATTGGCAGCAAAGAGATGGAAGATGAAACATTCAAAGACATTACAGTCATTTTACCATGCAGCATGCCACAAGTCTGATGAACAGGTTCCTACATTCCTCTTGGGGGACATGCACTTGTACTATTCCCAGCTCTGAAGAAGGCCACGTTCTACACTTTAATTAGAACAATATGCTTATTCTATAGTTATATTATGATAATATAATACTTCTTGTGAAATCACACTTCTTGAAAGCAGGTGCAGTGATGTTCAATGTTGGCTTTGGGTTCTTGAGAAGCTGCTCATGAGAAAGCACTGCTAACACTACAGCACCTCATCATAAAACAGTCTGTGACCATGAGGAGTAGGAAAATGAGAGGTTGCTTAGAAGATGTCGTCAGCATCAGGCTGATGTAACAACTTGCATCAGAGTAAAAGCTACAGTGCTCTGGATTCAGAAGAAAACCTGTGGTTTTGAAAAATGTAGTAGACTTCCTGTCTTGTGGATACTGGGGAGAGATGCTCCCAGGAGTAGGTCAAGAATTTCTAGGAAAACAGCATTCAATCCAAAACATCCAATCTTCCCTTCACTCTTTGATGTAATGCCTAGTGTTTTATAAGAATATTTGTACCTTATTAATTTTATTGCACTTCCATGTGTTATTAACATTTTATTTTAATGTTAAAATAAGCCTAGGATAATCTGACTTGATAGACCTAAGAGTACTCGGGCACTCAAAATAAACTTTGATTCTGCTCTAAAAAAATGGGTGTTGGACCTTATTAAATGCTTTCTCTGTGTCCATAGATAGGATCATGTGATTTTATTTTTCTTGTTGTTGATTTTGTGTTATACCTGGACAGATTTATGGATAGTAAACCATCCTTTCATTCCTGGGATGAAACCTACTTGATACTGTTGCATGATCTTTTTGATGAGGCATTGGATTCTATTTGCCAGGATTTTGTTGAGAATCTTTGCATCTGTGTTCATTAGGGATATTGGTCTGTAATTTCCTTTTTTGGCAGCATCTCTGTCTGAATTTTTGTATCTAGGTGATGTTGGCTTCATAAAAGCAATTTAAAAATGTTCCTGTTTTTTCAATTTCATGAAAGAGTTTGGCTAGTATTGGAAATAATTTCTCTTAAAAGGTTTGATAGAATTCATTAATAAATCCATATGGGCCTGGGCATTTCTTTTTGGGCAGACATATTTGATTACTATTGTAATTTCCTCAGTTGTGATGGGGGTGTTTAGATATGCTACATCCTCCTAACTCAACCGTGGAAGATTATAAGAATCCAAGAATTTATCCATTTCTTCCAGGTTCTCATGTATAGTAGCATGGAGTTTCTCAAAGTAGTCTCTGATTACCTTCTGAATCTCAGCAGTATCTGTAGTGATCTACCCTTTTCATTTCTTATACAGATTATCAAGTTTCTCTCTCTCTCTTTGTGAGTTTTGCCAATGGTCTATCAATCTTGTTTATTTTTTCAAAAAAACAACTTCTTTCGTTGATCTTTTGGGTTGTTTTTGGTATTTCACTTCATTGATTTCTGCTCTTAGCTTTGTTATTTCCTTCTGTGTCCCTATTTTTGGTTCCTATTGTTGATCATTTTCTAATTTTATGAACTGTGTCATTAAGCTACTCAGGTATGCCCCTTCTTCCTTCTTGATGTGTGCTTGCAAAGCTATAATTTTTTTTCTCATTACTGCATTTTCTTTGTACCATAAATTCTGATAGTTTGTGTCTTTACTGTGATTTGTTTCCAGAAAATATTTGATTTCCTCTTTGATTTCATCTCAGTTGTTCTGTAGTAGACTGTTTAATTTCCAGTTGTTAAAATTTTTCTTTTGTGTCCCTTTGTAGTTTACATCTAATTTTAGAGCCTTGTGGTCAGCGAAGCTATCTTGAAAAATATCTGTCCTCTTGATATATAGAAGTTATGTTTTATATGCCAGCATGTGGTCTATTCTGGAGAATTACCCATGTGCATTGGAGAAGAATGTGTATCCAGGTTTTTGAGGACAGAGTGTCATATATATATCTACTACACCTCTTTCTTTCATTTTTTTTTTCAGGGCTAGTGTATTTTTGTTGGTTTTCAGTCTGGTTGACTTATCAAGTGGTGATAGGGCTGTGTTGAGGCCTCACAATTATTGTGTTATTATTAATATCCCCTTTCAAATTTGTCAATAATTGTATCAGATATTTTGCTGGTCTCTCATTGGGTGTGTATAGGTTTAGTAGTGCAATTTCTTCCTGTTGCACATATCCCTTGATTAGTACAAAGTGTCCATCTTTGTCCCTTACAACTTTTCTGAATTTAATGTTTGTGTCGTCTGATATTAATATGACCACCCTAGTATTTTTAAGGGTGTTGTTTGCTTGGATATTTTTTCTTCAGCCTTTCATTTTGATTCCATGTTTGTTTTGACTATTCAGTTTGTTTTTTGTAGGCAGAAGAAGGTTGGATTCAACTCTTTGATCCATTTAGCCACTCTGTATCTCTTAATTGGTGCATTTAGTCCATTGACATTGAGGGAGATTATTGTCATGGGATTTAATGTCATCTTTGTGTATAAATTCGGTGTGCCTTTTGGTCTGTCTTGTATTAAAGTAGACCTTTCAGTTTTTCTGTTAAGGCTCGTTTTGCATCTATAGAGTTTCTGAGCTGTTGCTTATTCATGAAGCAATGTATCTTTCCTTCAAACCTGAACATGAGTCAGGCTGGGTGCAGTATTCTAGGTGAAGCATCTATTTCATTCAGTCTTGTCACAATATTCCACCACCGTCATCTGGCCTTGAGAGTTTTTTTTGTGAAATATTTGCTGTAAATCTTAAGGATGCTTGTTTGAATGTAATTTCCCTTTTTGATCTTACTGCTAATAGTGTTCTATCTCTCTCTGTGGGATTCGTCATTGTGACTTGGATGTATCTTGGGATGCTTTTCCTTGGGTCTCTTTTAGCTAGTACTCTTTGGACCTGTAGGATTTGATTGCATGCAATCTTTATCTCTGGGAGTTTCTCTGTGATTATGTCTTTGACTGTGGATTCTTCCTGAGGTTATCCTTCCTGGGCCTCTGGGACTCCAATGATTCTTATGTTGTTTCTTTTGAGCTTATCAAAGACTTCTATTTTCATCTGTTCACATTCTTTCAGTACTTTTTCCATTGTCTGATCATTTTCCTTAAGGTTCTTTTCCTTTCTCTTCTGCTGTATGGAGTTGTTCTGCATTTCATCTCCCAATTCACTGATTCTGTCCTCAGATGATATTACCCTGTTGGAGAGGCTTTCTATCAAGGTTTTCAGTTCAGCTATCATATTTTTCAGACCTGTTATTTCAGTTTGGAGTTTTCTGATTTCTATCTTCATGTTCCATTCAGTTTGATATGTTTTCTTTGATTTCGATGAGGAGTATCCATATTTCCATTATATTTGAGAGATAAATCAGATAGTTGTTATTTTTCGGTTAATGGGATATATCACCTTCATTCTCTGTCCAAGGTGTTTTTCTGCATATTTTCCGCAATGTCACGCTTGTAGTATGGTTTTTTTCTACATGTTATCGTGGGGTTCATCATTTTGAAAGAGTGCACGGCCTTGAAGGAAAGCAGAGCACCCTTGCTCCTATGCCCCAACCTGCTCGGCTGGGTCCAAACACCTCAGTCTCTGAGCTTCTCTTACATGGAGGCAGTTCCCAGGCAAGAGTGCTGATGCACCCCTCAATGGCAGAGGCGGTGGAGGATTGCAATCATCCTGGTCCCAGCAGGTCCAACCATGTCAGTCTCTGAGTTTCTTACAGGGAGACAGTTCTTGGGCAAGAGTGCCCAAGTACCCTTCAATGGCGGAGGTGGTGGAGGGTTGCACTCAGCTTGGTCTGAGAGGATCCAACCACCTCAGACTCTGAGCTTCTTACAGAGGGAGGCATTTCCCAGGCAGGAGCACCCAGGTACCCCTCAAAGGCAGCAGCAGTGGAGGATCACACTCACCCTGTTCCAGGCTGGTCCAAACACCTCTGACTCTGAGCTTCTTATAGGGAGGCAGTTCTTAGGGGGAAGCACCCAGGTACCTCTCAATGGTGGAGGCAGTGGAGGGTTGCACTCCATCATGATTTCTTAATAATAGAGTGCAGGCTTATGCACCTTTAGTGAGTGCTATAGTTAATGCCACATATTAGAAAGTTAATACGGTCTTTCAAAGTCGCTTTTTTTAAATATAATTTACTTTATTGAAAAACCAGGTATCACATAGTTGACATAGATGATTATAATGTTTTTGTTTGCAGTTCAATGGAAGCATAATTATTAAAAAGATAAAAGAAAGAGTACAGCAACAAAAAATTGTGAAAATTTTTTCTATCATGCAATGAGGTAATTAATCATCCTTAGAAGGTTGCTAGTAGATCATTGCTAGTTGATCATTCTGTTACTTCCTTTGGTTCTGAACTTCAGATGACCTCATATCCGCATTGACAACTAAAGTGGTGTGTTCCTATGGAGATGATAATATTTAAAAAAATACAATTTTCCTGTGGCTTCAAATGCAGCTTCGTGGTCAAAGAATACCAAGCACTATTGATGCTTTTATGGCTTTTGTGGAACACATGGAGCTATGCCTTCTGAATGTATTACAAAATTTGTTTCAAAACTATAAATTCCTTAAGCTATTGTCTATGTATGAGGCTCTGCTTTTATTGCTTAAAATCTAAATGATGATCTACCTGTATAGATTATTTTTAGTGAAATGTTCATTTTGTTAAATTTCTGTTACATATCCTTTTATACCATATGACTCAGTTTTATTTTATATATAAACATTGGAATTCATTTGTATGTAATTTGTTTCTGTACTGTTGTAGACAGTACTTTGTCTCTATATATTTTTTTTATTTAATTTGTCTTCTTATTTAATTTTTCTGTTAAGTCTATTTTTACTAGGGCATTTTCTGCCTCTGGAATCTTGGCTCCTATTATTCTCAAATCTAGGAAATTATCAATTATTTTTATTAACTATTATTTTTTGTAAATGTAAAATATTACTATTACATTCTCCTTCCAGTTCTACAGGGGCTCTCATGATTCTAATATTGTTCCACAGAACTCATCCATATTATATGGTATGCTATTCAATTCTTTTCAAACTATTTTCCACATTTTCTTGTTTCTTACCAGACTCCTTGTCATCTTGGAGCACCTTGAGTTTTTTGCTCCGTTTATGTTATTCTGTTATTCAGTGTTCTATTGAATTTTGTTTATCACATACCATACTCTTCATTTCAAAGTTTCTGTTTGTAACAATTTGAAATTTGTTGTTGTTGTTGTTGTTGTTGTTGTAAATTTGACTCTTAGATTTTAGTGTGCTTTTTTGACTACTGGGGCTATTGCTATTGAATTTAACATCCTCATTACAGTGGTACTAAATATTTTATATGAGGATTTACTGGTATTGTTTATGTCTTTCATTTTCACTTATTGTGTTTGGTGGGGTTCTGGTGTATTTTCCCACTTGGTTTTCTAGTGTTTTTTTGTTGTGTTAGAGATTGATATTTGTAGTCAGACACCTTCAAAATGATAATGTACTAAACTGCCGATTCTCTTTCTTCTCTTCCCATATTAATCAAATGACAGAAAAAGTAACTCTCACAAGCATATAATTTGTTAAGTGGATCTGTTGCTTCAGGAGCTGCAATATAATCTAGTTTATATGTTTCAGGCAGACAATGGAGGCTCCTGGAAACTAGTAAGAAGGGAGAAATTCTATCTTCAATTCCAGATTAAAACAAGTGATATCAGACAAAGGCAGACTTTATATAGATTGGCAGAATAACAGGCAAAAGTTCAGGATCTGTAGTATGGGCCCATGTTTTTTATGGCATAATTTTAGAAGCTGCTGTTAACTAATCAGAATGTAGGGACTCTTTCTCTTCTTTTTGATTCAAATTAGTCATGATTTTTGCCTTTCAACTTCTTACTCAGTAAGATGATATTACTCTATACTAGATATTTAGTGGTTCCTATAGACAACATAAATTCAATATTCTAATAGATAGTTATTTATAAAGAACCAGCTGAGTATTAAAATTATTTTTATTTATTATGAGCTCTGCTTGCACCTCAAATGCATTATGACCTGTCTTAAAGTTCAGAAAGGATGAAGTAAATACTCAATTGAATTGCTATTCTGCCTCCAAAACTCTATTAGTTTGGAAGAACAATCAGAAAAAAGAAAATGATTAATAAAAGCAGACATATTCAATGGTAGAGCTTAGACTTTCTTACTGCTGAATTCAAGCAATAAAGTGATAATAATCTCAGAAAAAAATGTCCCCAACTCAGTGCAAAAGTAGACACAGCTCAATGAAGATAGATGTACAAAAAGCAAAAGATAAGTAAATTAATCTATTTTTATTGTCACCTCATAGTCTTAATGAGAAATTAGACATCTTATTTAGTCTCAGCAAAGTGGTAGCTGTAATTCCTCTACTACATAAAATGTATATTTTTCAGTAGAAATTATTAAATCATTAGTTTTATTATTATCCCCAAAAAGTTTTATTATTAACCCAAAATTAAAACTTATATAAAACATTTTATTTTATGCTATGATCATTTTTATGAGACATTTGCTAACTTGAACTATCATGCTATCATGTTTGAAATTAACCATGCTTTTTTGAGATTCTGAGAGAATAGGGGAAATTAGTGGAATAGGTTAGGAGTTAATAATTAAACTTGCACATTAGAACTAATGAAATTAACTATTCGTTATTATATATAAAGCACATTTCTCGCATTTGTAGTAGACCAGTAAAAAAAATAAAAAGCAAAAGACCAAGGTAAGTTCTTACTGTACACGTACATCAGTGCAACAACATTTTTCATTGCTTTCTATATTTAATTGCACTAATCTCTTGCCATTAATAACCATGCATTGTTCACATTTACATTCAAAGTGTATAATCTTGGCACTTTTAGATCACTCTTATAATTATAGTCACAAAATTTAACTAAACCAATTAATATATACCAATTTTTCATTTCTCATCCCATCTTTTTATGGTTGGTTATAGCATTAAATGTTGATATCTCTCCATGGCCCATATCCAAAAGCATTTATGAACTTAATTTTCTTTTCACAATCTCATTTTCAAAGATTTATGGTAGGATGAAATGGTAACACATGGTAACTTCCACCAGCCTGGAGTACCAGCTGGTTGTGCTTGATTGTTAAATAATCACCCAGCTTGCCTTTGTCATCTAAATTTTTAAAATACTAATAAAACATTTTTAAAACAAGCTTAAAAATGATAAAGATGAGCATGTTTTTCTTGATGGTATCTATAGAGGTATAAAGTTAATAATCAGTTTTTTCATCTTGCTTACCTGTTTTTTAAACTTATATAACAACCAAGAACAATGTGAACAACAATTTAGCAGGTGGACTGAAACATGCAAGTAGGAGGAAATGAAGTAATTATAGTGAAAAAAAAGTGATTATGGAGAATGTACCTGAACACACCCACTTAAATATATATATATATATATATATATATATATATATATATATACCATGGATATTTTTATAAACTTTGCTTTCTTACTAAATGAAAGAATACATACAAGCAAACTTGAATTTGGTTAGCTGATTATCAGAGTTGCATTCTTCTTTTACAATAAAACAGTGGATTGTGAATGAGATTATCGGGGGTGTACAGCAGGTAAGGCACTTGTTTTACATGCAGTTAGCATAAGTTTGAACTCTAGCATCACATATATTTTCCTGCACATTCCAGGAAAGATATCCAGGAGCATCCAGAAGTCCAAGGTCTTAGAAACAAAACAATAAAAACTACAACATAATGACACAATTGAAAGAAAACATAAAACATTATTATGGTGAATTATAAAAATTATCATCTAACTGATGTGATATTATAGTTGTAGGGAATTAGTTTTGCATGCAGCCAAGTAGAGTTTGATTTTTTAAATTATATATACACCCCAAAGTCCAAATGGAGTAATATCTGAGAGCAGAGCAACAAAAAAATCCCTGAGCACTGTTTGGTGTAACTCGAACCCACCACAGAAAAAGGAGGAAGAAGAAGAAGAACAAGAACAACAGAAACAGAAAAAAGGAACAAGAAGGGAGAAGAAGAAGAAGAAGAAGAAGAAGAAGAAGAAGAAGGAGGAGGAGGAGGAGGAGGAGGAGGAGGAGGAGGAGGAAAACAAGAAGAACAAGAACTAGCACAAGAACAAGAACAAAAAGAAGATGAAGAAGAAGAAGAAGAAGAAGAACAAGAACAGAAGAAGAAAAGCAAGAAGGAGGAGTAGATGAAGAAGATGAAGGAAGAGGAAAAGAAGAAAGAAAAGAAGAAAAGAAGGAGAGGAAGAAGAGGAGGAGGAGAAATAGGAGGAGAGGAGGAGGATGAGGAAAATAGGAGAGGAGAAGAAGAAATAGGAGAATTAGAAGAAGAGAGGAGGAAGAGAAGGAGGAGAAATAGGAGAAGAGGAGGAGGACGAGGAAAAATAGGAGAGGAGAAGGAGGAATAGAAGGAGGAGGGAGAGGAAGAGGTGTAGAAAGAGGAGGAAGAAGAGGAGTAGTAGGAAGAGGAAGAGGAGAAGAAATAGAAGAGTAAGAGAAAGAGGAGGAGGACAATAGGAGGAGAAGAGGAGGAGATGAAATAGGAGGAAAGGAGGAGGAGCATGAGGTGGAAGAAGACAAAAAGGTAGAGGAGGAGGAGGACGAGGAGGAGGAGGAGGAGGAGGAGGAGGAGAGAAATAGAAGACCAGGATGAGGATAAAAAAATTTGGCAGAAATATTTTTACCTAAGAACAATACTGAAGTCACTATAAATATAAATTAACATATAAATTGATAATGTTGAATATTAATATGTTGAACATATTTCTTAATATTGGGCAATGATAAATATATTATTGACACAATAAACATTAAAAATATAAATCTGACAAGAATATTTTTTTGTGGGGGGATGTTCATGCATTCTCTGTATTAACAAAATAGTTGAATACATTTAAAAGAGCCTATAATTAAATTTAATATGTTAAATATCACTTGTTTATTATATAATTTATTTACAACTAAAATATGTGCATGTTTTATATGCATCTAAATATAAAAATAATACAATAATCTAAAATATGAATTTTGGTAGCCAATCACTTTTTTAAATTTTTATTTTGAACATATTGGTTTGCATATCTTTCACAGTAGTATTTTAGGTACATATTAACACATCACCAAATTTGTCCTCTCCCGACCCCCGTTTCCTTCCTGCAACCCATATCCCTCACCATCACCCCCCGGGCTGCTAGAGTAAGTGGTCCCCTCTGTGTCTAGCTTACTACCCTAATAATAATTAAATTTATTAAAATATTGATAGCATGATTTAATGTTCTTTAAAATATGTAGCAATAAAATTAATTATTGGAAAAATAAAAATTTAATAAGCCTCAGCACTATTTTTTTTCTTAATAGTAAAAGTTTTTAGAGTGGGCATTCTATCAAATAAACTATTTACAATAACCAAAATCTTGAAACAACTCAGGTGCCCAACAACAGATGAGTAGCTAAAAAAAACTGTAGTACATCTACAAAATAGAATACTAGGTAGATGTTAGAAAAATAAATTCATAGAATTTGCATATATACTGAATATATAATAAGATTATTATGTAAGTTAATTGAGTCAGATATATGCATAAATAGAATATTCTCACTATGTGGGATATAAAAAAATAAAATGGGGGCTGGATAGCAGAGTAGTAGGGAGTTTGCAGTGCACACAGCCAATCCAGAATGGACAGTGGCTTAAATCCCAGCATCCCATAGGTCCCCATGCCTGCCAGCAGTGATTTCTGAGTGCAAAGCCAGGAATAACCCCTGAACACCACCGGGTATGACCCAAAAACCAAAAGAAGAAGGAGGAGGAGGAGGAAGAAGAAGTGGAGGAGGAGAAGTAGGAAGAGGAGGAGAGAAGAAAAAGAAAAGAAGAAGAGGAGGAGGAGGAAGAATGAAGAAGAAGAAGAAGAAGAAGAAGAAGAAGAAGAAGAAGAAGAAGAAGAAGAAGAAGAAGAAGAAGAAGAAGAAGAAGAAGAAGAAGAAGAAGAAGAAGAAGAAGAAAAGTTAAAATATAGTATATTATGTGGGGAGGAGGGAGAGGGAGATTCGGGACAATGTTGATGGGAATGTTGCACCGGTTCTTTACAGGACTGAAACCCAACTACAATCATATTTGTAATCAAGATGTTTCAATAAAGATATCAATAAGTTTTAAATAAAAATAAAATAAAATATAGTATCAATATAATACCATAGATAAAAGAAATGAGGATCAAAAGAATGATTCTGGGTAGGTAGCTTGCCACAAAAAGTGGCAAATGTAGTCAGTCCAATCATAGTTGAAACTGATCATTCTAGATAATAGATAGGTGCTGAAAGGGAATAAAGTGATAATTATGATGCCCCTTTATTACTAATATGCAAATCATAGTGTCAAAAAAGGTAAATATAGAGAGAAAAAATGAGAGAGAAATGAAATGTCTGCCCAAGAGGCAGACAGGTTAAGGTGAGAGTAAAATAGAAAATAAAATAGAGGGAAACATTGGTGGCAAGAAATGTGCACTTGTGAAGGGTGATTTATGTTGTATGACTGAAATTCAATCACGAATAATTTTGTAACCATTGTGCTTAAATAAAGCAATTATGTATTTAAAAAATAAATTAAAATGTTCAAAAACAGTTGCAGTTTTTAAAAGGCTAAATTGGAATAGTCTTTCTATTCTATTCTATAAAGGCATGTCCTGTGATGGATGAATATTGAGTTGATGTTTATTTTCTTCTGAGAGCTCAGGGAGTTGTTATATGACTACATCAATGTCATTTTCCATAAGCAATGACTTGAATTTTCTTTTTCTTTCTCACAGTCAGGAAAAGTGAAATTTTTTTTTCTTGTAGAGTGGGGATGCTCACAATTGGAGGAGCATTGCTCAAGGGACCAAATAAGGGTAAGGATCAAATAGTGTCAGTCTGGATTGGGAGATGAGGGAGTAGAAGGGGCTCTGGTGTGTGGGAGAGGCAATATATTAGAGGGGCTATATACATTGTATAGATGAATTGTTTATGGATTAAGCTAGGCAGTCAGAGAGGACCACTGTATAGGAAGTCACATCTACATATACACTGATTTTAGAGACCTATTTGAATGTTATCCTCCAAATCTATGGCAATCAAGAATTAAGAACAATTTTGGGTCAAGTTAAAAAGTATGCACCTGCCCGCTTTTGGAAATGAATACTAGTAAGAAAAGAAACCCTGAATGGGGTCCAGTATGCATATGACAGGAGTTTGTTTCCCCAACCCTCTCCCCAGGGCCCGATTTACCAGGCCTGGCCCTGAAGACCAGTCTGGCGTGGGGAGATCTTAGTCCCCTAGTCTAAGTGACAGCCCAGGGGGCCTATGGCTAGCTGTCCCAGAGCCCCCAACATACCAGTGGGAGACACCCAGAAGTCCTGGCATATGGAGTCTTCTGAGTGCAGCCTCTGCCTCTGTAGTTTGTGTATGCATAGGGGAGGGGTTTCTCTCCCTGACTATCCTGACTGCAATGTAGGATATGCATATTCCAGGATCTTTAAGACAGAAACATGATACAACAACAGAGACTGTGTGAAAAATAAAAGTGTAATTGCACTACAGACAATGACTTCGATTGGACAAACTAGTTTGTCTGGAGCCTAGATTTGGTCTTATGCCAGGAAACTTCAGGGGTAGGGTCTCCTTGTATTTAGGCCAAGGCTTTTCCTTTCCATTTCCCTCATATTTTGGTGGGCCTATGCAAACAATAATTGCCACTCTAACACCGTTTTTACTGTGCTCCTTTGACTGTAATCCTTAAGAAAAACAACCCACTTAAACTTTTAAGGTTAACTTAAAATAATATGCATGTGCATGGAAATGTAAAAAAGTACTTTGCCTTCAATGTTTAAGGAGTTACATAAGTTTTATGGCTTTAGATTGCTTTGTCTGCTTCTAAGAAGTATTATGTATTACAATCTGGGGACTTGTGATACAAAATAATTGTACATGGGTTCTGTTTTATTTTTCTTAATGTTCTTTGGCTGAAAGTTCAAGTTCAGATATCAGCAAGGGGATTTCTGAGAATTCTGTTTATGGGTGATTGTCCTTCCACTGTAACTTAACCTTGTCATATTTTGCATCTTTGTTCTCATAATTAAAAATAAAAAATTAAAAAAAAACAAATAGTGTCAGTCTTATTGAATACAAATTAAGCACCTACGTGCCTGCACACTCAATCTACTTTAGCCTTGAAAGTACAAAATATTTTTGTAATATTATAATGGGCAAAGAATTCACACCAATATTCATATAGAGAAGACATTAGGTTCCACTTTAGGGGAAGTAGCAAAGTACATGACTATTTTTAATGTACTTATATTATCCTATTCTGCTTTCTTGCATTAATTTCTCAAAAGTACTATTTAAAATTAACTTTTCAGGGGTGTTAATAAGGATAGTTGCAGTACAATAACATTTTGTAGAAGGGAAATCTGTGTATGTGGATAAACCATAAGCTCGATTGCAGGTGCTTATGATGAACCAGGTTTTCAAGTAAAATTTCCATTATAAAGATTCAATGCTAGAAAACAAATTGAAATGCCAAATAATAATGTTCAATTGAGTTGTATCCTCACATAACATTTTTTTCTAATTGCAGTTCTTGCTTTAGAGCGAAGCAATTAGAAAATTACATATTCTGAGAAAAGAGGCCTAGAAAAGACCTTGAGATTCTGGCTCACTATTGTTAATGAAGTCATACAATCTGTCTTTACTTATTAGGGATTTTTTAGCAGAGAACAGCTGAAATGTAAGGCCTATTTAAAATGAAATTACAGAAAGCCTGAAAAGACTTTGATAAATACATTAGAAAGAGTAGTATTTTTTCACCTGTTCATGTGGTGAACATCTGTGCTTTTTTGGCAATTTGTGTTGCCACTCTAAAAGAATTTCCTAGTTCAAAGGCTCATCCTCTCTTGTATCTATTTCTTTGAAGTTTTCCCTTGGATCTCTTAAACTACAGGCAGCCAAATGATTTGGGCATGTGGTAGATAAGTTCATTACAAATTGAATCTCAGGATTCAATATATTATCTTCTGCTCTGTCACTACCTTCTTATACTTTTAACCAGTATATTTGACTATTTAGCTTTGTAGTTAAACAGAAATGACATTTTCACAAGCGAAGCAATACTATAACGTAAGTCTTTACCCACAATTTTCATATGAAACAAATGCTAGAAAAAAGGATGGTGAAATGTTAACTTGTGATAATAGTTAATAGTCTATAGAAAAGGCATGTAAACTGCTAGAGCTAGATTCTTTGACATGCTTAGTTAAAAGTGATTATATTCCCAAGTTTTACAAATGGACAATTGTGAAAAATTTCAAATTTAGTTAAGTAATATGAATAACATTTAGTAAATTATGAGTTATGGTTTTACAACAAAATATTATGAGCTTAAATTTTATTTAAATGTGTGACAGAGAAAACTGATTCTAAACATTATTAACTTTTCTAATCGAAGTATCTGGAAAATGAAGCACAAACACTATTTAAATTTACTAAAATTCAGTATACCCAAAATTTTCAACTGGTCTGATAATATATACTTAAAAATAGCTATTCGATGTATGCATTTCTTGTTAAATATAAAGCAGTAATAGTAAGTAGGCCCACTAGTTGCATCTTGATCTTGGGGAGGATTGTACATTGAAAAATTTCAATTATTATAATAAGTATACTATTATAAAATATGGAATTTATTAACTTTTATGTTTATATAAAATAATAGCCATATAGATGAGTTTTCCTATATTAATTTTAAATGTATTTTTATTCATGGAAACATATAAATGTATTTAGAAAACAAGAGCTTTTACATAAGAAAAATAATGAACATAAGTAATGGAGTAATGCATATAAAGTCAACAAAGCTTTAAAATTGTTTTTCTTTCATCAATAAAAGGTATAAATTACTTCCTTTATAATTTTCAAACTCATTTCAATCTAGAGACAAAATATGTAATAGTTAATTTTATGATATAGGAAATAATATATTTTGCTCAAAGATTAGGATATTCATGATTCTTTTTTTTCTTTTGTTTTGAGGTCACATCTAGTGGTTTTTAGAGCTTACTCCTGGTTCTGTCCTCAGGAATAACATCTGGCAGTACTTGTGGGACTCTGTGGAGGTGTAGAGGATTAAATGCAGGCTGTTATATGCCAATTTACGCTCCTACCTGCTGTAGTAACACTGGCTCTTGATTTGTAATCATGTTTATTATTTTAAAATTATGTGAGCTTAATTTTTTCTATTTAATATTTGAACATATTTGTCTAACCTATTTTAGTTTTAATTATTTAATATTATCTTACACATATAGAAGAAATATCACCCAAGTTGTTTCATTATACTAAAGGAGTAGTAAAAATGATTCAAACTATATGATGACAAAGAATTATTTTATTTATTCTTCTAAATCATCTATAAAAATATGCACTTCTTGATAAGCTAAAACTTAAAGAAATACAATTGATTTTCACATATTATACTCATGCTCCTTTTAAACTCATTGGAGGTGAGTCCTAGTCAGTCCAACTGGTAACCATATATAAAAAATAAATTTGTATATAAACATAAGGAGTGCAATATGCAATCACAGATAAACTGGAAAGGTTTTTTTTAAAAATTGTGTTCATGCTTTTATATAAAAAAAAACCTTTTCCTGCTTTATATTTTAACCATTGTAAGCTCAAAAGAGGTAGTATTTCGCTTAATGTTAATCCACAGATGAAAAGCTTAACAAAGCACTGTGCCCAAAATCTCTCACTTTACCCTTATAGATAATCCAAATTCTTATCATAAAATATTTAATACAATATTAATTTTTAGTTAAAATGCATTTGAATTGTCCAATAAAAGAATCTGAGTACCAATAATTGAACATTCAAATTCAGTAAATGTTATTCATTGGTTACTTCAAATTTAAAGAAACATTTTCTATCAATAATACAACCTTCAGAATAACATTTGGTATTTATTTAAGTCAGTTCATCTTTGGCAACAAATAAAGGATATAACATATTTATGTATTAAAACATTTCCAGCATTTATAATAAAATATTATAAGACCTAGGGCAAGATTATATGTTTAGACAAATAATTGTACTAGCATAATACATGCTAAGACATGCTAAGGTAAATTAATTTACTTCCATATATAGCTTAAATATAATTTTAAAAACACAAAAAAATACATTTGTTTTTATGATGTGCCCAAAGTTTCAATAATCACTAAAACTATTTTAACAAATGTATTCAAATTTTGAAATTTAGGTTACCTATTCCATTTTGACAATATTTCTTTTATAAATTGGAAAACAGTTTAATATTCTGACCTGTGTTGTAAGATGGATTTGAAAAATATTGAATAATTTAAAATAAAAATTTGTACATATGACATTTTCCCATTAATATGACACATTCTTAACTATATACTTAACTGATTTTTGGAAAATATTCCAGGTCATTAAATGAGTTCTGTGAAATAGAGGGTTCACAAAAATTAACTTCATGATCTCATTATGACTTCCAAGAAAAAAATACATACTTTGACAACAAATTTTAAATACACTTCCATGTTTCTAATATTTTAACTCTTTTTATCTAATAATGTGGTACCTTATCTAGAAACCTTCATTGAGCCTGTCTTATTATATATAATATGGTGAAATACTAATTCTTAATCTTACTGATGGAAAATATTAGAGATGATACCTCTCATGAGCCTAACTCAAACCTGTTTATTATACTGCGCTAAAATGTCTTTGATTACTTTTCACACTGTGCTGCTCTGTAAGTAACTAAAAGGATGATTGATTTTTATAGAATGAAGTAGAATAAGATTATTTTTATCAAACAAGTAAACAAAGTAAGTTTTGTTGTCAGTTTGAATAATATTAATGTAATATTCTGGGGTACAATGTCAATGAAAAATTAGGCAGTAGTGGGTAACTTCCAGCATTGCCATGCTTATCTAAAAAAACACTAAGATTTTCCTGAAAATTATAGTCAAGAAGCATAACAAAATAAAGATATTTAAAATATACATAATGGGGGCTGAAGAGATAGCATAGCAGTTGGGCATTTGACTGGCATGTGGATATTGGACGGAGGATAGAGTTGAGTTCAATTCCCAGCAATCCATATGGTCCCTCAAACCTGCCAAGAGGTAACTAGTATACAAAAAGTGTCCACAGAATGGAAGAGATTATTCCAAGAGCCTTCTTTAATATGATATTATCTAAGAAGTATAAAAAGAAAAAATCTAACTCCATCAAAAATGAGAGGAGATGAAAATGTATTTCTCAAAGAAGAAATTCAGATGATCCAAAGGCACATGAAAAACTGTTCAGTCAGGGAGATAAAAATCAAAATCACTTCAAATCACAAATATTGCCACACATCAAGAACAAGAGCAAATAGTGCTGATCTGGATGTGAGGTACGAGGGAATTTAGACTGCAATATACATAACCTACATTGGATACCTATCAATGAGACAACACTATGCTCCCCAGCTTAGATAAATCATAGAACCAATTAGCCCTACCTAGCTAGAAAGCAGTACCTATAATGAGTTGCTGGATATATAGAGGGAAACATTAAATCTTGACTGCCTGGATTCTCCATTAGACTTAGTGTAACTGCTGATTGAAATCTAGTGGTTTGTTTTCCTGAAATGCAACATGTGGGATACTAAGCTTTAAAATTTCTAAGCCCCAGTAAAATATCTTCTTGCACACTGGGAGAGGTTGGTTCTTCTCCCAGTATTCCTAAAAGGCTCTCTGGTATGCTAAGGTTTTGGAGAATGTTTGATTGAGTTATGACTAACAAAGCACTAGAAATAGAGATATAAAATCAGGTGTAACTCATGTGAATGCAAATAATTGCGAGTGTTCCTTGAGATGTTGGGGTATTGTTGGGTCTCTGTTAGCAAAGTAGTCTGAGTATTTCAATTCCTGGATAACCAGTTCCATTTGAATCTGTAAAAGCGAAACCTGAGACTGACCCACAAAAGGGCAGGAACAGTAAAGTGAATTCCAGTTGGCAGATTGAACCTATGGGCCTGACTGCTGTCTGGTAAATAATCTGGTATCTATTTGAAATTGTAAAGCACAGTATATACAGATAGAATTACAGAACAGATATAAACTCAAGGCTCTGCTACACTGAATGGGATGGGGGGCTCCTGCTGAGACTCTATAAGGGGGATTCACGGAGCCAAACTCAGGTTCTTGCAGAAAATTGACATGTGAAATGGTCTTGCTATGGCTGTGCAATCCTCTACAGATTTAAAGTTGCACTGGTGGGAGGTGATTGTGTATTTTGTAGAGGGTGATATCCTCTTCTTCTAGAAAAGAATGAGGCTGGATTCCTATACTGAAGCAGCCCGAATAGGAAGTCTGATGAAAACCACCACAGATTAATATTTAAGATATGTTTCTTGAATATAGATGTGATATTTATATATATTCTTGGATATATATTATATTTATGTAAATAAATTTCTAAGTGTGTAGAGGAAGGAATGCCAATGACTGAGGTCAGTAGCCAGGATAAGAAATGTATGTATTGCTCACAGGTTTTAATCTAGAATATAAGAGTAAAGCATTTTGTGATCATACATTGGAACATTATAAGAACATGGCAATCTATGGTAACTAGACTATGGAAAATCTGCTGATTATTGAGAAACTCTAGATTTCCATGAAATATCTACTCAACCGCCTAATAAAATGTAAGTAAAAAAATGTGGTTAATTGAGAATTCCCCACAATGTGATGAACTATGACCTAAGCCTGGGTATATGGCCTCATGTAAAGGGAAATATGGCTCAGGGATAATTGGGCTGAGGGTATGGTATTTTATCCCTATTACTAGGACAGAGGAAACAGGTATTGTGAGGAGTATTTAGAAGCTATGCTTGAGTTCTATGAATGACCAATGTGTCAGCAGTTGCAGTGCCATGGGTTAGCCCTTTAATCGTCAATACTTGGTGCAATAGAAGCTGCATGTGCCACTTTATCTATGAAATGGAATTTTGTATACCAATAAATTCTAGTTTAAAGGAAAAATAAATTTAAAAACTCAGTTCCCTGGGGAACATTATAGGTATGTGGAGCCATACGTAGACCTATATCCCTTTTAATTCAAAAGGGTACTAAACCTGGGTGTGGTTGACCTCCCCACCAAGGATACACCCTGTTTGGAAAATGAACTATAACAAATTCCAAGTTTGCCTGCAAAGACCTAGCCTATGCAATTCCTGGAGTTGAGTGCTCTTTCTGGAAAGAGAGAGTTGACATATTGGATCAATATTTTCAAAACTTTCAAGGGAGACATTAAAATACATAAACAATTAACATTTGAATCATCAATAATAGTCTTTATTATAGTCCTATGATTTTTCTCTTGTGTCCACACACAAATCATCTCTTCCATCCTTCTTAAAATCCTTCCCTCTATAAATATTTCCCAGAAAAATAAATTTTATTTTAGTATAATATATATATATATTATATATAATTTGTTATATATTATAACAAACTAATAAACCTGAGTAGCAAGCAGCTAGATCATTTTCCTTGCAAATAGCTGACTAGACTTGATAGAAGCATTTCATGATTATTTTTAATATGGAATGCTTCAAGAATTTGCATGTCATCCTTGCGCAGAGGCCATGCTAATCTCTGTATTATTCCAATTTTAGTATATGTGCTGTCAAATAGAGCACTCGATGATTCATAGAACATCATGAGTGATTCCTGAATGCCATGCCAGAGGTAATCCCTGGCAGGTGTTGCCCAAAAGGCAAAATAATAACAAGAATAATAGTAGTAATAATAATAAAAAAAACATTAAAATACTTACTTCAGGGTGCAAATGATAGCCCTGCAGTAGCGCCTTTCTCTTGTATGTGGCTGTCCTGGGACTGACCCTGATTCAATCTTTGACATCCCTGATATCAAAGTAAGTAAATCATTTTAATTTGAATTTGAGAATGATGTTGGATAGAGATCTGAGTTCAATATTTTTGCATGTGTCAGACTAGTTGTCCTAATACCACTTGTTAAAGAAGCTTTCCTTGCTAATTTTGCATTTTTTGTCCTTTATCAAAGATTAATTAATTGTATGTTAGGAATATTTTCTGAATAGTCAAGTTTAACCCATTTCTCTAAGAGTCTGCCTTTATTCCAATACTATGCTTTTTATGGCTATTGCTTTGTAATAAACTATAAAGGTAGGGAAAGTGATGCCTCCCATCTTCTTTATTTCTAAGGGTTGCTTTAGATATTCATGGGTGTTTATTATTCCCTATAAATTTCGGGAGTTTTTAATCCACTCTTCAAAAATGTCATGGTTATCCTTAAAGAGAATGCATTAAATCTGTACAATGCTTTGGGGAGTATTGCCATGTTAATTATGTTAATCCTACCAATCTATAAAAATGGTATGTGTCTCCATTTCCTTGTGTTCTCTTTTATTTCTTGAAACAGTGTTTTGTAGTTTTATTTGTGAAAGTCCTTCACGTCTAGTTAAATTGACTTTAAGGTGTTTGAGTTTCTGTAGCACTATTGGGAATAAGATTGTTTTTTAATGTCTATTTATTATCAATCATTTTTTGTGCATAAGAAAGCCATTTATTTTTGTGTGTTAATTTTATTGCCTGCCACTTACTATACAAATGTGTTGTTTCTAGAAGCTTTTGGTAGAATCTTTATGTTTTCCTAAATGTAGTATCCTTTCATCTGCAACAGTGAGAGCTTGACATCTCCCTATTCCATCTGTATGTCCTTGATATTTTTTCTAGCTTAATTGCTATGGCAAGTACTTTCAGTACTATATTGTATATGAGTAGTGAGAGGGAACAGCCTTATCTTGTACCAAATTTTAGAAAAAAGACTTTTAGTTTATCTCCATTGAGTATATCATTTGCCATAGACTTGTGGTAAATTCCCTTGAATATATTGAGAAAAGTTCCTTCCATTAGCATATTGTTGAGAGTTTTTATCATGAATGGGTATTGTAAAGATCGAATTATTTCTATTTACCTACCGTTATGATATTATGGTTTTTACTTTTGTTGATAAGGTGTTTAATGTTGATTAACTTTCATATGAGAAAACATTCTTGCAGCTCTGAAATAAAGTTATTTGTCATGGTGTTAGGACTTTCTGGATAAGGTATTAGATTTTATTTGCTATGATTTTGTTGAGGCTCTTTACATGTGTATTCATCAGGGATATTGGTTTATAATTCGTGTGTGTGTGTGTGTGTGTGTGTGTGTGTGTGTGTGTGTGTGTGTGTGTGTGGTGTCTTGATTGCTTTTAGTATCAGGAGATGTAAGTTTTGTAAAATCTATTTGGGACTGTTTCTCTTTTATCAATTTCCTTGAAGAGCCTAAAAAGGATTGGTAGTAGATGCTCTTGAAAGTTCTGAAATAATTTGTTAAACATCCATCTGGGAATAATTTTTGTTTTGGGAAAGACATTTTTTATCATTATTTTAATTTCATTAATGTGATGGGTCTGTTTAGATATGCTAGATTATCTTGTTTACTCTTGGAAGATTATAAGAGTCCAATAATTTATCTATTTCTTTCAGGTTCTCTTGTTTGTGGCATAGAGTTTCTCAAAGTAGTCTCTGATTACCCTATGTAATTCTGTAATATCTGTAGTGATCAGCCTTTTCATTTTAATTCAATTTATAAAGTTTCTCTATTCTTTTCTTTATGTGGTTTGCTATTTGTTTTTGGATAGTGTTTATTTTTTCAAATATCCAACTCTTGCTTTCATTTATCTTGCATGTTGTTCTTTGGATTACCATTTCCTTAGTTTCTGCTATAAGTTTTTTTCTGCCTACCTATTTTTGGCACATTTAGTTGATAACTTTCTAATTTTATAAGCTATATTATTAAGTGACTTCTGTAGGCCCTTTCTTCCTTCTTGATGGTTTCATGTAATGCTATAAATTTTACTGTAGTATATCTTTTCCTGAATGTCACAAATTCTGATAATTTGTGTCTTGTTTTTATTTGTTTCCAGGAATCTTTTACATTCCACTTTGATTTCTCTATAACTCACTGGTTGTAAAATAGTGAGCTGTTTAATTTCCAAGTGTTAAAGTATTCTCTCTATGGCTGTTTGTAGTTCACTTCTAATTTTAGTGCATTACAATCTGAGACAGTTAGTTGTAAAATTTCTAACCTTTTGATTTTGAGGAGGTATGTTTTATGGGCCAGCATGTAGTTTATCCTGGATATTGACCCATGTGCATTGGAAAAGAATTATTTAAAGTTTTCAGGGGATGCAGAGCACTATCAATATCTAGTAGGCCACTTTCTTTCATTTCTTCTTTCAGAGCTTGTATATTCTTGTTAAATTTAATCCTGACTGGCCTACTAATGGGGTGCCCCTATATTATAAAATGTATGGGTTCTTATCCCTAATAGATAAGAGCTTGTTTTTATACATAAAATTTTCCTTTTTTATAGTATGCCTTTGCAAAAAAATGGTGCCATGTAATATTGCTGGTGCATTTGGGGGAAAGAATATCAGGCTACATAATCTCTGTGTTCTGGTTTTGACCTGAGCTTTTATCTCGGGTAAGACTTTTTAAGAGCAATGTGGGTCCTGACACCAGCAGTATGTCACGATGGCACACACATTGATATGTTCATCACCGGTTGGGATCAGGTTTAATAATTCATGTGTAGGGTCAGCTTACATCTACTGATCTTTGTTCTGTTGACTCTTCAGTGCACCGTGTTCCTGGTGCTCCTAGGACAGCGTTGGAATGGCACCACATTATAGTCCCCTAGATTTGTTTATTACTAATTTTCTGAGTTAAAAATAAAATCTTATTTTCATTTTAATAAAATTACCTTTGAAATATTACATGTTTACATGCATGTGAGATAATTATGTAACATTCCATAAACTTGTTATCTACTTACACTCAGTGAAAATGTCAAATGTTGCACATTCAAATTATTGCACCACGCAATAATTATGGATCTTTTGTATATGTCTTTTATAACTACACTTGATTTCCTTCTGCCTGAACCTCCTTTAATCCCTGATAATCATTCTAATCCACACCCATCACCTAAAAGGCTGCATTCCTCTATCAGTGTCCCAAGGTTCCCTGATATAAAAGCCTAGTTCTGTAGACCAAATTTCCCAGTTCCAGTGACTAAAATTTCATAGATTTTATTTTTGTTAACTTTCTATATTTCACACATAAAAAGAACTATTTTGTGCCTATGTATATTTATTGATACAACAGACATAGAAATAATGTAAAACACTGAAGTTCCACAATATTGTAAAGCAATTATACACTAAAAATATTTTTAAAGATTATATATTAGGAATTATTTTCAGTCTCCACAATTTCAGTTTATTGTATTATATAATAGGAATATTTTTTCTAATTATGCTTTCTTGTCATGAAGCATGACTTAATATTAAATATTTATATTTGTATGTTTTTCCTTTTTGCCTTTTCTTCCTATGATGCCTGAAAATGAAGCATACTATGTAAGACATCTATATTTATTATTTTACTTCAATAATCATATAATCATCAAAAGAGAGAGGCACTCCAGTGCTTGCCCTGAGAAACTGTGGGTGTGGCCCAAAACCAAAAAGAAAGAAAGAAAGGAGGAGAAAGAGGGAAAGAAAGAAGAGGAAGAAAAATAAGAAGAGAAGAAGAAATATGAAGAAAAAAGAAAGAAAAGAAAAAAGAAGAAAAATAAGGGAAAAGAAGCAGGAAGAAGAAAAAAGAAGAGAAGGAAGAAGGAGGAGGAAAAGGAGGAGGAGGAAGAAGAAGAAGAAGAAGAAGAAGAAGAAGAAGAAGAAGAAGAAGAAGAAGAAGAAGAAGAAGAGGAGGAGGAGGAGGAGGAAGGAGGAGAAGAAGAAGAAGAAGAAGAAGAAGAAGAAGAAGAAGAAGAAGAAGAAGAAGAAGAAAGAAGAAGAAGAAGAAGAAAGAAGAAGAAGAAGAAGAAGAAGAAGAAGAAGAAGAAGAAGAAGAAGAAGAAGAAGAAGAAGAAGAAGATAAAGAAGAAGGAGAAGAAGAAGAAGGAGAAGGAGAAGTCTCATAACAAGGAAAAGCTGTAGATTAACAGAGTAAGAGACACAAACCAGCCTGTCAGCAGCTCCCTGTGACAACTTCATTTGGTGCAAGTCTGAGATGCTGCTGAACTGAAAAGTGGTTTTCCAAATATTCAGTTACTCACCACTGCCCATAAAACCTGAGGTTTAAAATCCCTTTAATATCAGTGACACTACTGGCACTTAGGATTTACTTTACTCCCAGAGTGACTAAGGGTGTATGGGATGGAGCCCAGGTCAAATGCAGGGTAAAAGAAATGCTTTCTCTACTGAGCTATCCCTCCAGACCCAGATATGAGGGCCTTTAGCTGATATACCCTTAGCTCTGAAGGGAACACAGCACAAGAGAGAGTGAGCAATTTAGTAAACTTGCACATCCACTTGTGATAATATTTAAATTACTGTCCACTGTGTAAATTTTTAAAAAGGTGCATTATAAACAACTGCTGCTCAAAAGATGCCCTTTAAAAATCTTAAGTTATATGTTCCTGCATGTAACATGCTTAGTTGTTCAAAAGTTGTTCACAAACAATATGGAAAATGTTTATTGTAATAAATTCTCAAATGACAAATTATATTAAGGTAAAGGACTTATTTCTGTTTATAGGTCATAAATACTTGCTACACCATTTTTACCATGGTTTTCATCACTTTATCTTCTAAATAAAACTAGAAAAATTACTTCAATTTATTATAACAAAGCCTCATGACAATAATTGCAATCATATTTATTTTTATTATACATTAGTAAATATTATATACTTTTAAAAAGGTAACTTCTGAGCCCGGAGAGATAGCCCAGCGGCGTTTGCCTTGCAAGCAGCCGATCCAGGACCAAAGGTGGTTGGTTCGAATCCCGGTGTCCCATATGGTCCCCTGTGCCTGCCAGGAGCTATTTCTGAGCAGACAGCCAGGAGTAACCCCTGAGCACCGCCGGGTGTGGCCCAAAAACAAAAACAAAAACAAACAAACAAAAACGATAACTTCTGTACCTTACTTTTTTTCTCAGAATAAAGAGACTATTTGAATATAACACCTGCTGTGTATTTATAGTATCCTTTAAGTATATACTTAAAAATACTAGTTATCAACAGTTTATTTTTAAATTGAATGCAGTAGAAATGACTACAATTATTTTGGGAAATGTTATCAGTTTTGTTAGATTGCTTTTATTTTTAGCAGCACCATAATTGTTATTATAATCACCATTATCATAATCCTCATTACTGCTATCATAAAACAATAATAAAGCATTTTGGAGAAAGGTTATGAATTCTGCTTTAAATATTTTTCTCTAAAAATACATGTCTCAACAAAAATATAATATATATATGCAATAATGCATACATTAATATGATATTTTTTATTCAGGATGTTGAAAGACTTATTTTTCTTTCCCAAAATATCCTGCCTACATTTTTTAAAACAGGTTTAATTTTAAGAAACACTATTCCATCACGACTGCTAACGTACTTGGACCTTTACTGTTCAAAAATTTTGTATCTTCATTGCCATCTCTGTGCTTTAGAAAATAGAGTCTGATTCACTTTGATCAAACTTCAATAAACATGATGCACTTCTATGCAATGGATATCACTGGCTTCTGTTTATCTCCTGGGCATGATTTTAGTTAAGGGAAAGCCTTAGGGAAAGAGCTTTGAAAGATCCTTTAAAGAACAAATTGTCTTTCTGCCTTGACAGCAGTCAGCTTGTCTTTGGTCTAATCCTAAGGAAATTGATACTCATATATAACTGAAGGTTATGTGAGAATTTACATCATGACTGTTCTAGCTTAATCTTATTGTTTGTCATCCCTCTAGGTTAGTATGAGTCCCGAGTGGATTCAGGAAATTGAAATAGTGAAATAATACCAATTGGAAATATGCCAGTTACAAAGTATTAATCTGTGGAGTTCAAACTCATTAATCTAGATCACCTCCCTTAGAAAGAGCACGTAATACACATGACAATGCAACTGAGAGGTCAGATTAAAAAAAAGTGATATGAAAAAAATCGAATGTTATGTAATAAATTAAAATGAAGTTGAAAAGCAGCTACCATTTTAGCTTAAAGGGAATAGTATTGTTTCTCAAAAATCTAAATTAACTGTATTTCATTTTAGGATTTTCTAAACCAAAGAGCAGGAAACACCTTATATATTAAACACAATACTATACATACAAAGAAAAACATCTTTTTTTTTAAATAAAAACATTCTTTTTCCCATTCTATTTCATGTACACCCTTTAAAACAACTAACAATTAATTCTATGAACATAATCAGACTGTGAACAACTTTTTCCCTTTTAGTCTTTATTCAAATGTTATTCTTTGGACATTTATATAGAAGCATTGAGGATGAATAGCATTTGTTACAACAGTAGCTGTGACCCTGTAGAAGTCTAATTGTTGCTGACTTGGCTTGTGAATCCTAAGGACAGCAATGTATTCTGTTAGTATATTTGAATAGTGGTAGTAATTTAATTGTTCATGATATCTTATAGATATATCCTATAAAATATAGGAACAAATTTATGGAGATAAATTTTGAATTAAAAAAAGAAACAAGTAATTTTATAACTATAACACAGAGGACATAATAGGGTTTGAGGTATTAAATAACTTTATTAAGCTTATGGAACTAACTACTTTGAGGAGGACACTAATTGTACAAACTAATGGAATATAAGCTTCATATCCTATGATCAGATTTCCCTGAAAGAATGAGTTAGGAGGAATAACTAAACTAAGAATGATAATTTTGTGTCTCTTAGTTGTTGAGATAGAAGCATTTAATAGCTTATAAGTAAAAAAATCATTTGTTGCAAGTTCAATAAGGTTTAAAAACTCAACAATATTTTATAAACTTGATTGATTGCTTGATTGATTGGTTTATTGGTTTGGGGCCACACCCAGTGACACTCAGGGGTTACTCCTGGCTCTACTCTCAGAAATCACCCCATGCAGGGTGGGAAACTATATGGGATGCAAGGAATTGAACCGGGTCTCTCCTGATTCTGCCTCGTGCAAGGCAAATGCCCTACCATCATGCTATTTCTTTGGCCCTACTCAGCAATTCCTAAAGTAAAACAGTTTTAGAATTTTTTTAGTTTACATACATATTTGTGCAACTTATTCAATATATATATTTGTAAAATGTCAAGAAACATAATGGCACTTTAAGAAAAACATTTTATGATAATACTCTTATAAGCAACTTATTATTCCTTTTGATTTGATGCTACATGTAAAATGATTACACTAGAATTATATCATTTTTCTGCCTATATAGGAATGTCATATCAAATGTACACATAATTTAATTGTACTAATAGAAATAGCAAACTAAAACTGTAAAAAATTAATTTATTGATTGATTTGATTGATTGGTTTCTGGGCCACACCCAACAGTGCTCAGGGATCCTCCTGGCTTTGCACTCAGAAATCACCCCTGGCACACTGGGGGACCATATGGAATGCCGGAAATAGAACCTGATCCCTTCTGGGTCGGCCACATGCAAGGCAAGGTAGAGAAATAGAAGGCAGAATTAGCATACTCCAAGACATCCCGAAGTTCATCAAATTTAGGAGCTTGCCTCCTTATTCTCATAGCCTTGAGTGATATCAGTCTTGTGGGAGGGCTGATTCTCTCTTTTTACAGAATAATTACCTGGTGTACTTTCTTATCTTTTATTCATAACAGGTCCTGGAAATATCCGTTTGAGGTTAGTTCTTAGTTTCTATTCTGGTGGGACCAGGCTGCTTGTACAATACCAATTCTTATCTTGCCCCCTATATTTACGTTTTCCTGTACTGAATTATGCTGCTAATGAGCACAGCTGAAATAAATAAAAAACAGCAGTTAAGATATCCTGATAAATGGGGCCGGCGAGGTGGCGCTAGAGCTAAGGTGTCTGCCTTGCAAGCAGTAGCCAAGGAAGGACTGTCGTTCGATCCCCCGGCGTCCCATATGGTCCCCCCAAGCCAGGGGCAGTTTCTGAGCACTTAGTCAGGAGTAACCCCTGAGCATCAAACGGGTGTGGCCCGAAAAACAAAAAAAAAAAAAAACAAAACAAGATATCCTGATAAACTTGTGACATACATCATGTTCACTTTTTGGTAGAAATTTTACTAGTAAACACAAGATTTATTTAGAGCTATCTATGTCTTAAATATTCTGAAAGCAATTGGTTAAAATGGAACTTTAATCAGTATTGGTGATTTTGATAAGCAGAGACTTTTTTTGTTGCTGTTTTGTTTTTGGGGCCACACCCGGTGGCACTCAAGGGTAATTTCTGGCTATGTGCTTAGAAATCACTCCTGGCTTGGGGGACAATATGGGATGCTGGGGGATAGAACCTAGGTCTATCCTATGTTAGTGTGTGCAAAGTGGATGCCCTACCGCTTGTGCCTCTGCTTAGGCCTCATACTTGAGACATTTTACTCTCCTGCACTGAACCTGAGCAAACAGGTTTGTAGCTGTTTAAAATTTATACCACTAGTTTCAATAGAACTATATAGACACTAAATTTGGTTACCTTTTATTTCCTCCACATTTATTCAATAGAACATTATCTTATTTAACAAGTGAAAAAAATCACTCTTGAAATTGTTGTTCATTTTCTAAAAATGTAATGTGAATTCCATAAACTACTATCTTCAATCAAGAATTATTTTCACTTTTTGTTTGACATTTTAATATCAGTTGACTGTTCCCTAACCCTGTTTCTTTCGTTTCATCATGAATCTATGAAACCACATTTTGACATATCTATTTGGAAATAGCAATGACAGAAAACTTGTTAAATTTAGATTCTTAATATATGTGTGCTTTCTTGGTGTTATTAGATGCAGAAAGTTGGAAATTATCTTGTTCCTCAAAGATGTAGTTTCATGTTTATAAAGTATTTCATTAAATTTTCATAAGACACCATGGCTATGAATGTTTTTTTTTAAAAATCTAAAAATACTAAAAGAACTTAATCTGAGAATCATTCCCATGAATTTAAAAAGTATTAAATGTAGGTAGAAATTATAAAACATGATTTTCTTTACTTTACCTATGACTCTCCCATCACTTACCTTTAACAATGTGAAGTACTTTTAGATCAATAAGATCTATGAGGACAAACAATCTCTTGGTCATCAACTCAAACTATAATTTAAAATAAAAAAATATTTGGAAGTAAAATATGAGTATTAACCAGTAATTAACTCAAGTAGTCTGAGGCTACATTTTGTTTAAGGTAAGTTTATAAACTATTGCAATGAACAAGAACAAAAAACACTTGGAGAGTACGTAAGTTTTCTAAGCCATGGGGCCAAAGCAGTGGCACAAGCGGTAAGGCATCTGCTTGCCCACACTAGCCTAGGACAGACCTCAGTTAGATCCCTTGGCATCCCATATGGCCCACCAAGCCAGGAGTGACTTTTGAGTGCATAACTAAGAGTGACCCCTGAGTGTCACCAGGTGTGGCCAAAACAAAACAAAAATTTTTTTCTAAGTCATTTAAATACCCATGGTTTATACTGAATTTATGCAGATATAGGGAAATCAAAGTGCCCAGAAAAAAGTAAAAGTCAAAACATATTTATAATTATTATAAAATTATAAAATTTAAATGTTCTAACCACCCAAAAAATGCAACATGCAAATCTTGCAGGCTCCAGTAATTTAAATATAAACTCTGTCTAATGATTGACTATTAATCTAAAGATATAAAGGTCATTTCCTAAGCATCCAAGTTTACAAATTAAAACAATAGAAAAATACAAATCAACAAGAGAAATGCTCTCTTTTCTTCAAAATGAATATATAGAGTTCTTCTTGGTTCTTGTAAACACTGTGTTTTATATAATTGCATGTACCTATCATAAAAATATAAAGTAAAATAGTATCAGTTTATTTTCCTAAAAGTATTCTGTATTCTACAATGTTATCCCTTTCTGCACATGCACATGCACAATCCCTGGAAATAGATTTGTTTCCATTGTTTTCCCTTTGCAGAATGCCATGTGCTTAGAAAAATAGAGTATGTGGATTTTTAAATATTGTGTTTTATTTTCCTTGTATTTCTTATGACTTGATAGCTTATTATTTTATTATTAAATAATAATATGTCACAGTCTTTATATGCATCTAATGTCTTTGATTTAACCACTCATTTTAGGTCATCATGAAGGTCAGAGCAAGGGCATAGTGGTAGGGTATTTGCCTTGCATATAGCCAAAAAAAGAGGTTTTTATGGTTCTGAGTTATGACAATTTATTTTCATTTAGTATTGTGGGTAGGTTTCAATGTGGGCATATTTTTATCTCTTTTGATTAATACTAAGAAGTATGGATTCTAGACCATGTGTTTTTAGAAGTATATTTAATTCTGTGAAAATTGCTTTGTTTATATTCTATTGCCATATAATATATGTTATGTATATAATGTATATTATATTCAATGTGTTAGGACTTTTGTTTCAGACCTGTAGCAGTATTTGGTGTTGTTATTACTTTGAATTTTATTATCCCCATCAGTACATTGTGTTTTTAATTAATATTAAATTCCATATAAAATATTATGTGAAACCTTTCTCAATTATTTGCTGTGTAGATATAATATTTGATATGTACTTGAATTATTCCTGATTTGTTGTATTTGGATTGATTATTCTTATTTTATTCATTTTATTTTTATTTAATTTTGAATTCATTTTACTTCTTAAATATGTTATTTGCAGAAATTTACTCTCATCCTACATACTGTTTTTTGTCCTCGTCACCTCTTCTCTTTATATAATAAAATAAAAAACATTCTATTAATAGAAAAATTTTAAAAGCCAATATTATACTTAAACAAAATAAGTCCCACAGAGATAAACAAATAAATAATTATAATACTTATGTGTGGAATATAAAGAAACTAGGCAAGTAAACAGAAAAAGCCAAATGAAATCAATTGCTTATACTTTGACCACCAAACAGTTGATTCTAATGTATGAGGTAGCTGGAAAGAACTAGTTAACTGTGGTTTGTTTGAGGGAGAGATATAATTCGTATTTCTTGCTGCTTTGGGGAAGGCATTTTAAGAGATATTAAACTATACTCCTATAGCATGCATAATAATATAAACACAAGGTAACTCAATTTTAAAAGCTATGCTATTAATCACAGTTAAGGAGTGAAGCAAAAATGCTCACTCAATTAAAATAGATAAACAAAAGCAAGTGACAGCATTTTATACTCTATCTCCATTGAAGATACATCTTCCTATTTACCTTGGGGAATCTTCTATTGCCAAAAAAGTGATCTACTACCACTTTCAGTTTGTTTCAAAGGCAATCTTGATATAATCAGCAATGCTATGCCAAAATAGATATATTCCAGGATGGAAATCTTTGCTCCCATACATTCTCATGTTTGCAATTACTACAAAAATTTAACTACTCAGAAGTAGAGCAATTAGTTCAGAATCCTATAAATAGATCAGTCCTGTCAAGCAGTTATGTACAATCCATGTGGTTCATATTTTATAATTGGCACTAGGTGCTATTATAGTAATTTAAAGGTAATTATTGAACATACATAAAAATACTTGAATTTATTTAAATATATGGTGAATACCTCATTAAACATTCCTTTCTGAATAAATATAGTAGAGAAATTGAATAGAAAATAAATTTTATTTCATCTAATAACCTGATTTTTCCGGGTACTAATTATATTTCTACTTTTTCTTTTCCAGACTTTTCCAGAATTAATGACATATTTGCATTATCCTTAAAAAGAACGAATATTTTCTCCATTTCATTCAGTCTCTTATTTTTTATTTTATGTGTCAGTATATGAGACAAATATTATTATTAGGGAAGTAAATTGAAATTTCCCTGAACATTAGAGATAAAGACAGTTTTTTCTCAATTCATCGATTTTCAAAGCCTGTACCTTACTTTAGATTTGTCTAATCGTACTGTATGCCTAATCATAGTGTATGTGGTACCTCAGAGAACCAGCCCATAGAATTTTATTGTTCTGGCAACCATTATTTTTTTAACTTGTTATAGACTTTTCTATACTCAAAAGTGAACTATCTTCCTACACATGATCTTCGATCTCTTTTAAATTTTTAGTTGTGTTTTTTTTTTTAGCTTAGGTTAGATGGCTTCTATAGAATTTAGGTTTATAGTATTGACATATAAATCTATTCTTCTTCAATAAAGTGTCCATGTCCTATGTCACCAGTGATTGAATCTTCCCAATTCCCTCAATGTTTGTTGATTGACAATTGTGGTTTCAGAAGATATTGTCACCCCACCAATTCGTAATAGACCTTCCATTTATGTCCCTGTGCTGATTCTGGTCCATGTCATGAATTCCCTGCTCCTTTTTCCTAACCTAATACTTACTTTCTTTTTTAAAAAAATATTATTTTATTTTTTAAATACTATATTTAAACACCATGGTTACAAACATGTTTGTAGTTGGGTTGCAGACATAAAATGACACAGACTGGCAGATATCACAAAGAACAAGAACAGGCAGTGATGGCAGAGACATAGAGAGAAAGTAATTCTCATTCAGTGCTGGTGAGAATGTCATCTAGTCCAGCTTTATGGAAAACAGTATGGAGATGCCTCAAAAAACTGGAAATTGGGCTGGAGAAATAGCACAGCAATAGGGCATTTGTCTTGCACACAGCTGAATTTAACAGATGGTGGTTTGAATCCCGACATCCCATATGGTCCCTTTGACTACCAGGAGCAACATCTGATTGCAGTGTCAGGAGTAACCACTGAGAGCTGACAGCTGTGACCTCAAAACAAAAACAAACAAACAAACAAATAAAAAATAAAAATTGAGCTACCATATGATCCAGCTATCCCACTCCTAAGGATATACCCTAGGAACATAAAAACAATACAGAATGCCTCTGCACACGTATATTCATTGTAGTATTATTTAAAATGGCCAGAATCTGGAAACAAACAAGATGCCCTTCAACAGATGAATGGCTAAAGAAACTGTGGTACATATACACGATGGAATATTATTCAACTATCAGGAGAGATGAAGTAATGAAATTTTTCTGTACATGAATGGAAATGGAAAGTATTCTGCTGAGTGAAATACGAGTGAAATAAGTCAGAGGGAGAGAGAGACACAGAGAATAGTCTCACTCATCTATGGGTTTTAAGAAAAATAAAAGACATTATTGTGATAATACCCAGAGATAATAGAGATGAGGGCTGGAAGGACTGGCTCACGACATGAAGCTTATCACAAAGAGTGGTGAGTGAAGTTAGAGAAATAACTGCACTAACAACTATCATGACAATATTACTCACTCAATACCAATCAGATAAAGGGCTAATAATTAAGATATACAAGGTATTGACAGAATTTAACAACAACAAAAAAAAACTAACCCCATCAAAAAATATGGAGAAGAAATGAACAGAAGCTTTCTCGAAGAAGAAATACAAATGTCCAAAAGGAACATGATAAAGTTCTTCACATTACTAATGATCAGGGAGATCCAAATCAAACCAGTGAGGTACCATCTTATGCCACGGAGACTTCAAGAAAACCTTTCTTTTTTTCCTCTATAAAAAGTTCTTGTGATCATTTAAAAATGATGGTTTCTTTTTTATTGTGGCCAAAATGAATTACAAATAAAGAAGAAAAAAATGATGGTTTCTTTGAGAAAACGAGTCTTTCATTGTCTAACATAAAGTTTATTACTAATAAAGTTCTTACTTGTAAAATCACTGTATTTCATTTGGTTTGTCCTTGAGTGGCAGTAGAACTAAAATATTTTAAATTCACATAAGTATAATTTTCAAGATTATATTCCTAATATTTGTTAAATTTGACGTTTTGTTTTAATTTTTTTCTCATTTTGGGGAGTCCCTATCCTGTATTCAAGATATTCAGGGATCAATCAAGTTAGTGCTCAGAGAACCATAAAATATGCTGGGGATCAAAGTGTCATCTATGATCAAGGCAAGTGTCTTAACTAAGATTTATATAATCAAGTCCTACTTACAAAATTTTGTGTAATATATAATTTTAGAAAGGATGAATTTAGCTTAATTCTATGTTTCTATATGTAATTTTATTATAATTCAATTTAAAATATTATGAAATATTACATAATTTCTGTTATAGTCTTCTTTAGTTTCTTAGAGACTTTATGAAATTAGAATTTAAGTTGAATTTGTTATTTCTATAAGCAGTGTATGATCTATTTGAATAAATACTGAATGTGCCCTTGAAATAATTACTTAAACAAGATTTTACTTAGCTATTTTATATATGTCAAAATGCTAAATTTGTGAGTCATATATTTTTTATTATTTTATGTATTATTGATTTGTTGGTGTATTGTGGTTTATTATAAAAGAAAGCTGGATTTTCATTTTTATTTTTCTTCTTTTAGGTACTACTATTATTAAATGTAAATTAACACTTACATTTAAATAAAAACCTATATTTCTGTCATATAATTTTGAAGATTTTAGACACTTTGATTTCTCAGTAATTCCTATGCCCCTAAAAAGTTTTTGTCATACCACTAATCATCAAGGAGATGCAAATCAAAACAACAATGAGGTATCACCTCATGCCACAGAGATGGCACACAACACAAAGTATAAGAACAACCAGTGCTGGAATGGATGCATGGAGAATGGAATTCTCATTCACTACTGGTGGGAATGCCATCTAGTCTAGCCTTTTGTGATAACAATACGGATATTCCTCAAAAATTGAGGGGCCAGAGATATACACAGAGGTAGGGCATTTGCCTTGCAAGTAGCCAACCCTGGACTGACTTGGGTTTGATTTCTGGCATCCTATATGTTTCCAAAATCCTGCCAGAAGCAATTTCTGAGCAAAAACTCAGGAGTAGTACAAGAAAGAAAGAAAAAGAAAGAAAGAAAGAAAGAAAGAAAGAAAGAAAGAAAGGAAGGAAGGAAGGAAGGAAGGAAGGAAGGAAGGAAGGAAGGAAGGAAGGAAGGAAGGAAGGAAGGAAGGAAGGAAGGAAGGAGGATGGAAGGAGGAAAGAAGGAAGGAAGGAAGGAAGGAAGGAAGGAAGGAAGGAAGGAAGGAAGGAAGGAAGGAAGGAAGGAAGGAAGGAAGGAAGGAAGGAAGGAAGGAAGGAAAGGAAAAAGAGAAAGAAAGAAAGAAAGAAAGAAAGAAAGAAAGAAAGAAAGAAAGAAAGAAAGAAAGAAAGAAAGAAAGAAAGAAAGAAAGAAAGAAAGAAAGAAGGGAGGGAGGGAGGGAGGGAGGAAGGAGGGAGGGAGGGAAGGAGGGAGGGAGGAAATATAAATATATCCTTAGATCTATGTTCATTTCATCACTTTTTACAATAGTCAGAATCTGAAAACAATCCACATTGCCAGACAATAGATGAGTGGCTAAAAAAGAAAGTGGTACATACCGTACGTACAAGTACATACAATAGAATACAATGCAGCTGTAAGGAAATTTGAAGTCATAAAATTTGTCTATACATGGATAGATATGGAGACTAACATGCTGAGTCTAAGAAGTCAGAGGGAGAGGGTTAGAGATAAAATAGTCTCACTCATATGGCATACACAAAAAATAAAAGACCATATGCTAATAATACCCAGAGAATAGAAGCTTAGGAGTAATTTCTGAGTCCAAAACCAGGAACATCTCTGAGCACTACCGCCAGGTGTGGCCCAAAACCAAACCAAAATTGTGTGAGTGTGTGTGTGTGTGTGTGTGTGTGTGTGTGTGTGTGAGAGAGAGAGAGAGAGAGAGAGAGAGAGAGAGAGAGAGAGAGAGAAAGAGAGAGAGAGAGAAGAGAGAGAGACTCTACTAATATATAGATTAAAAATGTTTTGTTTTGGCATGGAGAGATGGAACAAGTATTAAGATATTTTCATTACATCCAGCAGACAATAATCCATCTGAATTCTAGCACCACATATAGTTCTCTAAGCACTACCAGTAATGATCTCAGTATAGAGCCATAATTATTCACTAAACACCAGGCTGTGGCTCCCAAATCCAACACATAAATATAGATATATAAATTATATAAATATAAATATTTATGGAATATACACAGATGCAATAGACATCAAGAAATAGAAGATTCTGATATTTCATGACTTCATTGTGTGAATGATCCATAAAATAAACCATTATCTATCTTTTAATACAGCTTTGTATTTTTATTTTAAAGAGATATCTGCTGTTTTTCTTAAAGTTTTCATATATTCCAATTTAATCTTTTTTGAAAATATTCAGAATATTTACACTTTATAGATTTATAAATTTTTGTGTTATGTATCTTTTGACTTCCTTTGTACATATGTATGTATATATAACATATATCTGTAATTTTACATTTGTAAGCACACAGTTCTATTTTTCCAGCTCCCAATTCTGAGATTTTATTGAAGTATTTAGTTTGTTTAAAATCCATGAAATTTTATAAACTTATGTTATCTATTGTTTGTTGTTTACTCGCCCATATATGCTGTTTTTCCTCTTTTTTTTTTTTTTCAAAATCTTCTACAATGTTTTCCCTCTTTATAAATCAACAATTTTCGCTGGGTTATAGCTCAGTGGAGAGAGTCTATATGCTTTGCATATGACTGACTCGGGTTTAGTCCTCAAATCTCCAATTGTCTCCCAAGCCTGCCTGGAGTTATTTCTGAGCAAAGAGACAATAGTAGACCCTGAGTACCACCAGCAGTGCTCCACCTGCAATAAAGAAAAAAAAAAATCAACTAATTCTGTGCTGGAATGATAGCACAGAAGGTAGGTCTTTTACTCTGCATGCACTGACCACGGATGAACCATGGTTTGATCCCTTGTATCCCGTATGGTCCCTTGAGCCAGCCAGGAGTGATTTCCGAGCCCAGAGCCAGGAGACAACCCTGAGAGCTGCTGGGTGTGGCCAAAGATGCAACAACAAAGCAACAATTAAAAAAAAAAAAACAATTTAAGGCCTGTAGAAATAGTACAGCTTGAAGGTAACTTTGATGCAGTGGAGCCATGATTGATTCCTCACACTAGGTAAGGCCACCCAAGTCACACCAGAGGATGTCCTGAGTGCAAAGTTAGGAGTAATCTCTGAGCTCTGAGCTCCATGAGGTATGACCCAAAATTATTTTAGTAGTTAATTTCAGTACCTTTATGATTCATTTTTCAATCTCTGAAATCTACCTTTAATTGAAATTATGACACTTCATGTTTGGAATAAAAAAAACCTTGGCTTATCATTTCCAAAAAAGTGACCTAATATTAAAATTTAATAGTAGAGTATGGGTGGGGGTGACAGAAAGGTTATTGGGAAATTGGTGGCAGTAAAGAAACACTAATGAAGGGTGGATAGTTGACCTACGCTCAACTATCAACAACTTTTTAACTCTGTATCTCACAGGGATTTAATAAATAATAATTAAAATTTTGACAGTAGAATTATGATATTCACTAAAGATACTATTTTTGTTTGTTTGTTTTTGCTCTTTTATTGGTCACACTTAGCAGTGCTCAGAGCTTTACCCTGTCTCTGTGCTTAGTGGCCACTTCTGGTGGACCTGAGGAGCAGCTTAAGGGTGCCAAGTTACTTGGGATCAAACCCAACTTCTTTACAAACAAGGTAAATGTCTTACTTATTGTGTTTTCATCCCCAACATTTATTTTTAATATAACATAGATAATACAAATATACGTCTTTAGCTATAAGTTGTCATTACTTTTTGTTTTTATGGTTGAATTCAAATTATTATTCAGTGACACTATTTTTTCACTTGAAAATTTATTTTTATAATTGTTATACTATCTATTTGATGAAAAGAAATGATTTTAAATATGTGTGTCTAAGGTTTGTAATTTATTTTTATTTTTATAGATTTTTAAAACAGAATAATGAATACTGGATTGACCATTTTTCCTCTAAATTTGCTTAATTTATTTCAATTTTTTCATTGGAAAAATTGTTGTCAATATTATCGATTTTCTACTCTATTTTTCTGGTACCTTGATTATTTTTATTTTCAAAATTTCTAGTCATAAGTATTCTGCTTTTTATTTTTATTGAAAGTTTTTAATTGTGTTTGTTGTACTTTCTGCAAAATTTAGGGACTTTAGAAAAATATATGGAATCATTTCTTAACACTTTTTCTGCTCTCCTCCCTAGCAATGTCACTTGACTAGCATTGTGCTATTTGCAGCTCTTCAAAGAGTTAGAATTACTCTTAGGCAGGAAAAATAATTTAGTAGTAGGGGACCTCCCTAGGACACAATAACTGACCTTAATCCTATCCACCACATCACCTCCCAAAGTAGTGCTAGGTGGGAATCACACCTGAAAGTGCTTAGGTACAGTATACAGTACAAGAAAATGAAAACTCAGCTGCATGTGTGCAAAGCAACTGCTTTACTCCTATGCTATACATCCATATCCTCTTTGCAATATTTTATTCCCCCCATGTTACCTTTGTCAATTTATTTGGCAGATTCAGTTAAAAGTCAATAATATTTTCTCCTAAAATATCCAAACATCTATAATTTGATCGTTTCATTTCTTATACCCACTGTATATCTGCCATACCTGTAAATATTTTTAACTAATCAGCATCCTTGATTACTAATTTGAACATCTGTGTTAGTTCTGTATCAGTTTTACTGAATTTATTTTTCTTATCACTATGAATTATATCTCTCTACTTTTTTCATGTTCGGAAGTATTTCCATTAAATGACAGATAATGTGAATTTTATTTTCATGTTCTGTAAATAAACTATATATATGTATCAATAAGTATGAATATAAAATCTATCTTTATATAATATTTATTTGGATTATTTGAGGAACCAGATCCGTCTATACTTGGGGTTACTCAGGAATCATTCTGGGCAGAATCAAGGGGACTATATGGAGTGCCAGGGAATTAACCCAAGTTAATCTCATACAAGGCAAGCTCCCTACCCACTGTTCTATAGTGACAGCCTGATTTGGTTTATTTGTGTTGTGGAAATAAGTATTAGTACTGATTTCTAGAGTGATAACTAGATAGTTTGTTATAAATTTTTATGTGTCTTTATTGTTACTTTGAGACTTTAGGTATTTTGCCTTATCAGTTTTTGGTGAAAACTCTAACATAATCCTCTGCACCTCCACATTTTTCTTTATGTTTTTTTCTTTGTAGGAGTTGTCTTTGAAAATACAAATCATTTTTATTTTCTTAAGTACTCAAATCTAACTTTTCAAACCTCAGAAATTCTTAGGAATATCTTACCTGATGCTTTTGTATGAAAACATTTTCAAGACTGGTACTTGACTATTTATCTAAAATTATGCATACATTTGTGTTTTACTGATATTCTAAATTGTGTCCACTTTATTTTCTTCTAGGTTGTCAGCTAACTTCTATATTCATCAAATATGAACTATGATATAGTGAATAAAGTATCTTACATATAAAAATCTGAAATTACAAGCTTAATTATATTAGTCACCAATTTCTTTAATTTTGATTTAAACAGATCAGGGGCTAGAAAAATAAATTATTCAGACATTTGCTGACCTGAAGGTAATCAGTAATTTGTTATTTCTGAAGCAATTCTTTGTTTTGTCAACAACAACCTTAACAAAAAAACCTTAGTATTATTAAGTGGGATCTAAGTCTTTTGTGAATTACATTATTTTATAATTCAACAAGTTAAATCTTCATAAATCGTACACATCTTTCTACATATATTTGGATTAGCATATGTTGTAATAAAATAATGAACTTGATGTTCTAGTTTTATTTTTGGGTAGAAGATCTCACTGCCATTGTAGTATTCAGGTAGCATATTATTGAAGACAATAAAATCATAAACATAAATCTATGAAATTATTAAAATAAATAAATAAATAAAAATTCAGCTACTGACATAAAGCCTTCTTGATTGATATATTTTATGAGTTAAATATAGAGAGTTAAAATTAGAAGTTAAATATTTGAAGTGAATTTGAAAGGATTTATGTCCACTGATGCATGGAAACATTCATAAAGAGTTTAATGCCATCTAGAATAATTAAGCATCGAAGTATTTAAACTTATGAATACAAATTTATACTTTTATAAAAAACTTTTTATCCTAAAAAGAAACTTAAAATAAGTAGAACATACATTCAATATTTAAATTTGAGACACTAAATTATTTTACTGAATTTCAATATTTCCAGTTTTAACTAAAAGTAGAAAAGGAAATGCTCAGATGAAAGGCAACGGACTGAACTAGTTACCACTAATTTATTTTTGTTCGATTTTAGTGTTTTTGGCAGTGTCCCAAAGTTATTCATGCCTCAGTGATAAATTCCAGTAGTTCTCAAGGGAATGTTTGGGATTATGAAAATAGAGCCTGGGTCAGAATCCTCCAGGCAAGCATTGGCTGATTGCTACTGTACTATCACTCTGGCCCCAACCACTGACTTTAATAATAAAATAAAATTTGACTCAATTATAACACATATATTAAATGATCATTTTTCAAGTTAATATACCTAGCATTGGTAAAATGGAACACTAAATCAGTCTATAACAATATTTATTATTCTTATAAAAAGAATACATTTTATTTTTGCCTTTGAATGTGGTTATCTCATACTTGTTACTGAAAAAAAAAACAGGGTTGGACTTGGTATTATTCTGATACTTTGAGGATTTTAATATAGTTAAAATCTGTTTCTTCTTTTTTTGTTTGTTTTTTTTTGTTGTTGTTTTTTGGGCCACACCTGGTGATACTCAGAGGTTACTCCTGGCTCTGCACTTAGAAATAGCTCCTGTATGAGGTACCACCTCACACCACAGAGATTAGCACACATCACAAAGAATGAGAACAAGCAGTGTTGGTGGGGATGCGGTGAGATAGGAACTCTTATCCACTGCTGGTGGGAATGCCAACTAGTTCAACCTTTCTGGAGAGTGATATGGAGATTCCTCCAAAGACTGGAAATTGAGCCCCCATATGATCCAGCTATACCACTTCTATAAATATACCCTAGGAACACAAAAATACAATACAAAAACCCCTTACTTACACCTATATTTATAGCAGTACTATTTACCATAGCAAGACTCTGGAAACAACCAAGATGCCCTTCAACAGATGAATAGCTAAAGAAACTGTGGTACATATACACAATGGAATATTATGCAGCCGTCAGGAGAGATGAAGTTATGAAATTTTCCTATACATGGATGTACATGGAATCTATTATGTGGAGTCAAATAAGTCAGAGAGAAAGACAAAGACAGAGAATGGTCTCACTCATCTATGGGTTTTAATAAAAACGAAAGACATGTCTCAACAATTTTCAGAGACTAAAGAGGAGAGGGCTAGACGTTACAGCTGATCTCATGAACCTCACCACAAAGAGTGATGAGTTCAGTTAGAGAAATAACTACATTGCGAACTATCCTAACAATGAGAATATATGAGGGAAATAGAAAGCCTGTCTAGAGTACAGGTGGGGGTGGGGAGGGGTAGAGGGATATTTGGGTCATTGGTGATGGGAATGTTACACTGGTGATGGGGGTGTCATCTTATATGACTGAAACCCAACCACAATCATGTTTGTAACCAAGGTGTTTAAGTAAAAAATATTATAAAAAAAAAAAAGAAATAGCTCCTGGCTTGGGGACCATATGGGATGCCAGAGGATCAAACCTTGGTCCATCCTAAGTCAGAAGCGTACAAGGCAAACGCCCTCCCGCTGCACAACCACTCTGACCCCTAAAATGTTTCTCTTAATAATTTTCTTTTTAAAAACCTAATCTCTTAGTAGCTTGTTATTAATATAAAGCTATAAGTTATTTTGTGTTTATTTTGCTTGCATCATTAGGTTATTAGTTCTCTATTATTTTTGACTTTTAGTAATAATGGTTACTCACTCTTTCACATATATATCTTTGTTTTTTCCTTGTTTGATGGTCTTTGCTAACTTGTTTTGTTCAACTTCTACATTAAATTCTACGTTTTTGAACTAAATTAGCCCAAATAGGAGTCAATATATTAAGACAAATTTATTTGTCTAAATTTTTAATAATTATTATTTAGAAGTTTATACAAAATTAAGAGTATTAAAATAATATTATTTTATCATAATATTGAAAATTTATATATAATCCACACACTGCACTATTTTACAGCATACATATTGTTAGATAATCATGCAATTAATACATTTATGAAATTCTGATGGAGAGAAGATCACAGAGTGATGCAATGGGTGTTGAAATATTGTATGCCTATGGCTCATAAATCAATTACTTTGTAAATCATATCCCTTTAAATAAAAATAAATCTCTGTGAATATATACAAAGGTGATTTTGGTCAAGTTGTGTATCTTTTTACTAAATTTATAACAGTTGAAACTGGTCAAAGAGAAATTAAGAGCTGAATGAAATAAAAACAAAGGAGAAAATGGATGAACAAAGTTCTGGTCAGGGACAGTTGTCTTTTATGTAGTTCCTCTCCTAAAATCTATATTAAAAGAAATATAAGGTACTAGAGGCCAAGTTCCTGCCCTGATGAACCCTCTGAGCTCATACCTGTCCTACAACTGCCTCCATACCAATGACCCAATTTCACTGCCTCTGCACTTGTCTCTGTAGAAACCCCTACCTCCAAACAGAATTGAAGCTTTCTAGTTTATCTGTGGTAGCAGCCAATGACATAGACTCATGTAACTCTCAAAAAGGAGGCCTAACTAGCAAGAAAAACTCAGACATACTGGCCTTGCAGTTGAGTGCACTTGGGCCCTTCAGAAGGTCCCTAGAAACAATTGTTGTGGTTTAGAGCTCTGTTTATATCAGTTTTTGTGGTACAGGAGCTCATCTGCCCAGGACTACAAATCCTCAAAATCTAATTTCCAGTAGCAGTTATACAAAATATTAAGTAAATTACCCCTACCTGCCAAAGGGTAGATTTTGTGGAGGTTGGTAAATTGAGGGAATTTTATATTTATGGTGGAATATTGAGTGCCACAAATAACTGCATTATTAACAACTTTGAAAACCACTATGTCTAAAATAAATGTAATTTTAAAAATTATAGGATGCTATTCAGAAATCCATGGCTCAGCTCTGCCAATAAGATTGCTTTTTTCATAAGATCGGTCCAGAGTAAATTTACTGATCATTTTGTGCACATCACTCTGCTTAAAGAGGTAGATTTTGACCCTGTTGACAAGACTATATGTAACTTTGAGGTCATAAATCCCACCATCTTTCAACCTGTTCTTTTTGAAACAAGTGAAAAGGAATTTTATCCTACACCTTGATGTGCTTATGAGTTACGCAAGGATCTGTATTCAGAAATAATTCACCTGGATTGAGATTCCACACGGGATCTGGAATTGAATCTATGTCATCTATGTGCAAACAAAGTGCCTTAGCTACTGTACTATTAATCTGTACTATTAATCTCAATCTGTACTTCTGTACAAAACAAACAAAAACTCTTTTTTTTGTTTTGTTTTATTTTGGGATCACATCCAGCGGTGCTCAGGGATTACTCCTGGCTCTGCACTCAAAAATCACTCCTGGCAAGTATGGGGGATCATATGGGATGCTGGGGTTTGAACCATCATCCATCCTGAATTGGCTGCATACAAGGCAAATGCACTGCTGTTGTGCTATCTCTCTGGCTCCAAACAAAAACTCTTTGGTCATTTGTTAGTGCCTTAGAGATCTTTTATCATTTCAATCTGATATACTCTATGAAATATCTTCTCCCATACAGTGGGATTTATTTTATTTTAGTTTGAGTTTGTTATGTTGTAAAAGATATAATATATTATAATTCCATTTTTTTAATGTTTTGGTTTTGTTCCCATTAAAGTCACCTCTGAGATCCATTTCCTAGAGAGTCCTATCTATATTTTCTTCAGTATGTTTTACAGGTTTTGGTCTAATTTAGGTCTTGAATCTATTTTGAATTTAATTGCAAATGGATTAATTTATAGTTCATTTTTTACACATGGCTATCTATCCAATTTTCCAGCACCTTTTTAAAGAGCTTTTATTATTCCTACTTCATGTATTAGTTCACTTATTGTATATTAATGGTCAATAAATATTGTTTAATTTTGGACTCTTAATTTTGCTCCATTGGTTTCTGGCCTATCTTTAATATAATGCAGTTTTTTTTTGTTTTTTTTTTTTGTTTTTTTTTGTTTTTGGGCCACACCCAGTGACGCTCAGGGGTTACTCCTGGCTATGCACTCAGAAGTCGCTCCTGGCTTGGGGGACCATATGGGACGCCGGGGGATCGAACTGCGGTCCGTCCTAGGCTAGCGCAGGCAAGGCAGGCACCTTACCTCTAGCGCCACCACCCGGCCCCTGCAGTTTTATTATTAAAAATTTCTAGTATAGTTCACAGGTTTGTGGAATTCAATGTCTCCCATACTCATATTATTTTCCCCTTAGAATTTATTTAGGTATTCAAGGCTGGAGTGGTGGTACTAGAGGTAAGGCTTGCCTTGCAAACACTAGCCTAGGACGGACTGTGGTTCAATCCCTGGGTGTCCCATATGGTCCCCCCAAGCCAGGAGTGGTTTCTGAGCACATAGCCAGGAGTAACCCCTGAGTGTCAATGGGTGTGGCCCCAAAACCAAATATATATATATATATGTGTGTGTGTTTATATATATGTATATATATATATGAATTTATTTAGGTATTCAGGTAGTATTATTGTTGCTTACATATTTTAGTGAAGTTTGTTTCAAGTTTTTGAAGAGCATAATTGGAACTTTAATGGGTATTGCATTAAATCTGTATATATTTTCTCATTATGATTTTACATTGTTGACTTTTTAAATCCATCAACCTGAGATTTATTTTAATTTTCTGATGACCTCTCTATTTTTAATCAGTGATTTATTTATATTTTATTGTGTAACTTTTTCACCTCTTTAGAGTTGTTTAATGTTTTCTCACACTATTTAGAAAGTAATAATCTTTTTAATTCCTTTTACTTCTAGTTCATTGTGTTCATGCAGGATTATCACAGAATTTGTATACTGATCCTATAACCCACTACCTTTGGTTCTTTGTTTATAACTGTGTTTGAAATATTTGAAACTTAAAATGTATATCAAAATGTGGTCTGGGAATAGTGATAGTGACTTATTTTCTATTTTGGACCACACTAATATATTTTTCTTGTTTCAGGGACATTAAAAACTGTATTAAATAAAAGATGTGACAATTTAATCCTTTCCTTGTACTTGATATTTAGATTATTAGCTTTAACAATTAAGAATGCTATTGTTATTTTTTTGTGGAATTATAGATAGCCATAACTATCTTGAGATATGTTCTTTTTATTTGGAGAAAGTTATTTTTATCATAAAATATTGGATTTTGTCAAATGCTTTCTCTACATCAATTTATATGAACTTATAAGTTTTATATATCCTTTCATTGAAATGGTATATTATATTAATTGATCTGCATCTATGGAACAACCCTTACATTCCTGGGGGAAACATCACCTACTCTCTGAGTATAATTTTCTTGATGTCACCTTATGTTTATCTTCCTAACATTTTATTTAAGATGTTTTAATTTAAGTTCGTCAGGGATATTTCTCCACAATTTGATTTCATGGTAGTGTTCTATCTGTTTTTATATTACTATAACATTGAGTACAAAGAAGCAATTGGGAGAATTGAAATTTGTCAAGAGCTTAGGAGTATGAAAACAAAATCGTTTTTTAAGTTTTGGTAGAAATCATACTTGAAACCTTTATCTTGGCTTAAATTTTTGGGGGTATTTTGAATTATTTATTTATTTAAGATTGGTATAATCATTTGTATGTCTTAGTTTAATATTTGGAGTTAATATGGTTCTAAAAATTTGTTTCTTATAGGTTCTTGAACTTTATGGCATAAAGTAATAATCAGTAACCTCTTGACCTTTTGTATTCTAAGTTTTGTGTTCTAATTTCTTCCCACCATTTCTGATCTTGTTTGCTTGGCTTTTCTCATTTCTTGATGCATTAATCCAAGGGTTTCGGGGTTGGATGGTTGATGTTCAATCACATGAGGTTTAAAGTCGAGTCCCCGTGACAAATGGTCAGGGTGGAAGGAGCCCTTGTATTATAAAATTTATGGTTCTTATCCCTATTAGATAAGAACTTGTTTCTTTACATAAGATTTTTTCATGTTAGTATGCCTATGAGAAAAGGAACAATGCAATATTATATTATTTGTGCATTTAGGGGCAAAAATGACAAGCTATATAATCTCTGTGTCCTGGTTTTGACCTGAGCTTTTATACCAAGCAAGATTTTTGTACTAGAATGTCCTACTAAACAGAACCAAAACAATACAAAACAGAACGATGAAGGAGGCTACTTCTACATTTAGAAATAAACACACTGGGCCCGGAGAGATAGCACAGCGGCGTTTGCCTTGCAAGCAGCAGATCCAGGACCAAAGGTGGTTGGTTCGAATCCCGGTGTCCCATATGGTCCCCCGTGCCTGCCAGGAGCTATTTCTGAGCAGACAGCCAGGAGTAACCCCTGAGCACCGTCGGATGTGGCCCCCCCAAAAAAAGAAAAGAAATAAACACACTAAGAGATTACTATAAAGGAAATGAACACACAAAGAAATTATAGATATCCCCATTAAGATTTTTGAAACAGTCTTTGGCAGCGATAAGATTCCGGGCACATTTTCGTCCCACACTGTGGTCTCATTGATTTTAAGAAATTAGAGCAGTTTTGAGAGAAGAAAGGGAAACTGGATGAGGATCACCACAACAATACAAAAAGAAAAATCAAACAAGAAATCCAATGAGCACTACAGCAATAGACACATGAACCACATAATAATCACGCTTCTGAAAAAAACTCAGAATGGAGCACAGAAGAAGAAAGGAAACAACAACGACAATAACGAAACCAAAAAAGAAAAACAAAACAAACAAACAAAAAAACCCTAAAATTTGTGCTGGTTCCTTTTTTTTTTCTTTCCTTCTGCATAGGCACAGTAAATATTGGGGAAATTAGAAAGGGAATTCCCTTGGCCTATTCTTTTTTTGTTTGTTTTTGTTTTCTGGGCCACACCCGTTTGATGCTCAGGGGTTACTCCTGGGTAAGTGCTCAGAAATTGCCCTTGGCTTGGGGGGGGACCATATGGGACGCCGGGGATCGAACCGTGGTCTTTCCTTGGCTAGCGCTTGCAAGGCAGACACCTTACATCTAGTGCCACCTCACTGCCCCCCCCCCCCACTTGGCCTATTCTTTCTTTTTCTTTTCTCTTTATTTTTTCAAACAGAACCACCTACCTGGAACCATCTTGCTCTGCCCTCAAATTGAGAGGGAAATAACAGAGGGTACCAAGTCTAAATAACTGTATCATCATTAAATAGTAATAAAAAATGATCAGACTGAATCACCAAATCCAAAGCCAAGGACAACAGAATCGATACCCAATCTACAACAAGCTAGATACAAAGAGGATACTTATAGTAGCAGCCCGAGGGGTAAGGGAGGGGGGTATCGGATGCATGCTGGGAATGGAGAGGGAGGGAGGTCAAATTAGGTGGTAGGAATTCCCCTGATTCAATGTTAATATGTACCTAAAATATTACTGTAATATATGTAATCCACTTTGATCAAAAATAAAAATAAAATTGTAGCAGTAAGGGATCAGGGAGTGTCCTAGAGCTGGGGGTTCCCTCTGAAGCTAAATCCGGTAGCAAATAACAGTCCACTTTGAGGGGTGTGGGAGATAAAGGGCCACATAGAATGAGTCAGCAGGAGTAGTGGATGTAGCTTCTTATTGAGGCGAGAGATGTGGGGCTGAGGGAGTGTCCTTTTGCTTTGCGATCTGGGTGGCATCTTACTGGTGCAGGTAGTCGGTCTTGGTTCCTAAGGAGTTAAGAACTGAAGATAAAGAGTGTTAAATAGGGAGAAATAACAGGTCAAGTTTGAGGGGGTGAAGAATAGAAGGACTTTGTATGGGGAACGGGAAGGAGGTATAACAGGGGCTATACACATTATAGGCATGAATTGTTTACATTACAGATTAGGCAAACTTAGAGAAGTTCACTCCATACACAGTCATACCACTTATAGACAGACATTAGAAATCTATTCTTAGGTTGTAGTTGGAAGCCTGACCCTTATGGGATGGGTCAGAGTTCTTGAAAAATAAATAAATTCAAATTAATTATCTAATTAATTAAGATAATTAAATAAAATATATTTAAAATTTTGAGCGGGCATATAGGAAAGGTTTTCAAATTTCTAGGTGCTTCATCAATGGCGGGGGTGACCTTTGCTAAATAAAGCTTTTGGGGTTAGATTGTGCATGGAGCATTTTAAAATAAACATAAATTTCTCTAGTAGAGTACTAAGCAATATGATAGTGAGCACTATAAAAGGAATCTACCCTATGTAGTATCATCCATCCTGTCTTGTTCATCAGGTTCCTTAACTGAAAGTAAACTGAGAGTCTGGACATTATGATATAATAGTAATATAGCTTTTATTGAAAAAGAATTAAAAGGAGAAAGGAGAGAATAAAAGGTTAACAGTAATTTGCAAAAAACATACTCAATGAATTGGGCCTGTAGCAAAAGTCTGTGTTGTTCTGTTGCTTATTTCAGTGATCTCTATAGTCATAAACTTTAGGGCATAGTAACAAACATAATAATAAAAAATGGGTAAATTGAAGCGTTTTGTCAAGATATTGTTGTAATGAGCACTGTACTTAGGGTCTAATATGATAGAGCACTGAACTGAGAAATTAAGGAGTCCAAAATTAAGGCACTAAAACATATTGATAGTGAGACTGCAGTGGAAGTCCCTGGTATCCAATCATATTCTGCACCTGTGGATAAAAACATTAGATCATTATTATAGGTGTTTGTAGTGAGAGGTTGATTGTACAATAGCTCAATTTAAACTTCTATTTTTATTATTGCAGTTTATTTTGTAGGATAAGAGAGTAAAACTTTGTCTTTCTCCTCTTCCTCTTGATTTGTTCCATTGCACCTAAGGTGTACAGAATATCTGCCAATTGGACCATTGTGTTTTTTCATGGAGTTATTATAAAGGCTACATTACAGTACTATAATATTTTAATGAAATTAAATAATTAAATTAAAATTATTTAATTAGTTAATTTAGTTAATTATTATATTTTAATGATTTATGTAATATCTCCCAGGGGTTGTTCAGGATTGAGTTGTTTAATTTCTAGGTGTTAAAATTATTTTCCTATGTCTGTAATTCACTTCTCTTTAAGTGCATCATGGTCAGAGAAACTATTTGATGGAATTTCTATCATCTTGATTTTATGTAGGCATATTCTATGGCCAAGCATATGGTCTGTATTTGAGAATATCTTTCCTGAGTTTTAGCCTAGTTGATCTATAAAGTGGTGACTGGGCCACATTAAAGTCTCCCACTTTATAGTGTTGTTATTTATGTATTTCTTCAAGTCTGTTGGCAGTTTTTATAAGTATTTGTCTGACCTCACAATTGACAAGAAAATAAATTATTGTCTTGGGATTTTGTGTCATCTTTTTTAAGTCTTTCTGTAAAATTTGTTGTGTGTGACTTGTCTTAAAATAGACACTTCGGTTCTCTTATGGTTGGTTTTAAGTTTTCAAAGTTCTGAGCTTTTTTTTTTTAATTCATAAAACTGTGTAACTGTTTTCCATAACTGAATGAAAGTCTGGCTTTGTGAAATATTCTTGTCCATATATTAATTTTACTTATATTTTTCACTATATCCCACCATTGCCTTCGAGACGTCAGGTTGCTTGTGATTAATCTTAAGGAAGTTTAAATGTATGTAATTTTCCTTTTTTTATATTTCTGTTTTCAGAATTATATCGCCATCTGTGATATTAATCATTGTTATTAGGCTGTGACTTGGATTGCTGTTAGTTGGCTCTTTTATCTGGTACTCTTCAGGCGCCCTGGACTGAATGCACTTTTTAGACCTGTAAATTACTCAATAATGATATCTTTGACTGTAGCTTCTTCATAGTTTATTCCTGTGGTCTCTGATTCTTATGTAGTTTTCATAGAATGTGTACAGAATTCTATTTTCATCTAAAATGTTTTCTTTATTTTGAGTATTTTTTCATGTTCTGTTTATCTTAAGGCTCTTTTCCAACTTCTGCTGTATGGAGGTGTTAGGTAACTCATTTTTCAGCTCACTTTCTGTTCTACATAGCTGTTACTCTGGTGAGGCCTAGTAATTTTTCATTTTTCCTAACAATAAAAGAACCTTTTAGTTCTATCATTTCTATTTGAAGTTTTCTCAATCCCGCTTTCATCCTCTTGCATCTTTTCAGATATCAGTTCCATGTTTGATTTTTGTTGGTTTTTCTTTTTTTTAGTTCTTTGAACATCCCCCACATGTCCTCCCTAAAGCCTTTATTATTATAGAGGTTATATAGGTGACTGCTACTAATTGGATTTTCATAACTTTACAATATTGCGGGATTTACCTAAAAACATGCTTCTAAATGATTCATATATTTTGTTTTGGTTCACACTGTTGCTTTATGAAGGCTACTAATCTGGGTACATGCTCAGTGTTGCTGTCAGAGTACTGGGGATTCTTGAACCTGGACGTCCAATATGGAAAGTTGATATATTAAGCCTGTACAAAGCATTAATTTTTGGGGGGAGGGTTTGGGGGTGTCACACCCGGCGGTGCTCAGAGGTTACTCCTGGCTGTCTGCTCAGAAATAGCTCCTGGCAGGCACGGGGGACCATATGGGACACCGGGATTCGAACCTACCACCTTTGGTCCTGGATCTGCTGCTTGCAAGGCAAACGCCGCTGTGCTATCTCTCTGGGCCCAGCATTAATTTTTAATTTAAATAAACAACAAAATACTATTGGTTATTAAATCTCTTGCAAGACATTTCCTTATACATAGTAAACTACATATGCGTTTATGTTAATATTTAACTCCACAAAACTGAAAAAATTTATTTTTGAATGTAAACATATATGACTATAAGCTTATTTTAAGCCATTTTGATGTGTATTTTAAGGTGGGAGGGAGTCGTGGGACCATGTGGTATGAAAGAATAAAACCGGATCGGCCACATGCAAAGCAAATGCACTACCACTTTAGGCTCTAGCTCTCTGATGTTTATTTGAAGTAAATAATGATCTTCTAAAATTTAGGTTCTTCATATACTAAATAAGGCAATAAGCCTAAAATGTTTTCATAAATAAAAAATTCACAGGTACCAGAAACAGAACACTTTTTTAATAGAATAAGTTAAAGCTAAGCCATACAATTTTTATTCTAAAATAACAGAAATTTTAGAAAATATGTTTGAAGTTAATTGTTATCCAACTGAGTCACAATTTTAGCATATAAATTTTTGACTAAATATTAAATAGCCATTTTCACTGAATAATTTGGAATAGAAATATTTTCTTTTAGGTTTATACATTTTACCTATTTTTTCATTTTTAGAGACTATCCCCACATATATTACTTGATTATGGCCACTTGAATTGTTAATTTTGTAAGTTTTTATTTTTGCAAAATATGGATACATTTGAAAAATTGAATGAGTATTATAAAGTAATAAAAATGTCATTCTCAAAGAGTGAAAAATACTGTTGTAATGCTATTTGCAAAAAAAGAAAAGGCAGGGAGGAGAAACTTGTAACAGAGAGGATTGACATTTTAGCAAGAAATACATTAAAAAGTGACTGTAAGAATTAGTTAAAAATAGCAACATTACTATGTTTAAATCATAAAAAATAGTTGACTTGTTCTTCTCTAGCAGAAATAATAATTGAAGTATAACTCTAAAGTAGTTTATTTGTGAAACAGATCTTACAATTATTTTTAACTATGTATGTATTTGTGCTTTTAAAAAAGAATTCATTTTGTTGGTAATGTTAAATACAAGACAACAATAAATAATATAAATTTAAGATGCAATAATAGTTAAAGCTAATTACTTTGGCAAAAACAAAATGGCTATGAATTTTGCTTCAAGTGGATATGTGTTGAATAGTGTAAATAAAATAAATTATAATATTTATATTATTTATATTTATAATATAATTAAATATAAATTATAAATTATGATATTTTATATGTTAAACATCCTTATAATTACCAACTTCATTTAAAATATAGTTATCTAAAGCACAACTATTAAAAGATAATTAAGCAAAACCATGTCAATATGAAATTAATAATTTATATTATTAGTCTTAATGAAATGACATGTAGGTTTATATGATGTTAGTGGAACTGACTGCTAATAATTTAACACTACACCACAGACTCCATATCAAAATTCAACCTAATGCCTTCAACACACAACTAACAGGTGTAGGCAGAATCAAACAGATTTTCTAATCATTAGGTTACCATCTCCAATGTTAAATGGTTTTATTTTACAAAAAGAATATTAGAACTCTGTGCTCACAAACCGCTGGCTTGCAAACAGTTTACTTAAATTACTAACTGAAACTGTCTATTCAGATAGCAAGGGCAGTATCTCCATGTTTCAACTGTTTGACACAATGATGGATTATTTATTTACTGAACAGCACTGGTGGCCAGAAAATCTGATTTCCATGCATGAAATCCATGAAACCTCAGCCACTAAGCAGTTTCTTTTACATGTGGCAAAGGTCATCTATCAAGGGATTTTCTCACGTTTTGTGTGATTGGTCATGCCTCATTTCCTTCAAGAAAATATGATTTCCCTAAAGTCTTTGCATTTTCAAAGACTTACAGAAAACCCAAAAGTTATTTCCACTCTGTTTGTGATAAGCAAAGAATATAGAGGCGAACCTACAGGGAACGGCAAGCAACTGTTTGTAGCTAGAAACCATATTTAATCCTATCATTGGGAAAGCCTTAGCACTCACCAGGTATAAAAGTACTGCAAAATTAAACACTTAACCTTGTTATTTAACCTTGGAAATTTAATCTGTATCCCAACCCTAATAAATATATCTCATAAAACTATCCTTATATATTAGAAAGGATTTATTTCAGATAATATATTTCAAATTACAAGTCATTTGATGGAGGACTATGTAAAGATCGTACTATGTTAAAAATAATCAGCTTTCAATTTGGCCTAAAAAATTAATGAGAAAGAGAAAAACTAGTTTATATTTCATAAAGTAGAAATCTAATTAAGAAAAATATATAAAACAGCCAAAATGTGCACTAGAAAAGGGTGTTTGTTGGACGTTGAGTTTGAGTCAATAATAAATAACAATATATGGAAAAAAAAAAACCAACTGTGTTATGAACAAACTTGTAACCCTGTTGTTTAAATAAAAAATAAGTACATAAAATTAAAAATAGATAATAATTATAGAAATCTGAAAAAATTTACCTTACAAAAGATTAATGTAACTCAAGTCATTAACAGATTTATTAGGTAAATTTTAAAATATTATTTGGGTCATACTTTACACATAGATCAATTAGACCTAGAGCAAATGTCCCAAATTTATTAATGTTTGCAGGTTTATTATAAAATATTTCAGTATTTTGTATCAACATAGTTAAAAGTATATATTCATTCTGTCACTGTGCCCAGACAAGTGACACAAGAGACACCGAAGATCAGGAATAATCTCAGAATATCAATGTTATTATGATACATTATATACACTATATTACTATTAATAAGAAATAGTATTGAGAATAGACAAAATAATGTTTTATCAATAATGATTATATGATATTTTCATAGATTTTTTTGAGTTTTTAAAGCTTAAGATTCAATGTCTCATCTTATATATGGTTTTCAAAGGGTGTATATATGTTTTAATTATTATAAGAAGTTTTTATTAGTAAGGTTATTGATTTTACGCTTTTGGTCCTCACAATCTGAATCAATCAATTGCACCTTCTTGATTTTAAAATAGTTTTTGTTCCCATATGTAAATTAAAATTTAACTTTTCTGAAGTTCAAAAATTATATTTGAAATAATATAAATAGGTAAAATAAGAAAATATAGGGGAGAACAAAAGCATTTTGCCATGCATATATAGTATTATTAATTTTTTCATGAGAAAAATGTGTACATAGTATATTATATATATTGGTAAAATGGTTTATATATGTGTGAAAATTGCACAAAATAAATTTATACGGAGATATCTATAAGAAAAATAAATGTAACTATAAATAAATGCTATCACAATTAAAATGAGGCTGTTATACAATTGCCTCAGGTAATTTGTAAATAAGGGAAAAGTTTTGCAGAGAGATATTAACAGAATTTTATGTAATGACACTTGGATTAGAACAAAATTTGTTCATAAAATATTTCATAACAGTTTTCATAATATTAAGATATTCATAAAAGCATTTATGTGTATCACTGCTGCTTTATGATTTTTTGACCATGAGATAATTTCTGAATCAAACCTAATAAAATATAATATTTTAATATGAAATATAACATATTATTTAGTTCTAATAACATCTACATGTATATAAATGTATGTGCTCACACGAGACCAAATATTAACTTCAAAAATTGTAAGTTAAAAAGAAGAAACAAAATGTATTAACTAGTAATTTTGACCTGTATTGAGAAAAGTATTCTACTACCTTGACATTAGACATGTATTTTCTGGTAGGATCACAAGCTTATATTTAATTTTCTGTAGTGTCATGGTTTATTATATTTGTGAATACTCTTGTAATTTTTTATATATTTTATGTAATAAAAATTTTATTTTAATAAAAGATTATGCCTGAGTCAATTTATGATACTTTGAGTTTCAAATAAATCTATTTTGTAAAATTATATTATTGCAAAGAGAACTGACAACTGAATAATTTTCTATACACTATGAGAATATTTTAAATAATTTTAAAGTAACTTCCGTAAACACAGATTTTAATAACTTATTGAATTAGATTAGTTTTATGGTAAATCATTTTTCTACATAATATTGTACTATTTGTTGTCAAGACTGTGTTATCATTGTCAATAGAAGTTATCTAAAATGCATTTTATTAAAATTACAGTAGATATTTTTATGAATTTCAAAACTGCATATATGTTTATAATCATTCTATTGATAATAAATTGCATTAATATCTAAATGGCTATTTGAAATTTAAAAGCAGGATTTTGTCAGTAATAATTTTAGAAGTAAAACTGATACTCATTCCAATAAATAATTGATAGTAATTAAAATATATTAATAATAAGTGATAGTTATTCACAGATATTAATAAAATAATTTATCGTAATTAACAGATATTTACTTATACTAGAAGTATATCAGTGATATGTTATGCTTTATTTACTTATCACATTAATTTTTATTCACAGGAATTTTTATTAAATATTTATGGATTTTAACAATAATCATTATCTTTATTACATTTTTGACATTTAGGATTAAAGTCAACTTTTATGAAATCAATAATAAATTGCTATTGAAAATGAATCTGATTATTTTTACTACTTTATAATTGATTTTTATTATGTAAAAGAGTTTGAAGAGGGCCAGAGTAATAGGAGGTTGGGAACTTGTCTTGCTCGGGGTCAACACAGCTTCAATCCCTTCCACCTCATATAGTCACGAGATTATTTCATAATTGATTACTTAGTGCAGAGCCAGGAGTAAGCACTGAGAACTGCTGGATTTGGTCAAACACTTAACAATAAATACATTAAATAATTTGATAATTTTCTATTTTAACACATCGCAAAGAAAATAATATTCAGTTCTGTTAAGGATGTGATGAGAAAGGAATCCTCATTCACTTCTGGTGGGAATGCTATATAGTCCAGCCATTTTGGAAGACAATATGGATATTACTCAAAAAAACTGGAAATTGAGCTTCCATATAATCCATCAATGTAACTTCTAGGGATTTACCCTACGAACACAAAAACACAATAAAAAATTGCCCTCTGCATGCTTATATCCATTGCAGTGATATTTACAATAGCCCAAATCTGGAAACATCCCAGATATCTAACAACAAAAGAGTGGCTAAAGAAACTGTGGTACATATACACAATGAAATACTATGCAGCCACCAGGAAAAAATGAAGTCATAAAATTTTTCTATACATAGATGGAAATGAAAACTAATATGTTGAATGAAATGAGTCAGAGGGAGAGAGATGACAGAGAATAGTATCACTCATCTATGAGATTTAAGAAAAGAAAGTAGAGAATGGTAATAATATCCAGATACAGTAGAGATGAGGACTGGAAGGATTGGCCCACCATGAAGCTTACCACAAAGAATGGTGAGTGTAGTTAGAAAAATAACTACATTAACAACTATCATGACAATTGTAATGAGTGAGAGAAATAGAATGCCTGTTTTTAAGACAGGCAGGCGTGATGGAGGAGGGAGATGGGGGCGGTAATTGGTGGCGGGAAAGTTGCACTGATGAAAGAGGGGTATACGTTTTATGACAGAATACCAGCTAGAAACATGTTTGTAATTGTGGTCTTTAAAGATACTAATACGTGGGACTATGGGATAGTTGATTGATATAGAAACAGACAAATTTAGTAATCCCACACTAATATAATAAAAAAAATGACACATCCTTGCATGATTGGATGCAAGGAGAAAGGCCAATTCACTACCAGTGTAAATATCAACTAGTCCTGCCTTTCTGGAATACAATATGGACAGTCCTAAAATATTCTAGGATTTGAGCTTCCATTTGACCCATCAACTATATTTCTTGCAATACACTCCATAGACCTCCCCTCAAAAATTAAGAATGGACATTTGCATCTCCATTTTTCTTAAAGAGTATCCACAATATCACGAAAATATCCCGAGTGTCTAAGAACAAATGACTGGATTAAGAACCTATGGTAATAAACACAATAAAATGACATTCAGTAAAAGACTTCTTGATATATATTTTTCATATTCTAAGGTTAAAATATCCATAAGTGCTCATTATTCCAAAAGATGTTCTCTCTAATTAAATTATACTTTCTTATGTGTTATTCTCCACTTTATGTATTTGCATTTTAAGTATTGCATACTCGGATTAGTTTTTTCCTGTCTCTATAAATGTATACCTCTGATTGAACAATTATTGCTGAAAAATATGTTATAAACTTATATTAAACTGTCATGAAAGAGACTTATTATTTATTTACTTATTTATTTATATTTGGTTTTTGGGTCACACCCAGCAGTGTTCAGGGGTTACTCCTTGCTCTGTGCTCAGAAATTGCTCCTGGCAGGCATGGGGGAACATATAGGATGCCAGGATTTGAACCACCAACAATCCTAAATCAGCTGTGTGCAAGGCAAATGCCCTATCATTGTGCTCTCTTTCTGGCCCCAGAAAGAAACTTATTATTACTAAGAAAACTGTAACCAGAAAACATGTGACTTTAGCAGGATAAATTTACAATTCGAATACAGTTTATAATGTGACAAAGTCACAAAGAAAACAATAAAAAATTGAATGTCTAATTTTATACAGTAAGAAAAAAATGGATGGTCTTATATGTAACTCTGAGCTGTAAGGTACTAATATAATCTTTAATATTAAGTTGATAACTCATTCTTTATGTTTTTTATTTTATCACTTGAATGAATGTATAATTGCTTTTACATTTTCTTTCCTGTAGTTCAATTAGCACCCTGTCTCAGTTTAACTTTTGATAAAATATCTTGGGAAACTAGACATGTATTCTAAAATTGTCTCAAGTAGAAAATTTTAAATTTTTTCCAAAAATTCTACCAAAGAATGAAATAGTTTTGCTATTATGATGTTGATATAATTTGCATTTGCCTATTTTTTATTCTCTTTATTGATAAATATGTATATTAAAATTTTGTATAAATTACTCCCATCCTTTCAGTATTTAGGTCATAGGTTAGTAATTCTGAAAAAGAAAAATTGTTCAAAATTTATTATTTACGTTTTCTTTATTTTTCATTCATTCTTTACTGACTTCTGATTATGAGTAGTATCTTGCTTACATATGCAGTATGTTTTATAAATCAAACAGTTACAAAGAGATGCATTTTCAAATACTCCATATCATTCATAACACATACCAAGTTTTATTTCTGTTATCAATCCATTCTTTTTAGTTCACTTGGTTTTAGGTTTCATTGGACCACTAAGTGTTTCAATACAATGTTCTTTTATTTTCTTCCAAGTATAATCATGTTCTCAACTTGAAACTCTTTCTGTTGTTTTTTTTTTTTCAAACAAAAATTGAAACTGATAGTTTAGAACACCACTAGATGCTATCTTCAGCTTCACCACATAGCATCATCACCATCCTACATCTGCACAACACCATCCTGCACAAATCTGCTGTTCCATATGTTGCATCAGGCAACAAGTTCACAATGGGATTGAATTTTAATCTTAGTCAGGGATTCCCTGGAGACATTCCATAAGAAAATATTTCACTGACGCCAACATTGAAATCGTTGCCTAGAGCTATCCCTGCTCTGAAGATAAATATAATGAGAAGGAAAGCAAAAACCCTCAACTCAATTACCACATTTTTTTTTTCTTCTGAGAAGTTTGTCCTATTCTTTTTGATATTGCTTTCTGTTGGTACTGGCAGTTGCCAGATGGGCTTTGTTTTACAATTTAAATATTTTATGTTGTGGCAGTGTTGCCTATTGCATTATATTCAATGCCAACTTTTATTTCTTTAAGATACAAATGCTTAGCACATCCTTAAATTGTTTAAGGAACAGAGACCATGAATTGTTGTAGGGAAAAGGAAAAACTATACAGTTTTATCACTTTATTAATGATTGTGAGTTAATCATAAGTGTCATTAATGGAAATCTTTAAACAAGCTTGGTTTTCCTATTAGCAAGCTGTGGATAAATACTGCTTACATGCTGAATATAGTGAAATCTAGAAAAAAAATGAGCTGTAAAGGAGACTCAACAGTGAGAGAATAAAAGACTTAAGAAATCGAAGTTGGAATACCCTGACACCAAAACTTGACACCTTTACCTGGCACCTTTACTAACACATCTGTAGTAGGCAAATAATGGATTGGCTGAGAGCACTAAAAAGTAGAAAATTAATTCATAATCTTACTAATTAAAAATTTATTCAGCATATAAATATCATCCAAAAGATATTGTGTAGAAAAGTAATTTTAATTCAATCAATATAAAGATATACTAATATATATTTCAATTAATAGAATGCACAAATGTGTTTTAGAGTATTTAATAATGGCCTTAAATATAGTTTAGCATACTACAAAACTCAATACCACTTAATATACTATTATCTATGTCATAGGATTGTGAGTATCAGAGGTTATATTTATTTTTCATTGTTATATTATATTTATTATTTAAAAATTAACATATATATTGCATCTACAAGAAAAAAGTTAATTTCATTTTAGTTTGTGAGAAGAAGACTGTTAATAATACCAAAAGACAATAAATACTTGAGCAAGGTAGACCAGTTAAATGTTAGGAAGCTTGCTAAAAGAGGGGTAGTGCACTTAAGGTAGAAAGGAAAACTGTAATTGAAATGGTCATTCTGGACAAGAGCAGGGTGCTGAAATTAGGTAAAGTAATATGTATGATACTCCTTCAATACCAATATTACAAATTATAGTGCTTAAAATGAATAAAAAATTAAGAGACAGTGTAAGGAAGATAGGACAGAAAGAGGCAGAGAGCATGAGAGATAGAGAAACAGAGAGAAGGGGAGAGAGAGAGAAAAGAAAAGAAAAGAAAAGAAAGAAAGAGAAAGGGGAAACAGATGGACAGATAGACAAAACTATCTCTTATAAAGGCAAGGGAGGAAACCTGCAATTTGGTGATGGGATATAAGTGCTGGTGAAGGGATGAGTATTGGACTATTGAACTAAAACTCAGTTATGATCAGCATGGCAAATGTGTGTCTTATTGTGATTCAATTAAATATTATTAAATAAAAATTTTAATATGGAACATATACTTTAAGTAAAATAAGAGAACAAAGTGAAATGGTAAAAAGAACAGGGTATAAGAAAACAACTGGTTCTGACTTCTTTACTACTAATAGACATTCAGAATCAAGTATTGTTCATTAGTTTCTGAAATCACTTTAATTTGGTGCTACATTCTCTATTCACTCAAAAAGCAGCATTTATTATCATAATCTGACATACACCAGCCTGTAGGATAACCTGATCTAACTATAAGAATAAAAGTAATATTTTAGAGATTTAGAATTTTCAGATAAAAGATGTAAATGTATTTAAATTGTACTTGGCACAAAATTCTATATAAAGTTATCTGTAACTCTCTAAAACTACATTTTTCCTATGCAGAAATGACCACTGCCATAGACTCGTTTAACTCTCTTAAAAGAGGCCAGAAGCACAGAGATAAATTCATGTCTATGATCATTCTGTCCCTCACATCTTAATAGACCAAGCACTCTAAAACTTAATAAGAATATACAAGCTTCAAAGGAAAAAATGGAAGTGAGTGACTTAGTAGACATATATATATACATTATCTATAGTATATAATATATACATTATATAGTAGATAATATATACATATTATACATATACATATTATGTATATATATGAGAGAGATATTTTCATCCACAGAATGAATGCACATTCTTCTCCAAAGCTCATGTGATATTCTCCAAGATATGCTGGGTCATAAAAAATACCTACCTATGTTCAATAATATCAGTTTCATCAATGATCTTCTCAGATCTGGATGCACTGATAACAGAAGTGAATTATAGACACCAATAAAATGACTTTAACACTTGTAAATAAAATAGCTTACTGCTGAACAACCAGTGGGTCAGAGAAATCAAAATGAAAATCAAAAGATTCATGGAATCAAAAGAGAATGAAGACATGAATGATCGAAATTTGTCAAACACACAACATTCAGTATTAAGAGGGAAATTAGGACCCGGAGAGATAGCACAGCGGCGGCGTTTGCCTTGCAAGCAGCCGATCCAGGACCAAAGGTGGTTGATTTGAATCCCGGTGTCCCATATGGTTCCCCGTGCCTGCCAGGAGCTATTTCTAAGCAGACAGCCAAGAGTAACCCCTGAGCACTGCCGGGTGTGGCCCAAAAACCAAAAAAAGAAAAAAAAATAGGGAAATTATAGGTTTGCAAAATTTATCAGAAACGATAAGACCTATATAAATAACTTAATAAAACAGAATGATAACTTGCAAAATGACCAAAAATGTGAGCTGAAAATAAGCAGGAGAAAGTAAATAATAAAACTTAGATCATAAATTAATGAACTGGATACTAAAATAAAAAAAAAGATCAAAAAAAGCAAGAGCTGGTTCTATGAAAAAAAATTGATGAACCAGTAGTAAGATTCACAAAGAGAGAAACTTACAAACCTTAATCTGGGGGAGGATGCAGGTGGGAAAGGATCCCAGACAAGATCCTGAGGTGAGGTGAGGCAAGGCTCCTGCAACTGCACTTGACTCTAAACCCCGGCTCCCACTGAGTCGCCCCAGCTCAGCCATGATCTCGGTGATTCTCATCTTCAACAGCCATGGGAAGCCACAACTCTCCAATTTCTATCAGCCTTTCAGTGACAATACACAACAGCAAATCATCAGAGAGATATTCTATTTGGTATGTAAGAGAGATGGAAATGTTTGTAATTTCTTTGAAGGAGGATTATTATTTAGAGGGACTGACAACAAGATAATTTATAGACATTATGCAACATTATATTTTGTCTTCTGCGTGGATTCTTCAGGAAGTGAACTTGGATTTTAGACTTTTAATTCATGTATTGTTGGAAACACTGGACAAGTTTTTTAAAAATGTTTGTGAAGTGGATTTAATTTTCCATGTAGATGATGTGCGGAAATAGTGATGGGGAAATGGTTTTGTAGATCAACATGAATGAAATTGACACACAAATTGATGCACAAAACAAATTGGAAAATCTGAGGCTGGCTTTGGTTATATTTAATGGCATGTTAACAAAGGATACATTTCAATTGAGGCAGAAATAAGAAAATAAGTATAGTCTGATTATATATTAATAACTCTAACATAACTAAATATTTTAAAGTTATTTATATAACCTGAAGCTAGATAGTAAACAAGAAATGCTAAAAATAGTACACATTAATTAGATTTTGAGAATGCAATGCTCAATTCAAATATTGTCAATGCAAGATCTGTTCCTAATTTTTTGTTAAAGCATAGGGTATCTGTATTTAAAATATTGTTTTAGAGAAATAAATCACTCTATTCATGTTCACTTTTATTACTAAAGTGCAAGAAGAAGTATAAGTTCACATATTTCATTAAGTTTGTTAATGTAGAGGAAGCTCTTAAAATAGTCCTTATGTTCAGTGTAATAATGACAGGAATTCTGTTTTAATGCATGTAACTGTTACCTTGATTTATCAGCAATACTATTTTGCATAAGTGGATATTTCTGTATCTTCCTCATACATAAAATTAAAAATACGTATTTTAAAACATTTCTCATATTTCTCAGTAAAAAATATTTGTTCCCTCTTCCTAAATGAAAACATCATGCTTACTGAAAATGTCCAATAAAAACACTAAACATTGATTGTTAGCAATATAGTATTTTAAACTATCTTTAATTGGTCATTTAAGTGAACTTGATGTGTATGTAATTTAATAAACTTAAATAGAATCAAATAACTCATGCTGGGTCTGATATGGGCTGAGGGCTTAGATCTTGAACAAAAAGAGTAGTACTTGAACACTTTAGCATGTGGATCCCAAAAGAAGATAGATGACAATTAAAAAAAATAACATGAAAAAATGTGTTCCATATTAATGATAGGATAATGGTATTTATTTGCCTGTTCATTATAACAATAAGGTAAGAGATACAGTAAAATAACATAAATTTGAAGAAAGCCTTACTTCTTTTACCTAACTTAATCACTTAATGGGAATATCTGTAAGGAAATACAATAAATTGAGATTTTTCAATCCCTATATAGTCTTACTACATACCTTACTGTAAAAACACAGTACAAAAAAAAAGCCACATCTATCCCCCACTTTTTTCTTTATTTTTCTCTATTTTTCATCTTTTAATTATATTTATAGCTCTAGATATGGGCTTCCTCTTTTTTACAGAGTCATAAAACATGAATCATCTTGTTCTACTTCATACTTATGTCATCCTACAAATTGAGAAAAAGAAAAATAATGTGAATGGGACCCAGGGGCCAAGCAGTCTTAGAATCATTGAATGGAAATAAAAAATGGTCAAATATAAATACCCAAACTAATGTTAATGACATTAGAAACAAGAGAACCAAACTATTACAAGCTATACACAAAATGAATGATCTTGTCACATTAGCAGTCCAGGGGGGTTAGGGTGGAGGTATCAGAAGCATTCAGTGAACTATGGTAGAGGGAGGTCAACATCTGTGGTAGGAATGATACTAAACCATTGAAGCTATGCTCCTGAAATACAACTGTGAAAAACATAATTTACATTGGTTTCTATAAAAAAATTAAAAATTACTTTTTTAAAGTATAAAAACACAGTACATACACATCTTATAATAAAAAAGCCACAAAAATAGATTTCAAGATGGCATACAAAGTTGAAAAAAGTGTTCTTTTAAGCAAGTGATGAAAGAGAAAGAAGTGAGTTGATCAGACATAATTTAGTGAAATACAGTCAAGATATCATTTTAGATGTATCACATATCTGTATATAAGTGAAGTGTTTTGCACTATATACATATACTCAAATTTATTTTCGTGCATGTTGAAAGCATACTATTATTGAGGCTTAAAATGTTTTTATTGTGGGAATCCATAGTCAGTATGCTCAGAGATTACACTTGGCAGTGATCGCGAGATCATCATACCAGATGCAAAAAGAAGTACTAGGTCAGCTGCATGCAAGACAAAGCTTTACTATATTATTTCTCCAGATACAGGCAATTTTCATAGGGTTCTATCAAAGAGTCTATACGTAATACTCACTTTTTTCTTTAATAAAAGTCTGAAAATATTATGAGTCTAATCAGAAAGTCAATATTTATTTTTAAAATGGTCCCTTAAAATATTTATATTTCTGTCTTTGAATATTTAGACTGTTCACTGGCAGATTATTATTCATGAAAATAATGAAAAAAGTAAAGGAAAGAGTTTGAGTACACAGTATTATCTCACATATAAGTTTTAATCAGAAACACTGTACACTTCAGACTTTGCTTTAACATGTGTACCCAATTTTGAAAAAAAACCTAATATTGTGCAATAATCATAACTTATGTTCACAGCAATATAAAAAATAGCATGATAGTAATAAAACTATATTCTAAATAAATGATGACTGAGGCTATACTAAATTTAAAATAATAACTTTTGCAAATGATAAAGTCATTATTATTAAATACCAATTACTTAGAAAATAAAGGACAGAGGTAAATGTATAATAGTCAAATTTTAAGATAAAAATTGTATATCTAAGTGTAAGAAATTAAAGATTGTTTTATATCATCCACTTTACACAAAAGTTAATTCAAAATGGATTAAGAACCTTGAGATTAAACCTGAATCCATAAAATTTATTGAAATAAAAGGCAGAACTCTCAAGTCTCCAAGAGGTTTTCAATGAAAGAATGACAATGGCAAGAGCTATGGCATCAAATTTGAATAAATGGTACTATATCAAATTAAAAAATATATTCTGTATGCCAAAAGAAACAAGGGCTAAAATTATAAGAAAACTAATAGAATGGTATACAATTTTGTACTCAACACATCAAATAAAGGTTTGATATCTAAGATATCCAAAGTACTCACAAAGGTTAACTCCACATAACCTAAAATCACTATCAAAAAATGGGAAGAGGAAATGAGCAGACACTTCTCTGAGTAAGACCAATAGATGGCCAACAAGCACATTAAAAAATGCTCAGCACTTATTATTAGGGAAATACAAATCAAGACAATACTAAGATATCATCTTACATCATTGATGATGGGGCATATCAAAAATACTGAAAACAATGTCTTGGCAGAGATTTGGTGAGAAAGACACTCTAATTCACCACTGGTGGGAATGCTTCCTGCTGCAACTCCTATGGAAAACTATTGAGGGTACTACATGAATTCAAAATTGAGCTGTCATATAATCCATAAATCCAACTTTTAGGTATCTATCTCCAAGACAAAATAACATTCATCCAAAAGGATGTGTGCACAATGCTATTTATTGCAGCACTCAATGCAATAGCTACGCCTTGAAATTAACCCAGATGACCAAATAACAGATGAATTGATCATGAAGAGGTGGTGCATATATGCAATGGAAAACCACATAGCTATAAGGAATTATACAATCATGCAATTTGTATAAAAATGGATAGAACTGGAATATATTATCTTAAATGACATAAGCCAGAAGAAGAAATAGAGAATGATATCACTTATATATGGTAATTAGAATAACTGCATGAAGAAACACAATGCTCTATTTAGACCAGTGGAATTTTTCTCAAATTCTTCAGTGAGGAGAAAGAAAGATTCTGAGTGGAAGGGGAGAAACACAATTTATGTTGGATGGGTAGTGTTAGTGTCTGGAGTTGAAGGATGACATCACACAATTGACATAAAGCAAAGCAAAGCTTTATTCTATCTACGCTACAAGCTGGCTACCCAGAGTCACGTCCTGGAAAGGTGACTCTGCCCAGTAGTCATAGGCCAGGTTATATAGGACAAGAAGCTGGCAGTTGGTTTTCTCTTGTTGTTGTTGATTTGGGGGCCACACCCGCTGTGTTCAGGGGTTATACCTGACTTGCACTAAGAAATAACTCCTGACTCAGGGGACTCTATGAGATGCCCAGAATCAAACCCAGGTCTGCCCCAGGTCGGTTGTGTGCAAGACAAATGCCTTCCTACTGTGATATCACTCCAGCCTCAAGAAGAAGGAAGTCTTGACCATTAAGTGGATTGGCAGTTGGCCAGAGTGGTATATTGTGATTTATAAAAATATATCAAAATTGGGATCTTCATCAGTATTGTTGAGATAGAAACTTAACCTTAGGGGCTGGAGCGATTGTACAGCTATAGGTAGTTTCTTAAGTGGATTTCATTGGCTTGGGTTTTTAAGCTTGCATCTATTTTGTTTAAAGTTATGACAAGGGCTTGAATTTTTATTGAAGGACCTTGGAATTTCTTTACACAAATTTTTACTTTCTCTCTTCCAACAGCCAAGATAGAATATATTGATGCAATAATTTATGCAATGGAGGTTTTAATAGTGTTTTTTTTGTTATGTTAGTTTGTAAGGATCATGAGATGCAAAAATATGGGCTGAATACTCTGACTTAGCACTACAAATTTATGAAGTACTTTCTAAAATGTGTAAAAAAAAACAACAAATGATTTTTTTTTCAATTACTACACATGGTCAAGCAAAGAATTTGAGAATGGTGTTCTGCCATCCACTACTGGCTCTAGGCCAGAAGAGCCTCTATTTGTTTCACTAGATAATCAAGGCTTGGAAAACAAAATTATTATTGGACAATCAGAAGCTGAATGAGAAAGTGGATCTGTAAAATTATCATCCAATCCCCTCCCATCACAGCTCTTTAGAGAGGGTAGCATGGATTCACTCCCCCACAATAGATAATTTTTGGAGATTGGGATTAATACAAAATTGAAATCTCCCACAATGACTATTTCTTAGACACATTGGCACTAATAGAGAATCAGAACAAATTCTTCCCATTGAGAAAATAATCACGATAGCCAGTTCTAACAGAAGTTGGCACTAATACAGAATCAGAAACAAATTTACTCCATCAGGAAAACAATTGAGCCTCAACCTATGTGATTTTAAATATGGATTATGACATTCAGTTTAAGAAAGCATGCTTTCTGAAGAGAACCAGAGTATGGTTCTCTTTCTTCATTTTGTGTTGAATACCTTGGTACCTGTTGCGAATTGGATTTACCAAGTCTTTAAAACTATAGCAAAAATCTGTTTGTGTTTTAGTATTTACAGTGGAAAATATAGGTGTCCTAAGGGGCAAAGGAAAAAAATAATAGCCTAAATATTACTGAAAGGATGGTTTCAGAAGTCATGTTGTCTTATGAGAGGCTGATAGGATAAGGGGAATTCACAAAAGTTAATAAACAGGCAAAAAACTATTCCTTGTTGTTTTGAGACTGATCAGGGAACTTGCTTTGAAGACCTGGCAAAAATTTGAAACTGAAACCAAGTACAAGGGTAGATATATTAATATTATTCAGGGAGCTATGGAAACATGATCAGATTTACTGAGAAAATTAACAGAAGCAATTAAAAGGTTCTGACAAAAAACCTTATCCTTTGATAATGCTAATGAATATCATCAGGCTATATTATGTCCCATTAGAGAGAAAGAAGATGTCATGCAATTTTTACATGCTTGTAGAATTTTAGAATTTATAATTATCCACTTCTGATTCCAAATGTAATTTACAATTATACCATCCACCCCTCATAGCCACACTTTTAACAATATATGAAATTCAGATACAAACTCTGGTAATCAGATCAGTGTCTTTCACCCTAGGAAATCGCTTACTTTTGCCCAAGGTGTGGAAAGTAATTTCATTGGGCAAGAAATTGATTTAATTCCTTATGGTCTCTCTGGCAAATGGGGAGCAGTTTTAACCCAATTCATAAGTTCAAGTCAGATGCTTTAAGTGTGGCAATAAGAAAACATTTTAAAAAACAATGTAGTTTGCAACATATTTTTGTACTGGCTCAAGGATCTGGCCCTTCCAGAGCAAGAGTTATTCAACCTGCCTCAGCAAACTTGGTAAGAGGGCATTCCATGGCCTCTCAAAATAAGGGAACCTTTTCATCAATAATACAGTTTTCCTGCACAAAGACTGGGACACATGAAACATCTTTTTCTGAATGGAACTTGTGAATATTTAGGATAAAAAAAGTTATCAAGTAATTGAAGTCTTTTACCTGATTTAATGGCTGTAAATTCTTTGATAATTGCAAAGGGAATGTTGCAGGAGAATTTCTAAAAGACTGGCCTTTCATAGTAATTGACTTAAAAACTGTTTTTATAAGGCCAGAGCAGTGGCGCAAGGCATAAGGCACACTAGCCTAGGATGGATCATGGATTGATTTCCCGGCATCCCATATGGCCTCCGAAACCAGGAGTGATTTCTGAGTGCAGAGCCAGGAATAATCCCTGAGCATCACCAGGTGTGGCCTAAAAACCAAAAACTAAGAAGAAAAGAAAAGAAAAGAAAAGAAAAGAAAAGAAAAGAAAAGAAAATAAACCTGTTTTTATAACACTTCTATTCACAAAATGACAGTGATTTGCTTTTTCTGTTCCTTATCTCAATAATTAGGCCATATGCAGCTATTTTAATGGAAAATTGTACCTAAGGGCATGGTGAATTTACCCACCATGTGGGAATATTTTGCTTACAGTTTATATCCCACTTGTAAAACATTTCCCCAAGTTTATTTGGTGTATTACATTGATGACATTTTACTGTTGATTCTGACTCACAAAATAATTGCAATATATTTATAAATTTATAATTATCTTGCTTGCAGGATGCTGGTTTCACAAAAGCCACAAGGAAAAAAATCCAGAGTTTGCCTCAATTTTAATACTTGGGATTTGTACTGGAGTGTACTTTAGTATGTACACAAAAGATATTTATTTATCAGAAAAATATAAGTACTCTTAATCACTTTCAACACTTTTGTTTTTGGGGCCACACCTCAAATATTGCTCCTGGCTCTGCATTCAGAAATTATTCCTGACAGATTTGAGAGATTATATGAAATAATGGAGATTAAACTCCAATCTGTCTCATATTTTCTACATGAAAGGTAAATGCACTACTGCTGTGCTTTCCCTCTAGCCTCAACTTTCAAAAACTATTAAGTGATATAAGTTGGATCTGTTCCCTCCTTGTAATTCAAAACTCAGAACTCAATAATTTAGTTGCTACTTTGGAAGGAAATCTAGACTTAAATAGCCCCAGATTTAACTCAAAAAGCCCAAAAAAATTAGAATTTTTCATGGACTGGATCCAAAATTTATCTTTACAGGTTCTTACCTGGAAAGACATGTGGCTTTTAATTTTTGCAACTCCTCATTATCCTATGAGTACTATTTGTCAGTTGTCTGGTACTCTAGAATGGGTTTATATACACAGCAAAACATCTGCACATTTTTGTTTATTTGAAATTGATTGCTGTTCTTATCAACAAAGCAAGCTTCAAGCAGTTTACCAATTAGGTTTTGATCCTACCAATTTCTAAAAAGGAAATAGAATGCATGCTACCTCTCAGTGAGCCTCTTAAATAAACCTTATCTGATTTATCTATAGGAACTTCTATAAGAAGATGCAATTTGTAATATATTCTATTATTTTAGTCCTCCCCTATACCTAATGCCTCAATGTTTCATATTGATGTGTTATCATCAGGAAATGGTGGTACCATAGGACCTTCACTTCACTGTTGAATACAACAGCACATACTAATTACAAGAGTGCTCAACAGTGGAACTTGCTATTTTAAATTACTTACTATCACTTGTTTTAGAGCCATGCAACATTGTATGTGATTCAACTTATGTGGTAGGATTGCTCCCAGTCATAGTAAATGTTCATAATCAGATTGTTCAAGATTTGCTCCAGCAATTACAAGCACTTTTTCAAAAAATGTTCTGAGTCAATTTTTATTGCTCATATATGAGCTCATTCGGGTTCCCCAGGGTCTCAGCCCAAAGGGAATGTAAATGCTGATTTTCTGGCAATGACAATATTTAAATCATCTGCAGAAGAACATGCTGCTCTCTTTTATTTAACAAAATGCCCACTGTTTTCATGTCAACTATCATATTATATGGAGGCAAGCCAGACAAATACTTGTTATATGTACCATTTGTGCATCCTTGAATAAAAGAACACATATAGCTATAACCCTAAGGGTTATAAACTAATGAATTATTGCAAGTGGATATTACACATGTTGATTACATTCCAAAGGAAAAAAAAGTATCTTGATGTAGCTGTGAATACTTATTTCCATTTCACATGGGGAATCTCAATGACTTCTGAAATATCTGTTTTCACCTTCATGCTACAATGTTTTTCTGTTATGGGTGTTCCCCAATCCATAAAAACAGACATGGCCCTAAATACATCAATAAAATTTTCAATAATTTTGCAAAGAATGGCACATCAAACATATCACTGGAATATCCTATAATCAACAGGTATAAGCTATAGTTAAATAGCTCACAGAACCCTCAAGATTCAAAGGATAGGTAAAGGTATCTGCCACTAATAACATTTTATTCTTAACATTATTTTCAATAAAATTCTTAAATTTACCCCTAATAAGAGCCCCATACAGCTTCAGAAAGACATTTTAAAGAAGATGTTCAGGTATAAAAAAATGTAATTCACTTATTTGGGTAAAAATGAATAACTAATGGATTGCTAATGATCTTCTCATACATAGAAAATAATATTCTTAATGTTTCTACAAATGAAAAACCTGCTAAAATAACTTTGGGTCCCACTATGCCTGTCAGAAGCAGGAATCTCATAAATAAAAGAAAAAAAGACACAAATGCATGATAAGACTGAAGCTTCCCCTCAGAACTAACACAGGTTATTCAAAAGTATGAAAGCAGAAAAAAACTGTGACTTCAATAGGTAACAAAGACTATAAGATGACTCCACATAAGGATGTAGAAACTATGCGGAGTGGAAAAGATGAATTCCCAAATTTCAGTTCTCTAGATAAATGAATTTGTCCTGCTCTCACTAGACTTCATAATTTGGGAAACAGTTGTCACATAAACTCAGTAATACAATGCCTGTATATAATTCCAAATTTCACTTATTTTTTTTACCAGAACCATTATAAGAAGTACGTTAATAAGTCTAATTTATTAGAACTCAAAGACAAAGTGTCAGAAGAGTTTGGTAAGTATTTAAAAGAGTGTGGGGAAAAATACAGGTATATCAAACCAAAATACTTTAAGATTACCATTGGAAAGTCAAATGATCTTTTTCTAGAAGACAATTAACAGGATCCATGTGAACTATTTCTGTTCTTGATGGAAGCTTTTCATAAGGATTTGAACAAAGCTGATAAGAAGAATAGATATACAGAGGAAAATAGAGATCATCTTGTGACTCAAAAACTGTACAACATGCTTGGCAGAGATAGTCTATGAGTCTTTTATTGCTAAGCTTTTCCAAGACCAGCTAAAATCCACAATTCTATGTGTCGTCTGCCACTTAGAATCATTGTATTTCTTAATATACTGCACTTAAATATTATTGTTTTGGGATTGTTATGTGCTCATTATAGACATTGCTTCTTTTTAGTTTGTAGCTAAAATATGTTTTTATTTTTTTATTTTTTGTCACATCAAAGTTTTAATCCATTTTTAATATTTTTTATTATTATCTTTATTTAAACACTGTGATTACAAATATGATTATAGTTGTATGATTACAGTCATGTAAAGAACACCCCCCTTCACCAGTGCAACATTCCCACCACCAATTTTCCAAATCTCCCTCCTCCACACACCCCCACACCTGTACTCGAAATAGGCTTTCAACTTCCCTCATTCATTCACATTGTTATGATAGTTTTCAGTGTAGTCATCTCTCCAACTGCACTCATCACTCTATGTGATGAGCTTCATGTCATGAGATGCACCTACCAGCCCTCATCTCTCTTGTCTCTAAGATACTGTTGAAAATGTCTTTCATTTTTCTTAAAACCCATAGATGAGTGAAACCATTCTGCGTCTTTCTCTCTCCATCTGACTTACTTCATTCAGCATAATAGATTCCATGTACATCCATGTATAGGGAAATTTCATGACTTCATCTCTCCTTAAAGCTGCATAGTATTCCATTTTGTATATGTACCACAGTTTCTTTAGCCACTCATCTGTTGAAGGGCATCTTGGTTGTTTCCAGAGTCTGGCTATTGTAAATAGCGCTGCAATAAATATAGGTGTAAGGAAGAGATTTTTGAATTGTATTTTTGTGTTCCTTTGGTATATTCCTAGGAGTGGTATAGCTGGATCAAATGGAAGCTCAATTTACAGTTTGTGAAGGAATCTCCATATCGCTTTCCACAAAGGTTGTATTAGACGGCATTCCCACCAGCAGTGAAAAACAGTTCCTTTCTCTCCACATACCTGCCAGCACTGCTTGTTTTCCCTTTTTGTGATGTGTGCCAATCTCAGTGACGTGAGGTGGTATCTCATACTAGTTTTGATTTGCATCTCCCTGACGATTAGTGATGTTGAGCATCTTTTCATATGCCTTTTGGCCATTTGCCTTTCTTCTTTTTCAAAGTGTCTGTTCATTTCTTCTCCCCATTTTTTGATATTTTTTTCTTGTATAGTTCTGTCAGTAAGTTGTAAATTTTAGATATTAGTCCTTTATCTGATGAGTATTAGACAAATAGTTTCTCCCACTCAGTGGGTGGCCTTTGTATTCTGTGCACTATCTACTTTGAGATGCAGAAGCTTCTCAGCTTAATATAGTCCCATCTGTTTATCTCTGCTTCCACTCGTTTGGAGAGTGCTGTCTCCTCCTTAAAGATGCCTTTAGTCTCACTGTCCTGGAGTGTTTTACCTACATGTTGTTCTATATACCTTATAGTTTCAGATCTGATATCAAGGTCTTTAATCCATTTGGATTTTACCTTTGTACATGGTGTTAGCTGGGGGTCTGAGTTCGCTTTTTTGCAAGTGGCTAACCAGTTGTGCCAACGCCACTTGTTTAATAGGCTTTCCTTGCTCCATTTAGGATTTCTTGCTCCTTTATCAAAAACTAGTTGGTTATATGTCTGAGGAATATTCTCTGAGTACTCAAGCCTATTCCACGGATATGAGGGTCTGTCTTTATTCAAATACCATGCAGTTTTTATAACTATTGCTTTGTAATTCATCTTAAAATTGGAGAAAGTAATGCCTCCCATAGTCCTTTTCCCAAGGAGTGCTTTAGCTATTCGAGGTTGTTTATTGTTCCAAATGAATTTCAGAAGTGTTTGATCCACTTCTTTGAAGAATGTCATGGGTATCCTTAGAAGAATCGCGCTAAATCTGTACAATGCTTTTGAAAGTATTGCCATTTTAATGATGTTGATCCTGCCAATTCATGAGCAGGGTATGCATTTCTATTTCTGCGTGTCCTCTCTTATTTTTTGGAGCAGTGTTTTATAGTTTTCTTTGTATAGATCCTTCACATCTTTAGTCAGGTTGACTCCAAGATATTTGAGTTTGTTTGGCACTAATGTGAATGGGATTGTTTTCTTTTTTTTTTTTTTTTTGGTTTTTGGGCCACACCCGTTTGACGCTCAGGGGTTACTCCTGGCTATGTGCTCAGAAATCGCCCCTGGCTTGGGGGGACCATATGGGACGCCGGGGGATCGAACCGCGGTCCGTTCCTTGGTAGCGCTTACAAGGCAGACACCTTATCTCCAGCGCCACCTTCCCGGCCCCGGGATTGTTTTCTTAATATGCATTTCTTACCTATCATTATTAGTGTATAAAAAGGCCATTGATTTCTGTGTGTTAATTTTGTAGCCTGCCATTTTGCTATATGAATCTATTATTTCTGAGCTTTTTGGTAGAGTCTTTAGGGTTTTCTAAGTAGAGTATCATGTCATCTGCTAACAGTGAGAGCTTGACTTCTTCCTTTTCTATCTGGATTCCCTTGATATCTTTTTCTTGCCTAATATCTATAGCAAGTATTTCTAGTGCTATGTTGAATAGGAGTGGTGAGAGAGAACAGCCTTTTCTTGTACCAGAATTTAGAGGAAAGGCTTTTAGTTTTTCTCCATTGAGGATAATATTTGCCACTGGCTTGTGGTAGATGGCCTTAACTATATTAAGAAAGGTTCCTATTATTCCTATCTTGCTGAGAGTTTTCATCAAGAATGGGTGTTGAACCTTATCAAATGCTTTTTCCGTGTCTATTAATATGACCATGTGATTTTTATTTTTCTTGTTGTTTATGTTGTGTATTATGTTGACAGATTTATGGATGTTAAACCATCCTTGCATTCCTGGGATGAAACCTACTTGATCAAAGTGAATGATCTTCTTGATGAGGCACTGGATCCTGTTCGCCAGGATTTTGTTGAGGATCTTTGCATCTGTGTTCATCAGAGATATTGGTCTGTAATTTTCTTTTTTGGCAGCATCTCTATCTGGTTTTGGTATTAAGATGATGTTGGCTTCATAAAAGCTATTTGGAAGTGTTCCTGTTTTTTCAATTTCATAAAAGAGCCTGGCCAGGATTGGGAGTACTTCCTCTTGAAAGGTTTGAAAGAATTCATTCGTGAATCTATCAGGGCCTGGGCTTTTGTTTTGGGGCAAATTTTGATATGGTTTTAGTTTCCTCAATAGTGATGGGGGTGTTTAGATATGCTACATCTTCTTTATTCAACCATGGAAGGTTATATGAGTTCAGGAATTTATCCATTTCATCCAGGTTCTCATATTTAGTGGCGTAGATTTTCTCAAAGTATTCTCTGAATACCCTTTGAATCACTGCAATATCTGTAGTGATCTCCCCCTTTTCATTTCTAATACACGTTTATCAAGTTTCTCTCTCTCTCTTTTGCTTTGTGAGTTTTGCCAATGGTCTATCAATCTTGTTTAGTTTTTCAAAGAACCAACTTCTGCTTTCGTTGATTTTTCGGATTGTTTTTTGGGTTTCAATTTAATTGATGTCTGCTCTCAGCTTTGTTATTTCCTTCTATCATTCTATTTTTAGGTTTTTTGTTGATCATTTTCTAATTTTATTAGCTGCGTCATTAAGCTATTCATGTATGTTCCTTCTTCCTTCCTGATGTGTGCTTGCAAAGCTATAATTTTTTCTCTCAGTACCGCTTTTGCTGTATCACATAGTTTCTGATAGTTTGTGTTTTTATTGTCGTTTTTTTCCAGTAAATTTTTGGTTTCTTCTTTGATTTCATGTCACACCCATTGGTTGTTCAGTAGTAGACTGTTTAATTTCCAGGTGTTAATTTTTTTCTTCTGTATCCTTTGTAGTTTACATCTAACTTCAGAGCCTTGTAGTCAGCAATGGTAGCCTGCAAAATTTCTATCTTCTTGAATTTATGGAGGTATGTTTTATGTGCCAGCATGTGGTCTATTCTGGAGAATGACCCGTGTATGTTGGAAAAGAATGTGTATCCAGATTTCTGAGGATGGAGTGTCCTATATATATCAACTAGGCCTCTTTCTTCCATTTCTCTTTTCAGATCTAGTATATTTTTGTTGAGTTTCAATTTGGTTGACCTATCAAGTGTTGGCAAGCCTGTGTTGAGGTCTCCCACAATTATTGTGTTATTATTGTTATCCTTTTTCAGATTTGTCAACAATTGTATTAAATACTTGCTCACCTCATTGGGTGTGTATATGTTTAGGAGAGTGATATCTTCTTGATGTACATATCCCTTGATTAGTACATAATATCCATCTTAGTCCCTTACAACTTTTCTGAGTATAAAGTGTGCATCATTTGATATTAGTATGGCTACCCCCGCTTTTCTAAGGGTGTTGTTTGCTTAAATGATTTTCCTCCAGCCTATGTTTATTCTGACTATTCAGGTGTGTTTCTTGTAGGCAGTAGAAGGTTGGATTCAGTTTTTTGATCCATTTCGCCACTCTGTGCCTATTAATGGGTGCATTTAGTCCATTGACATTGAGAAAAATAATTGTCATGGGATTTATTGCCATCTTTGTGTAGAAGTTTGGTGTGTTTTTGAAAGACTGCTTAGGTGGTTGGCCATTGTTTGGTCATCAGAGTTTCCATCTTTATTCTCTATGGTTGATGTTGGTCTGTGTAGTTTCCCCATTGTCATGATTATGCTGTGGGTTTTTCTAATTGTTGTGGTGGTATTTATTGGCTAGGTGGAGTGTGTGGCAGTGAAGTGGAGCGGCCGTGCTCCTCTGCTTTGACCGCTTATAGGTGGGCTTAAGGGGGCCAGCAGAGTCAGCTTTATCCACAACTCCCGCCCGGAAAGATTCACCTCAGCTGAGGCAAGCCGTCAGGGGATGAATGCCAGAGAAGATCAAAGTTCCCAGGTTGAAGCAAAATGTCTGCTGAGCCTAAGGGGCCCAGCTTCAGCTTTATTCACAACTCTGGCCCTGAAAGACTCACCTCAGCAGAGGCAAGCTGTCAGGGGATGAATCATCATTGGTGTTTTCTATTTTCAGCAAAGTTCTCCTCCATTAACGTTGACTACTCTAAATATCTGAAGATATTTACATCTGAGTATTGGCTTTATCTTTAGAAGTGCTTTGACTCATTTTGCCTGGGTCAATTTTCCAAATACAACTTATCGGATCGATACTTTATTTTGACTATGTGTCTAAATGTATAACCGAGTGTGTGTTGTGGCCACCTATATATGTCTGTTTACATGGTATCTTAGCCCTTCCTTCTGTTGTACTTAACCCTCTCTTTCCTATTGTTCTCTTTAATTCTTCCACCTCCAATTCACTAATTGTCCCTAGTTAATTTACCTTCAGTTCTTAATTCCTAATTAAAACCGATCTTACATGCTGCTTGTGGGAATATCCACTTTCAAGTCTGGCTCCTGACTCTATCATGGGAAAAAGATGATGCCACCATTACAAACGACCCACTGCATTGAGCACTGGGCTTAGGCAGCACCATTGGGGTGTAAACTGCTGCTGATCCTCTCCAGTGGCTTATGTCACCTGGGGGTCTCCTATTTTATATCATTGTTCTGGTTGCTGATGCTGGGCTCAGGGAAGAAAGCAAGAACACCTCTATTGCTGATGTTTTCTCAGCAGACACCTTTTTGTCACTTCCCTTTCATAGAACTGTAACTTGCAACTTGTTTCAGCTTTTGAGATAGCCTCAGCTCTAAGACATAGCCTGATATGTGACAGCTGCAAGCCATTTTTCAGACTCCAAAAGACTATGTGACCAACTGAAGTTATGATCTGGAACTATTTTCACCTCAGACCATTTAATAAGACATATACAGGATATGTATATCTCCTTTGTATACTTCTTAAATGTGTTTCCTTAAAATGTGCATTCTTTATTTTTATTTTATTATATAGTTACATATGTTCACTTTTTCTTTAGATTTGTAAGTAAGAATTTTTTAAAGATAGTATAGAGAGTAGCTGTTGTGTTTTTATAGAACCAGGGTATTGGAATTGTTTGGTTTGTTACTATTGTCTCCTTAGGCCCAATTGTATTCTATGGCACTCTTCTTTTTGGGGGTGCCTTAAAATTGGAAAATATAGATATTAAGAGGAGTTATTATTGATTAAGGATAAAAATCAATAACTTCTAGTTATAGAAGGCCTTGAAACTTAAACATTTTCCATAGTGACTTGATTTAAGCTTTTGTTGCTTGACCTGTGGCTGATCTTCCCTGAACTTTAAACTCATCTTTGGATCCAACACAGTTTTCTGCACCTACAACAGAAATCAACTTTTTACCAGGAAGACTTTGGCATAGCTTGTGTTAACAGCAGTATCGCAAATTACTGACACTTGATGTAAAAATGTGATTGAGGAGAACCCTTCCTGAGACCTTAATGAAAGTCTCTGAGGTTAGACAAATTAGCATGCCTGAAGTCTGGAGTTTGGAGTTGTTCTTATGGCAGGATGCTTTGTGGAAAGGAAAATCCTGTTTTTTAGACCAAAATAGTTTTCTTGATATTTTTCCAACTTTTGCTGCACCCAAGCAAAATTATCCCTTTATATTTATTTCTAGATATTCATTTTTCCATATAAAATACTTTCCCTTTAGATTTGTATTACTTTATTTTACCTCATATTTCTGCATTTTTCTATAAAGTTCAAAGGATGCGATATAGGATTAACTGGGATTAAGCCATCCCACACAGTATATGCCTGGTTACACATTGGTTGGAAACATGTTTGAACATAGTTTTTTGGATTGGTGTTTAGGCCACTTAATCTCTTAATCAGACCAGGGTATGATCTAATTAATCCTAATAAATATACTGGGTGTCAGGATAAAAACTCTCTTGTAATTCTGGACTTCTTAGAAGCAGAAAGCTTGAGTTTTGGAACTTCTGAACCCTTTTCACACTCTTTAGTGTGTGGATTTTTTTTTGCGCTGATATTTGTTTCTAGACCCATGTCTCTCTAGTGTCCTGGATTTGAAGATCGTGGCCTAATTAACAGTGGATCACTGCCACAAAGGCTAGCTCCCACACATCCTAAGATCTCCTGTTTGTTCCATTCCTCTAACCCTTCTGCAGTCAGTATACCTCTTCTCCTTATAAAACGGCCCCATAGACATGAGACTTTGACAAAATGCATACTGACTGTCACTATAGATGGCTGAAACTTTTTTCCCTTTCCCAGATGTGAAACCTAGGTCACGGGCCACCAGCTCAGCCTGCTGAGAAGACCTTTTGGGAAAAACAGCCTTCCAGAAGACACCACCACACCCTTTGTCTATCATAGTCTACTCCTCGCAAAACTTTCTCACCTTTTTCCACGTAGCTGCTTCTGTCAGTGAAGTAGGTGACCTTGGTGTCAGGAAGCCAAATATGTCTTTTAGATGTCTCTCATCCCTATTAGATGGTCAAAAATTTCTTCACAGCTGTGGGATGTATTTTTTCCAGCCAGTTGGTGAGCATTCACAGGATTCAGGCACCAATGGAGGACTTGCTATCATGACTCAGGGATCATTCAGTAGTAGAGTCTGATAACAAGTATTCTGGCATTGCTGATCCATTTACTCAGTGGGATTCTCAGTACCTCTTATATTGTATCACCCATTGTACCAGTGTGAGTTTTCCTGCATCTTGGATCAGTGCTACTTGGCTGCCACTATACATAGGCATGGCAGGAACTTAATATCCACTTGGTCCAGATTCTTACTCAGGTATGCTACTGGTCATCACTAGGGCCCTAATTTCTAGGTTAGTATATCCTTTGCAAGACCAGATATTTCATCTGTAGACAGTTGGAATGGATTTGTCACATCAGGAATAGCAAATACTGGGACATTTAAAAGGCCATGTGAAGGCTTCAGAAGGCCTGTTTTTGCTGGGTTCCCAGACAAAGTAGCCCCCATTGTCATGTTATACAAGGGTTGTGCCATCTCTGCAAATCATGGAATCCAGATCTGGCAGTACCACTTAGCTCCCAGAAATTCTCTCTAGTAGGCATGGGCTTGGGATACCATTTGATGACAGCTTTCTGGGAGGCAGACAGAATTCATACTCCTCCATGTAGTTTATAGCCATTGTACGTGTCCTTATTCTGATAGAGCTGAGTCTTTCTTACACCCTTTGTCCTATACGTCTGTAAAAGGACTTGCATCCACTTTAGTCAGTCCTCTGGACTCTTGCTTGCTATTAGAAGGTCATCAACATGCAGAAGGAGAGTCACATATAGGTGGCCATTTTGAAATTCCCCAAGCTCTTCATTGAATGGATATATATATATATATATATATATATATAGAGAGAGAGAGAGAGAGAGAGAGAGAGAGAGAGATAGATATAGATATAGATATATATAGATATAGATATAGATATAGTGGGGGAATTTTTAAAACGCTGTGATAAATGTAAAAGTGTCCAAGTTAATTGCCAACTATATTCTCTTCATATAGGTCCACCCACTCAAATGCAAAATGGGGCTGGGAGCTCTTATCTAGTGGGATACAAAATAATGCGTTTTTTAAGTCCAGAACAGTGTGCACAGTCTTTTAGGACCTGACAGAAAAAGCAGGATATAGGTGAATGTCTCTTATATACCTCACACAAATTCTGTACTAGCCAGTACTGCCCTATTTCTGCCTTCTTGACTGGTATCATAGGAATATTCCAAGGAGACTGGCATGAGATCAAAACTCCCATATCCCTAAAGTGGTTGATATGTTCTCTTATCCCTTTCTTTGCCTCCGTGGGATGGGGTATTGGATCATTAATTTGGGGGATGCAGGGGGTTTCAGTTACACAACCAGAGAAGGATGGTTCTCCAGCCCTGGAGGCTGTTTACTTTGCCCAGGTCTCAGGGAAATCCCATTATAGTATAGCAAAAAAAAGGGATTTGGGTCTTTCTGAAGTGATTATCTGAACTTGAGATGTTTGTACACTCCTTCTATAAGCACCCTGGCTAGAGAATTTCCCAAAAGGTGATTTCCACACCAGTATCTGAGAATTCTGGCTCATAACTTGTGGAGATCTCTCCCTGGTAACTATAGAGGGTCAGGGGGAGCCTAATCAATTGAAGGTAAACCTTGCCCACTGCTAGATCCAGGATACAGTGGATGGTCCACTCACATAGTTCAGTTCTGTAGCTTCCTAAATCCAAATAGTCTCTATAGATGTTTTGTCCTTATAATTTTACAAGGACAAGAATTGAGCTCTACTGTCAGTCAAAAATTCCACCTGTCACCCCTGCACAGGCAAAAACACCCTGGGTTGAGCAGGGCTTTTAAATCCCAGCACCTTCAGTTATAGGAAGCCATTATGGGATTATTTTGTTAAGAGCATTTCCTAGCCCAATGGCCCTTCTATTTTGCAGTGTGCACATTCATCCCAGTCTAGGGAAGGTTCTTTTTTTTAAAATTACTGACTCCCTTTCCAAAGACGTGGGAGTGGTGATTGCCTACAATCCCTACCTGTTATTCAGTTCTCATGAAAAACCAAAAACTTAAAAACACTCCTTGTTTATCCTCCTTTTAGTTCTCTCTATTACTGAAAACCCTCTTCACTATAGTCACTAATTATTTCAGATTCTTTCCCTCAAACCCCCTCTATGTCTTTCTTTCTTTCTTTCTTTCTTCTTTCTTTTTCTTTCTTTCTTTCTTCTTCTTCTTTCTTTCTTTCTTTCTTTCTTTCTTTCTTTCTTTCTTTCTTTCTTTCTTTCTCTTTCTTTCTTTCTTTCTTTCTTTCTTCTTTCTTTCTTTCTTTCTTTCTTTCTTTCTTCTTTCTTTCTTTCTTTCTTTCTTTTCTTGTTTTGGCAGTACAATCATTTATTGACTTCAGGTAAAGGAGCAACCACTGTTACCCAGCTTTTAAGCTGGCGATCAGCCAGAAGTCTTTCAAATGTTAGAGATCCAGACAATGCCTCCTGCTCTGAAATTGGGGAGGGTCAGCTACCTGATGGAGACGATTCCAGCAGTTCTACAACACCTGGCACAGTGGAGGCAGCCTCATAGTCTGCAAAGCAGCGCTGCACCAGGGCAGGCATGAGATGCATGTAAGCAGCCATAAGTGATTGGACAACTTCCCTGCACAACTGTGTAGACAGGCCTCCTCCTCGACTCGGTGTTGCAAGCTGCTTCCACGAAGAGCTGGAAGTAGAGTTCTGTCATCTGGTTGTAGACCAACAAGATCTCCTGTAAGTTTTTCAGCTGCTGCTCTTGCTGCTGCAACATGCAGGAATTGCAGCAACTCCACTTCTGAAACCCCTCTATTTCTGTAGTTTCTTACTAATATTTGGGGTAGCTTGCACTGCAAAAGCGAAGATCATAATCTGCTATTCTCTCAGGCCAAGGGATCAATTAGGCTGTACATTCTATGGGCTTCAAGGAACCTTTGTAGAAAAAAATCACTGGAGGAGCCAGAGTGATAGCACAGCAGTAAGACATTTGTCTTGCACATAGCCAACCAGGGATAGACTTGGGTTTGATCCCTGGCTTCCCATATGGTCCTTTGAGCCTGCCTGGAGCATTTTCTGAGCTAAGAATCAGGATTAACCCCTGAGCACCACCAGGTATGGCCCCCAAACAAAATCAAATCTAAACAAAAAGCCCATATTAGGTGCTGGTGGGGTGGGGGGTCAGGAAGAGAGCATTTGCCTGCCTTGCACACAGCTGATCCTAGACAGAGGCAGTTTGATCCCCCGCATTCCAAATCAAGAGCGATTTCTGAGCACAGAGTCAAGAATAACCCTGAGTGTCACAGAAGTGGCACAAAAAGCAACAAAAAGAAAAAAGAAAGAAAAAAGAAACATGACTGGAGACTCTTTTATTTTTATTTATTTTTTTTACCTGTATTATAGTATAAATTTACACAGACCTATGAGCTTCTGAACTGCTACTTGGAGTCCCCTACAGAGGGCACTGGTGGTAGAATTGTAGATGCTCCCTACCATCAGGTTTGTTCTGGTTCCAGTCAGGTGGTTCAGTGGACCAAAGATCACCCAACTCCCAGTCCTCCAGGAGGTGATTCTACCTTTCCATAGTGATCCTCCTAGTTTCCAGAAGCAGCCTGTCCATTTTTTCTGCAATAAAAAAGAGCCAAGAGAAGTTGTGAATATCTACCCAAATTGCTACAAATGTGCATCATTAGTACCGACTCCAGAAGCCTGATTAAATCAGACAGTTCTCAGAAAAAGTTTGTATTACTGCTTCCAATTATAAACATCTGAGGATGAGAAAGGGGTATTCACATATGCTTTACCCACTTCAAGACCTGCCTGCATCTAATGGAAGGGTAATATCACTGCCAGCTGCTCTGTTTTGTTCTCTTACTCCTCCCTCTCTCATTTCTGCCTGTCCCCATCCTCTCTGTCCAGGGCCTCCCAGCCCAATCCATATAAACAAACCTGTTCTCATATGGGATGTATTAGCAATGCAGGGGCACAGTGACTCAGGAGTTGGAGGGGGTTTGGAGGTTCTGTGTAGGGAAGTGGAGGGAGTTGGAAGTTGGTTTCCTTCATAGGAGATAGGGAGTAAGAGAAGCACTTTTGGTAGCTTCCCCTTTATCCATTAGATTTTGTCTTTCTAGGACATGTTGATGGGAAGGGTAATGTATTGTTAGCACGAGGAAGATGCTCAGTCATTTAGTGGCTCCTTGTCTAGGAACGCTAAGCTATCTGGTCTGATGGTCAATGAAATCTTGTATCTGCGATAGGTCTTGAATATTGCCTACTGGGTGGAATAAATCTAAGCCTCAGAGAAGATTCCCCCAGTAGCCAGCCAGTCTGAAATATTTGCCACTCCACCTGGAGGAATAAGACCTTAATTTCCCTAGTTAGACCAGTCACCAGACATGGCCGCTTTTGTCTCATGATCCTTGAAATGTAACTCTACTAGGCTCAGTAGGCTGAAACTCCCCTTAGAATTTCCCTGCCCATGTCAGTCCTGACCAACACAAAAAAGATAAACACAGTCCCACAGACAAAATACCACAGAAGAAGAAATAAAAGAGCATGAGATGTCAAATTGTTCTTAGTGGTGATCAAGAACACACCCAAAACAGATCTGAGGGGATTTTCAGATGCCACCAGCTCTATCCACCTCCGAGGTACCACCAATTCTTGCAGCTCTTGCAATGACTTTTGACCCTCTCTGGAACAATGGGTTATTGGAAGTCCTTTCTACCTTGTGGCTTCTGCCACAACACTACCATACAGCTCCTACTATGAGCCCTAGGATTCCTCCAAACCTCACAGCTCATCCTGTGAACCTTCTGTCTTCTACCATGACCTAGAGAGGAGTGGGGCATCCCCTCATGAAATTCTGCATCTATTTGTTTCCTTGAGCCAAACAGCTCCTTCTCCCTTACCTCAAAAAGATCTCAGAATATTCATGAGATCTTGGTAGCTATGTTGGTGACCTGGTGACCTGGTAACTTGTTGTTAGATCCTGGATGAGCCTCCAAATGATAGGTTCCAGAATCAAAGGATAAGCCAACACAATTGAAATAAAGTAAAGCAAACCTTTATTCAGTCTACCAATGTGATGCAAGCTAGCTGGCCAGGGTCACTCCCAGCGAAGCAACTCTGCCCTGCGATTACAAGCCAAGATATATGTAGGGCTAAAAGGAGGAATTTTGACCTATGAGCTGATTGGATGTTATCTAGATTAGGAGATTGTGGTTTATAGTCCTTGGGGTCTGTGTCATTATTGTTGGGGTGGTATATTGTGATTTATGGGGCCTTGGGATCTGTGTAATTATTGTTAAGGTAGAAACAGCCTTGTTAGCCTTAAATGAAAATTAACTTTGGGTTGACAAAATGATGTCCCTTCTGATGCAGGCTTCACAGAAAGTATGATTGCAAAGCCCTCCCTCCTATGATTTTTGTATGCATGAAAACATATAATAAGAAGGTGTAAGGGGACTTTAGCTTGATAACACCCTATAATTCCTACTATGAACCCTAGGATTCCTAGGCAAATAAAATCTTGGTTATGATAAGTAAGATATCTGTCTTTCCACTAATTTTTATAGTCGTGGTCATTTAAAACTTAAATTATTCAAAATAATTATTTTATTTTGATAAGAATATGTATTCTCAAATCAGTCCTTCAGAGATATACTGATCAGATTTGATCAAGTGACCAAGTGTACTAAGGAATCTAAGAGTAAAGTCCAAAGTGTTCTATCATTTTTTTTTTTTTGCTTTTTTGGGCCACACCCGTTTGATGCTCAGGGGTTACTCCTGGCTAAGGGCTTAGAAATGGCCCCTGGCTTAGGGGGACCATATGGGACGCTGGGAGATTGAACCACAGTCCGTCCCTGGCTTGCGCTTGCAAGGCAGGCACCTTACCTCTAGCACCACCTCACTGGCCCAACTTCTATCATTTCTTATGAAGAAAATTGAATGGTTGTCAGAGCTCATAAAAATTATCTAAAATAAGTCCATAGCCACATAGAATTACTGTATATCCACATTAAAATATTAAATTTGACTCCAATCTAACATAGATTGAATTTATCAACTTAAAATATCAAACCAACCTCTAAAACTCATTACAAGGAGCAATGGTATATCCACAAGATTTTTATCTTGGTGCACTCTTTAATGACATCACCTCAGTAAATAAAAACAGAAACAAACAAATGGAACTAAAATAATTATTTTGCTCTAAGAAATAAAACCTTAAATAAAGACACTTCTCTGATTAGAAAAATATATTCTCACATAAAATAAAGGGCTAATATCCAATAAACAGAAAGTATTCTCAAAGAATAAATAACAAAAGCAATAATAACAAACTCATTTAATCACAGGAAGAGGATATTAACATCCAATTTTTTCAAAGAAGACATAAATATGGCCAGGTGGCAAGTATAAGGAAAAATAGTAGTGAGGAAATGCAAATCAAAATGATATTGAGACATCATTTCAGGCTGGTAAGAAAGTTATATGTCAAAAATTCCAGGTTATAATATTAAGTGTTAATAGAAAAGTAGGAAAAATTGTAAGTTTCATTTGCCTTGAGAGGGAGTGGTGATTGGTTGGGCCTCTTTGATTTGGATATTTCCAAAACTAATAATTGTACATTCATAAAATCTTTAGCTCTTTTCCTTGGCCTTAAGAACACAAAAACTTCATTAAGAAAGTATATATAAATGCCTAATTTTACTGCTACATTATTTACCATAGCTAAAATGGAAAGTAATCAAATGAACAACAATACATGAGTAGATAAAGAAATCATGGTATATATTTATCCACAGTGCAATGATACTCAACAATGAAAAAATAGGAAATCTTGTGTTCTTTAGAATCTTATATGAAATTGGAGCTTGTCATGCTCAGTGAGTTAGAAAGAAAACAATCAGAGGTACCAGATGATCTCTATGTACCTGCAGTACAAAGAAAATAAATCAAGGAATTAGAAGGTTGGATGATCTGAAAGTGATATGAGGGGACCGAGGGGAAAAAGGCTTTGGAATAACAGTAGAGGGATACTGACACTCTGGTAATGGCCATAAAAATAAACACTATAAATTTATTTGTTTAATCCCCCCACAAGTTTTATTTTGTTTGTTTGGACTTTAGGACACAGGATTTACTTCTGGCTCTATGCTAAAAATTACTCCTAGTAGTTCTTTGGGAGACTCTATGAGACATCAGGTATTGATCATGAGTCAGCTGTGTGCAAGACAAGCAAACACACTAGTATTATTGGGCTGATCTGAGTACTTTTTTTGTTTTTTTTTTTTTTTTTGGTTTTTAAGGATACAAGAGGTGGAAGGTCTTGGTGACTTAAATGCTTGCAAAGCTGCACTGTCTTGGTACTTCATAACCACCACTAATATTAATAAAATTATAAAATAATGGAAGAAGGAAGATGGAAGGTGAGGTGCACTGGAGCTGAAATAGCAGTAGTTGGAGGGTTTGAGACACTTTGATGTTGGTGAAGTTGCAGAGATTTTGTTTGTAAAAAAAAATAACAAAAAATAAAATTTAACACTATTGTAGTTATATAAAAACATAATCAGTTTTTTAAATTGTTTTACTTTAAATCTTCAATCAGACCCTTATATTACAATAAGAAAATTGTTCTAAAATTATGACAATTGTACAGACTTATCTAGTTAGCTAATTTATCTAAGAAAGGTAGGCATTGATATTGCATCGGAAAGACAGAGATATATGCTATAAGTGATTTATGTCTACCTACCCTTAGATATGGATTTTGGTAACATTGCCCCAACTCAGTTAAGGACTGGGTTTTCTTACAAATACTAAAAGCACATGATTGTGTGTATGTCTCTGTATGTGTGTTAATTCAATTTGTGTGTGCATACTATTCAGTAAGCTACTTCCACACTCCCCTATGCTCTTCTAGTCATGACCTCTTAAAGTGACAGTTGTACAGATTACACTTAATAATTATAGTCAATACATCTCTAAAATATTTAATCCAATTTTTCTGATCAATTAAATTAAAATTATATATTGAATGTGAATTTTAATCAGTCATATTTTCTTTGGTACAGTATAGGCACAAAGATTGTAACATCAAGTTTCCTTACAACACTTTATTTTCTCACATCCCTAAATATTATATCACAAATTAGGTTCTAGAGAAATGGTGCCAGTGATAAGACCCTTGCCTTGAGTATAGTTAATTTCAGAGTATTCTCTACATTGAGCACCCCTGAACACCAAGTCAAAAGTCACTCTCTCTCTCTCTCTCTCTCTCACACACACACACACACACACACACACACACACACGCACACACACACACACACACAGAACAAGAATCCATGATTTAGCCCATATTATAATTCATATCTCCTTTTGACAGCTTGGTCTGTCACAATTATCAAAAATGAGCTTATTCTAAACTTTATGTTTTTTTATCTATCAGGTTATTCCTATTTCTGTGTTTAGGAATCACTCTTTCCAGGCTCAGGGGGACCATATGTGATGTCAAGAATTCAATCTGGTGTTCTTACTATCTCTGACCTCTTTATTCTTTTTTTTTTTTTTTTTTTTTTTTTGGTTTTTGGGTCACATCCGGCAGTGCTCAGGGCTTACTCCTTCCTGTGTTCAGAAATTGCTCCTGGTAGGCATGGGGGACCATATGGAATGCTGGGATTCGAACCACCATCAGTCCTGGATTGGCTGAATGCAAGGCAAAAGTCCTACCGCTGTGCTGTCTCTCGCCCCCCCCCCCGCCTTTTTATTTTTATGCAAGACCTATCGATTAAACCAGAGCAGTACTAAAAATCTGGGGCCAGTGTCATAGTACCATGTGTAGAGTACTAGCCTTGTATGGGTCAACCTGAGTTTGATCCTGAGTTCCCAAAAATGATTCCCTGAGACCACTCTGTATACATAACGTGGAGTAAGTTCTGAGCATTGCAGGCTGTGCACCAAACACAAAACAAAATAACTTTGGTGCCAAAGTGATAGCACCTTGGTAGGGCGTTTGCCTTGCATGAAGCCGACCTGGGATGAACCCAGGTTCAATCCCAGCATTCATTTTGGTTCCCGAGCCTGCCAGAAAAGACTTCTGAGAACAGAGCAAAAGTAACCCCTGAGCATGACCAGGTGTAGCCCCCCCCCAAAAAAAAAAAAAACACTTTTTGGTGGCCTGGTTGGGCAGGGCAGGGGCGGATCAAAAAAAAAAAAAAAGACTTATTAAATTTTATAAGGATCAGACTATATCTCACTTGGAACTTATGTTTCTATAGGTCAAGGATTTTTACTTTGTATTGTTATAGTATTAATTATAAAATATAATTGCATTATATTTACAGCACTCCCATTTCCATTCTTTCCACCCCACTAACACAACACATATATACAATTCTACATGCTCAGAATTAGCACAACTGACACATTTTTCAGTTAAATATTCTATCAAAGTTCACTAGGAGGAGTATAGTTATCCCTCTAAAATAGAACCCTATCCTAAATATAAAAACTTAAGTATATCTAAAATAGAAGTGGGTTGCCAATGTGTAATCCTTATTTTACAGCTATATTTTATTCCTTTATTTTTTTGTTGCCTACATCATTTAAAGTATAAGCACATAAACTTTAAATATTGATTGCTCTAGTTCCATTAATTTATCATATTTTAACCTATTTAGAAAAAAGAAAAGATATTTATATCTTTCTTTGTAAAATAGAAATTTATTTCTTTGAATTTGTATCTGAATATCTAATTATTTTGTTGGATAACTATTGGAGGGTTTTTTTTTTTTGTTGTTGTTGTTTTGTTGTTTTTGGGCCATACCATGTGTCATTTAGAGGTTACTCCTGGCTCTGGGCTCAGAAGTACTGCTGGCAGCCTCTGGGGACCCTATGGGATGCCGGGAATAGAATCTAGGTCTGTCCTGGATTGGCCACTTGCAAGACAAGCATTCTATGACTGTGCTCTCTCTCTGACCCCTGACTTTTGGAGTTTTCTGATTAGTCTTCAAATAAAAACTAATCGAGGTTAAAAATCAAAGGAAGTATAGGAAATCTTTTAAATACAGTTTAGTTAAAAAACTTCAAAAGCATAATCGGAGTTACTATTTCTAATTAGAATTATATAAAATTATATAAATATATTCTGGTTTTTGGTACTTTGAATCTATTATAAATACTTGACTTCAAACTGGAGACTTCATTGTATATAAGAACCTAGATTATTTTAATATGTAAATGCATGTTTTTATAAACTATAAAGGAAACCTTAACATAGTTAAATTCTCAATTTTATGAGCTCAATATTTATTTTAAAACATTCTATACAAGTTTTTTATTTTTAATTTTTTTGGCTTTTAAAATTTTGTTTTGTATTTTGTGTTTGGACATTGGCATCTTTCAGATGTTCAGAATTTACTCCTGATTCTGTGCTCAGACATCACTCCAGGCAGGATGAGGAGGATAATATATAGTACCTGGAATAAAATAGGGGTAGGTCACTGAGGCTGAAACTATAGTACAGTGTGTAGGTAACTTGACTTGCAAGTGGTAAACCTGGATTCAATCCTTAGCATCCCAAGAGGTCCTTCAAACCAACCAGGAGAGAGCAGAAACAGGCGTAATCTCTGGGTATCAATGGGTGTAGCCCGAAATAAAACAAAACAAAACAAAACAAAACAAACAAAAGCCTAGTGTCAGTCATGTTCAATGCAGCATCTTATCCCTGTACCTTGTTTTTGCATTTATGAACATCTGGTTATGTATGCTTTCCATAAGTTTAAGTATACATTTATTATAAATTGCTGTTTGGTTTGACTAACATTTAGATCAATGATGTACAAATATCAAATGATACATAAAATTTAAAAAATATGGAACTTTATATCAAACAAATATACAATAAAACTTGTTTATATTCTATGTATTAGCAACATAAACTTTCTTCTCTGGAGTTTTCATGCAACACAACTATCAAATGTTTGAAGAGAGTTTCTATTTCTTCCTATGAATAAATATTAAACTAATATTTTTAAAAAAATAAATATTTTTATTTTAAAGTAAAAACTTATTTTTTGGCTGTATGTTTCAATTTTCATGTAATTATCTAAGCATGCCCAAAAGCAACAAAGCCTGATGTAAGTTTAAGTTTGAGCCATGGAAATTGAAAATAAATAAATAAATAAATAAAAAGCCTTGAAATTGAAGTCTAGAGAAATAATACTGTGGTAAAGGGTTTTGCATAACACTCTTATGGCTTTCTAATTATTGACTGAACTGATATTAATTTTAGACAGAAGATAGACACAGAGATGACTAAATTTCTATTATTTATGATTTCATATATATGTATACATATTCTTGGTAAAATAATGTACACACCAATAATTTCAAGCTTAGTTTCATGAAAAACCCAGTTATTTATGAATTGCATTTATCATATCTTTATTTTTTATTAAATATGTTATATTTATTTTTTATTTTGCAAATTTGCAAATATTTTTGAAGATATTTGTACTTTGGAGATATGAATACTACGTCTTTTGCTTACTTTTATAAACAAAATTTAATTTAATTTCCTGTTAAATATTTGTGGGTCAAAAAAACTGATTTTAGACTCACAAATATTCTTGCTTTTAGAAGTAATCATATGATGGTTCCTTATAATATGTTCAAATATTTCAGCTTTGATAAACTATATGACCACTATGTACCTTCAGTGGAGAGGAAGTTTCTAACCAAGTTATGCAAGAAATAATATTGCAATTACCCCTGATGCTTTGTATGTGTAAAAACAGCCTAGGGCAGTCCTCTTAATACATCATGTTAACACATTTATATTGGTCTTACATGAAATATTGGCAATCTTATGAAAGAATAACAAAAGAAAATTTTTACCCATTAAAATCCCATTATGGAAATTATATAAGTTATTTGTATCTAGGATAGCCTGAGGCATAAACCTGAATTTGGTGCTCTGAGTCCTTGCTGAGTTTTTAATATTTGTAGAACCAGTTACATGCCAGGTAAAATGATAAGCAAGGTAATATTGCTCCAAAATAGCAAGTCTTTTCATAAAGTACTCAAATAGCTAAACACTTTAAAGAATTTTTGTATCTCTTGACAGTTGTCCCTATTTTATCTGAGACCCGAGGCATGAAATGGACATTGGTTTTGTTTGCCTTCTTGTTCTTTTTAGTTTTCTCAGGACTATTTGTTTGTTTGTTTTTTGGGACCCCAACCCATTGTGCTAAGGGCTTACTCTAGGCACTGCTCCTGGAGACCACATGGAGTGCTGAGAATAGAATTCACGTTAGTTGCTTGCAAATTAAGCACCTTACACACTGTACTATATAACTCAGACTCTCAAAGCTTACTGTTCTCAGAAATCATTCCCATGGGTACTTACTTGCAGGACCATTTGAGGTTTCTATGAAGAAATCAGAGTGAACTGCTTATAAAATGAGTACGTAAATAACCCCCACCCCATCTTAGTACAGAAATGGACATGTATAATGATGCATCCCCTTCTTAGACATCCTATACCATTATTTATCAGGTGGATTCTCTTTCCTGAGGATACTCTGCATTTCTTCTTTTCTTCATACTTTCAGAATTTTATAATAGCCTTAACTCTATTGAAACATCCAACCACAATTGTTTCAAGTTTCCTTTTACTCCAAGTCATTTTCTACAGTTCTGCAGAATTGACTTTCTAAATTATAATGTGGCTTTATTATTATGTTTAAATTGAGTCTTTATACCATGAAATGTCTTTTGTTATTAAGCCTAAATATGTCTGGGGCTGGAGCGATAGCACAGTGGCAGCATGTTTGGCTTGCATGCAGCTGACCCAGGAGGACCTGTGTTTGATTCCTGGCATCCCATATGGTTCCCCAAGCCAGGAGTGATTTCTGAGAACCTAGCCAGGTGTAATCCCTGAGCGTCAAAGGGTGTGGTCCCCCCAAAACAGTCGAAAAAAATTTACAGAATACTTTCATAGAAGCTATAGCAAATTATTTATAACCCACCAACATGCACCAAAGTTGTATATCTCCAGGAAAAAAATTCCAATTATTTTGAATAGTTCAATATTATCTGTGTGTAGTGAAACTACCTTTTAGTAGTGATATGCATTTCTATAATAATAATGATGCTGAGCATTTTTCCATTTATTTGTGGTCTATCAGAACATCATTTTTGGAGAAATGTTTATTCACTACAATTACATTTAAATTGGGGTCCAAGTTTTTATGTTGTTCTTTTGTGTGTTTCATATATTTTGGATTTTAGTCATTTGTTAGATAATTACGTGGCATATTTACTTTCCCAATTTCTAGAATTCCTTCCCTTCAACAACTACTCTGGCATGCTGAGCTAATAATTATTTCATCAGCTGTTATGGTTTTATATATTTATTGGATACTTTTGCTACTTTACTAAATTTTTTATCCTGATTCTTAGTTATTGCTTGATAATTTACATGATATTTATTAATACAGAATCTAAAAGTATATAATAATTTTTGCCATTTTTAGGATATAATTTTCATCTGTTAAATTTTCTTTCTTGAAATAACAAGTAATTTTGCATTTAATATACAAATTACTGTTATATTTATTGTTTCTAAAATTGGCATCAAGTTTTAAAAGCATTCACACATGCTACATTTTATTATATTCTAGTCAAGCGTTTTACATTTTTAGTATTTTCCAACAAATTTTAGCTTAACTATTATTTTTAAGAGTAAAATTAATTAATTAATTAATTTAATTTTGGGGCCACACCTGGTGATGCTCAGGGGTGACTCCTGGCTATGCACACAGAAATCACTCATGGCTTGGGAAACTTTATGGGATGTGATCAGTCCCAAGCTAGCAAATTGCAAGCAAATGTCCTACCACTGTGCCACCACTCTGGCCCCTATTTTACTATTATTATTATTATTATTATTATTATTATTATTACTATTATTATTTGGTTTTGGGTCACACCCTCCCAGAAATGGATGGGTCTCAGGTAGCTACACCTAAATCCAGGGTGGAGTTACACCTGCCAATGCATCTGAGACCACTTGGCTCCTGGACCCCAGTCTTTCTTTGATCCTTTCTGCTTAGTTGTATAGGAAAATGCAGGAATATATGGTAAAATCAATTAATCTGTGTCCTATGATTCTATATAAAAGGTGGGAGCCTCAATTTAAAAGATAAGAGATTTTTAAAAATCCAATTAAAATAAAGGTGTTTGTGTGTGGCATTTTTGTTTTTGTTTGTTTGTTTGATTGCACAGGTATAGCAAAATATGCTGGAAATATAAAGGAAAAACCTTTGGCCTAAAAACGGGGAGACCTTACCCATGAAGCATCCTGGGCATAAGACCAACTACAGGCTCCAGGCATGTTAAATTGTATAACCACAAAGCCTTTCTCTGTGTAGTTTGACCTAACTTCTTATTGAGTTTAATCTTTGACTTGCACTTGATTTTAACTGACATAAAACTTTTTGATTTAAAGGTTAAACATTCTTTAAAAGATATGTTAACATTATTAGCAAGGGATGCTATTATATGGGCTTTGTGTTTATTCACATTCTTTTTCTAGAATACAATTGTAACATCAATGGTGTTATGATTTAATTACCTCACTAGGTTCACAATTTCCCCTTCAAGTAACTTTTACCTTCTCATTTTCAGAATGCAGAATTGAAACCAATACCAAGTGCCTATAGCAGATACTCCTAATGTTCTCCTATAAACAATAATCTAAAGGTTAAAAAGATAAGCATAGTAATAATAATAATGATAATAATAAATCCTTCATTAAGTATATTTACTTTTTATTCTATTTTTATGTCAGAAACCAAACCCAGATTTTAATACATGCTGAACAATTAATATATTCCAGAGTCATATTCATTCCCCCACAAAAAGTATTTTTTAACATATGACAAAATAGACATGTATTATCTTCGCTTTGTTGCTTCAGACATTATACTATGCATTATTTTGACCATTTTTTCCCTCCAGGCAAGAGATTGTATGGGCTTATTTATATGCAACAAACACTGGTCTCCTGATCACTATAAAGAGAAAGCTTTGAACAGAGAACAAAAATTTGCTCCTGAGTACCTTGACAAGAAGGAAGGAAGGAAGGAAGGAAGGAAGGAAGGAAGGAAGGAAGGAAGGAAGGAAGGAAGGAAGGAAGGCAGGCAGGCAGGAAGGAAGGAAGGAAGGAAGGAAGGAAGGAAGGAAGGAAGGAAGGAAGGAAGGAAGGAAGGAAGGCAGGCAGGAAGGAAGGAAGGCAGGCAGGAAGGAAGGAAGGAAGGAAGGAAGGAAGGAAGGCAGGAAGGAAGGCAGGAAGGAAGGCAGGCAGGAAGGAAGGAAGGAAGGAAGGAATGATGGAAGGAAGGAAGGAAGGAATGATGGAAGGAAGGAAGGAAGGAAGGATGGAAGGAAGGAATGATGGAAGGAAGGAAGGAATGATGGAAGGAAGGAAGGAAGGAATGATGGAAGGAAGGAAGGAAGGAATGATGGAAGGAAGGAAGGAATGATGGAAGGAAGGAAGGCAGGAAGGAAGGAAGGAAAGAAGGAAGGAAGGAAAGAAGGAAGGAAGGAAGGAATGATGGAAGGAAGGAAGGAAGGAAGGAAAGAAGGAAGGAAGGAAAAAAAGAAGGAAGGAAAGTAGGCAGGAAAGGAGGAGGAAGGAAGGCAGGAAGGTAGGCAGGAAAGGAGGAGGAAGAAAGAAGGAAGGAAGGAAGGAAGAAAGAAAGAAAGAAAGAAAGAAAGAAAGAAAGAAAGAAAGAAAGAAAGAAAGAAAGAAAGAAAGAAAGAAAGAAAGAAAGAAAGAAAGAAAGAAAGAAAGAAAGAAAGAAAGAAAGAAAAAGAAAAAGAGAGAGAAAGAAAAAGAAAGAGAAAGAAAAGAAAGAAAGAGAAAGAAGAAAAAGAAGGAAAGAAAGGGAGGGAGAAAAGAGGAAGGAAGAAAGAAAAAGAAAGAAATAGAGAAAGAAGAAAGAAAGAAAAAAGAACGAAAGTAAAGAAGTAAAGAAAGAAAAAAGAAAAAGGAAGGAAGGATAGAGAAAGAAAAGAAAGGACAAAAAATAAGAAAAGAAAGAAAATTAAAATTTATTAGCTAAGTATTTTGAATCACAATGTATCATTTACACAGTATACCTACACACAGACACAAACATGGATTGGTAACATATCTAAGAACTTTAGTGTCACTGTTAATACATCTTTAAGAGGTGATGGCACCCCCCTTCTAATGGCCAATGGACTGCATTGTGCCCTTCTGTAATGGTAAACTTACAATGTATAAAAGAAGTTGGCAGTTGGTAGGAGTGCCCAGGAAAATACCAGGGCAAGAACCTGTGGGCAGGGGCCAGGGGACCCAGATCTATGTGCCAGGCCTAGCCTAATACACAGCATAAACAGTATCAGCAGATACACCTTGCTTGTCATTTTTTTCTTTCCTTCCACATTATATATAGAAGTTAGTCCCTGGAACTACAGATCTCCCAACTATCTTGCTGGTGATTTCTCTTTCTGTCTCTCTGTCTCTCTGATTACTTATGATAAGTGTCTGTTTGCTATAATAAATAATATCTATATATTATAATTATTTATATAATATATATTATAACCTCAGAGATATATTCATCTTCACTTAAAATATGACAAAATTTGTATATTCCCATGAATTCCATAAATATTTGAAAGTAGAAGAGGGAGAGAGTAAAAAACAAAATATACATCTAACCTCCCTTCTTAGTACATAAATGTGTTCAGGTTTTCCTTCAAAAAACGTTTAGCCCACATATCTATCTGTCATTGTCTTTATTTTCTATTAGCCCTGAATCAAGGGATAAAATAGGTGAAGTCATATAGTGTTCTCAAGTGTTTTCCAAATTTAATTTCTGTTCTACCTAGAAATTGTATTTGTCATTCTAAACTATCTAGTAGACATAACCCCTATTTACCCAGGAATATGCTGAAATTTTATTGTTATTGAAATAAGATTGGCTCATAATATTAGACAGTATATTAGAAGGAGGATAAGAAAAGGGACTAATCCACATTCCTCCAAAGAGTTATTGAGAAATGATAAAATTATCTAGCTCTAAAGCTGCCAAGATCCATCTTGTTGTCATAGATAATAATTCCTGTTAAGATCTTTAACTAATACTGTAGACCCAGAAAAAAATGAGTCATATCCCCTCCTCTCCCACAAACTTTCACACACTTTCTACATAAGCCCAGGAAGTCACAAAGGCCAGAAAAAGAAGGACAAAGAATACCACTAACTTCCAATTGACTTCCAAGTCTTCCTCTTGGTAACATTTATCTAAACAAAAACTTCACATAGAGTAATTAGTAAGAAAAACAAAACAAAACAAAACTATAAAAGTGTATTTAGTACACAATTAAGTACACAGTGATGGCTGTGGAATCCCTGGGTAACTTAAATGAAGTAGGAATAAAAGAAAGAGGCAGCAGCCTAAATCATGGCATTAGCCATTTTCTTTCTACCTACATCTGCAACTCTAGAAAATGACTGGGGAGTTCTTGGATGGCGGGCCTTACTCTGGCAAGGAAAGTAAAGTTAGTTCTAGAATGCCCAGGTCTTTCAGATCCATTGCCTTTTCTCCAGAAAAGAGCTTCAAGAGGAGGCAAAATGGGAAGTAAAAATGGGTTATATTTGGAGGCACTGAGAAAGTAGCAAGACCCAGGATTTAAGAAAAAGAGAAAGTAACATGCTCAGGAGCAAGGACAGGCTTAGGCTTCTCCAAACATAGAGAGAGCTTAATGCACAACCCAGCATGAAAGTAGGAAAATCCACTTCTCAACAGGGTAGATGTGGTGGAATGTGCTCAGACTCCATGTACGCAGGCAATACATATGCACAACTTCTTTGTTCTAAATTAACATCAAGAGTGTTTTCCCGGGCCCGGAGAGAGCACAGCAGCGTTTGCCTTGCAAGCAGCCGATCCAGGACCAAAGGTGGTTGGTTCGAATCCCGGTGTCCCATATGGTCCCCCGTGCTTGCCAGGAGCTATTTCTGAGCAGACAACCAGGAGTAGCCCCTGAGCACAGCCGGGTGTGGCCCAAAAACAAACAAACAAAATAAAAAGAGTGTTTTCCCAAAGCAAACAGCAGAATCAGAATCGATACCCAATTTACAACATACTAGACACAGAGAGGACCAGCTATACTACACCCCTGATTCAATATCACTATGTACCTAAAATATTACTGTGAAAGATTTGTAATCCACTTTGATTAAAATAAAAAATAGTTTTTGAAAAAAAGAAAAAATATGAATTAGCAATGCATTACTTGTTCATGGCTAATTAATAAATTATGGACTATTAAAAAAATTTTTTTCCAAACATACTTCATGGGGAACTTTCCACCCAGATAAGAATTCTATTGCTAGGATGGTTGCAAGGGATTTGGGTATAGTTCATTGTCTTCCTTGATATTACTATTTTGACCTTTGTTCTTGCTAGAGTTTCTCCTAATAGGGTGTCCAGTCTACTCTTGGCCTGAAGTGGTGTAGTTGAGACTCTACCAATAATGATGATGTAACTCCTATAAATTCTGTTTCCTGCTTTTATTATATCTCAATAACTCATTGTGTTGGAGGTCACTTCCATACCTGCCTGTCTTTTGGTTTAAAAAGGAATTATGCTCATATGCTTCCTGTGAACAGAGGTTACTTGCACATATATGTTGCTAGCTCATGTGGTGCTCAAGCACATATGTTACGCACATCATCCCAATATGTGACTTACTACTCCCCTACTTTAACTATGAGATGTGTTATGGGGATCCATCTCCACCTTTGGAGAAAACTATTCTCTCTTGAGTGTATGACTTCTCTCTCCCCTTTTCCAGAGCTTCCACATGTTAGGGTCTTGGATTGAAGGACTGTTAAGGGAAAATATATGAAAATAGATATTAGATGATTGTAATAGTTTAGATAGGTGATCAGATATAGATGCCTGTTAAGCGTTTCTCCACCCCAATCTTATTGATCCTCTTGTTCAGGAATTTCACCTTGAAATGTCAATGGCCTGCTGCTATGGTAATCATTAGTCAATGCCCCTCCTAAGAAAGGCATATTTGGGCAAAAGAATGGACTTCTGTTCATCCCTCTTAGGAGATACTGTGGAACATAATCAGAAAACCCAAACATATCACATAAGTTAAAGCTTAAAAGAGGGATCCCTGGGGTGACAGTTTGACGCACAAACTCTTCATCCACAGTCCGTGTAAAAGTCCAAGTGTAGCCCAAAGACAATTGTGTGTTGATTTAAGCCAATTTTCTCCATGGTCACTACCATCATCACAACCATTCGTATGATCTGCATCCTGGGAGCTGAATTAGGTGTCCTTCTCAAGGTCCTTCTCATTTGGATAGTGACTCTCCACCTCAAGAAACAAGGTGGTTCCTTTATCTTCTTTAATTTGTCAAATTTAACAGCTATTGGAGTAGAGAGGAAAATAATGTAGAGCCCTAGAATTAAGTTGCCTGCAAAGATGAGCCATGAGGAGGCTTTAGGGTTGTTGTCTCCCTGTACACTTCATTGCACATGGTTAATAGAAATGTCTCCCAACCTGTTGCTCATTTTTTTACCCTTAACATTACTAGGAGAAACCATAATATTTGCTCCTTCTTCCCTTTCACCAACTATCTTCTTTAGATATTAGTGTCTGGTTTATTCTTTCTACTTGCCCTGAATTTTGAGATAGATAGCTACTTTATTATTTCCAATTGAAGTCAATGGCTTCAGCTAGTTGAGTTCTTTGGCCCCTCTTTCTCTTATTCTTCTAGCACTTTTCTTTTTGACCTTATTGTTTACATGTTCCCTTGAGTTTGAACACCTTAGAAGTCATTAAAGAAAAGTGTGGGTGAAGGTCATTTTCTATAACTTCTTCAGGCTGGCAAATGACTATAGAATCTACCTATAAGAAGGGGTGAAATCCACCCATCTAACATCATGCAAAAAGGTCAAATCCAAATAGATTAAAGACCTTGATATAAGACCTGAAACCATAAGGCATATAGAACAACGCATAGGTAAAACACTCCATGACAATAAGACTAAAGAAATCTTCAAGAAGAAAATAGCACTCTCCAAACAAGTGGAAGTAGAGATTAACAGGTGGGGATATATTAAGCTGAGAAGCTTCTGCACTTCAAAAGAAATAGTGCCTAGGATACAAAAGCCACCCACAAAATGGGAAATGACTGTACTGACAACTATTATGACAATCTTAATGAGTGAGAGAAGTAGAAAGCCTGTCTTGAATTCAGGCAGGGGTTGGGAAGGAGGGAGGGGGCATTGGTGGTGGGAATGTTGTACTGGTGAAGGGGGGTTGTTCGTTTTATGACTGAAACCCAACTAAAATCATGCTTGTAATCATGGTGCTTAAATAAAGATTTTATATAAAAAAATAAAGTTTGGATCTCATGAAAAAAAGAAGGGGTGAAATCCCATGCTACCCTAGCTCTTAATGAGGGTACAGGTAATTGACTAGTTCTGGACTGTAGTTATCAACATCTGAAAAAGATCAGATCAGTTAAACAGAGGAGTCAAGCCCTGGAGCACTGAATGGTCCTTTCTATTTTGGGGAGAACATAGCAGAAGAAGATGCTTTATCTGGGATGATGGCACAGAAGTTAAGAAACAAAAACCAAAGTATCTTAGTGCCATACCTATTTCCTGAGCATTTGTTGCCAGTCTTCCTTAAGACAAGCTCTTTATACAGAGTTACTCTTCTACCAGTATTGCTGGTAGAAGATCTCACAGGGGAAAAATCAAACAATCAAATAACTAATCTAGTGGGCAAAATTGTCACAAATGAGGATATTTGAAAAGAATTATAGATGTTAAGGGAATACATCTGAGATATACAAAAGAGATACATGTGACCTTTTTATGTTTTAAAAAGAAAAAAAAGAAAGAAAACAAGGGTACTTGAAGACAACAGGTGATAGTTGAGTTTGAGACATATTTTGTGGCATTACAGAACCCAATATTGTCCTTGAACTAGGGGTTATGCTGAAGCTGACTCCGGTATCATGCAACAGTCCATAGTTTGATGGGGGCTTGAGGGGTCACCAAGGATGAGTCAACAGGCCTGTTGGTTGTAGTTGTTTGTGTAGGAATGAGCTGGGGACAGATTTCACGTTTATACCAAGTAACAGGAAATGTTGGACTTTATTCATTGGCTCCCAGACGCACCAACAATATCTTGTGGTATTGCTTCTCTTTTGCATAGGCATATTAAAATGGCAAAATAATACATATGCAAACAAGGTCTTATCTAATAGAGATGGGAACACAAATTTGGTAATGTAATTAGGCCTTTTACCCTGAACATTGGCATAATGATTTGGCCCAGGCCTCAGAAGAATGGGCATCGCCCACACATACCTGAACTATGGAAACAACCACAATTGTCTTTAACATTCCCAGGATCCAAGCCTCTACCAGAAAAGACCTACCACTGCTTTGGCATTGACTTACTCCAAAGAGTACTCCCAACACCCAGGTGACTCAGCAACAGTCTGCATGCAGGGCAGATTGCTCTGCATTTCATGATATGCTGAAACTAGAGGATGCTCCATATCAGCCTGACATCGACGAAAGAAATGCACAGAATCCAGAGTCTTTAAATATAAATATAAAAGTCTGATACCAACTATAGCTAAAGTGTGAAAAAGTTTTACCGGGACCTTGAGAATGACTGGAGTTGGATACACTGGTATGCCTAGAACCCAGAGTCTGTCTTATGCCAATAAACTTCTGTGGTGAGGCCTTTTTGTAATCAGGTCAAGAAATTTTTTTTCCATTTTCTCCATCTTTCTGACCTATGCAAACATTGGCGATTGCCACTATCACACCTTTACTATATTTTTTTTACTCTTATCCTTTAAGGAAAAAAATACAACTTACTGAACTTAAAAACAAATTACTGTAGTAGAATGTCTGTCTCGAATACAGGCAGGGGATAGGAAGGGGGGAGGGGGTAATGTTGCACTGGTGAAGGGGGGTGTTTTGGTTATGACTGTAACCCAAATATGATCATGTTACTTAAATAAAAAATATATTTAATAATAGAAAAAGAAAAGCTCTTTAAACTAGATAAGTGTTGCAGTGAGAGGAGACTCAGGACTCTCACTAATTTTAGTAACATCACATAAAACATGGTTCTGAATTACTTCTTCTATTGTCCTGTTCAGCTTAAGTTCTCCTTGATAAAGTTCTGGTTTTCGCTATCCTAGTCAGACTAGTCATAGCATGCTCAGAGTTTAGGTTTATTTTTATGAACAGTCTAATAACAACCAGTAAATCCACTAGAATACATTTAATTTAGTAAGTTATAGGAAAGACGTTCTTTTCTCTCCATCTTTACTTTGAACTTTACTAGACATACTTATACCTAGGAGGACCAAATTGTTATTTATAGTATTTATTAAATATCTTTAAATAAGTTCTATAGATTTCCCACCTTTAGGTTATTTACAATCAAGTACCAGTACATTTAATGTGTATTTACTAATATTACCATGATCCATTGAGATTTTCACACTTAAAACTGTCTTATGGCCAACATTAATATCTGATGACAAATTGACATAAAATTGAGTTGCCTTCAGAATGTCATGCATTTCCATGAACTGAGGAGACTAATTAACAGTATAGTTGGAAAAAGCCAATCATAGTAATTTGCAACAGCTTCCACCCAGTTCTTCATTCTTAGAAAACAGTCAATTTAAAGAGGCTGTTCCTCTTCACTTGAAAGTTAAAATACCACAAAAGGGGAGAAACTGCTAAAATTAAAGCTGTTCTTTGTAACCCATATGTTAGTCTGTTATTTACAGATAACTCCTTAGCAAAGACTACAGTGGCCAAAGCTGAGAAATTCATGAGTGGTGGGTGATAAAAGAGAAGAGAGTGACTAAGACCTTTGGTTAGCTTAGCTTCTTTTCTGGAGGATTTTAACTGTTTCAAGCTTGAGTTAACAAAGTCTCCCAATGCCCATTGCCTTAAGAATTATTTCTACCAGCCAGAGACCCTCTGTGGGTTTCATCAGCATCTAACTTCTCTTCTGCTTTTTGCCAGCTAATTCCCACTGTTGGAATGGCCTAGGCTGGTGCTCCATCCCAGCCATTGTCAATCACTCACCCATCCAGCCTGGACTTTCTGGTTCTATGCAGACATTGACAGACTCTTACCTGCATTGTGCTTAGAAAGAGGAGAAGGGGTGTAGACTGGTGCTTTTCCCTTAGGGCAGGAATCTTGGGAGAGGCAGCATGGTGTCTGATCTCCTTGGCTTCTTGGGAATTCCTCCCTTCATTTTCTCTCACACCTCCCCCCCCTTTCTCCATATACATGCAGATAAGCTCAATTGATGTTCCTCTTTTCTCACATAAGAATAGCAGGAGGTAGACGGCATTCCCACCAGCAGTGGATTAAGAGTTCCTTTCTCCCCACATCCCTGCCAACACTGTTTATTCTCATTCTTTGTGATGTGTGCCATTCTCTGGGGTGTGAGGTGGTATCTCATCTTTGTTTTGATTTGCATCTCCCTGATGATTAGTGATGTGGAGCATTTTTTCATGTGTCTTTTGGCCATTTGTATTTCTTCTTTGTCAAAGTGTCTGTTCATTTCTTCTCTCCATTTTTTGATGGGATTAGATGTTTTTTTCTTGTAAAGTTCTGTCAGTGCCTTATATATTTTGGAGATTAGCCCCTTATCTGATGGGTATTGGGTGAATAGTTTCTCCCACTCAGTGGGTGGCTCTTGTATCTTGGGCACTATTTCCTTTGAGGTGCAGAAGCTTCTCAGCTTAATATATTCCCATCTGTTAATTTCTGCTTTCACTTGCTTGGAGAGTGCAGTTTCTTCCTTGAAGATGCCTTTAGCCTCAATGTCCTGGAGTGTTTTACCTACGTATTGTTCTATATATCTTATGGTTTTGGGGCTGATATCGAGGTCTTTAATCCATTTGGATTTTACCTTCGTACATGATGTTAGCTGGGGGTCTAAGTTCAATTATTTGCAAGTGGCTACCCAGTTTTGCCAACACCACTTGTTGAAGAGGCTTTCTTTGTTCCATTTAGGATTTTTTGCTCCTTTATCAAAAATTAGATGATTGTATGTCTGGGGAACATTCTCTGAGTATTCAAGCTTATTCCACTGATCTGAGGGCCTGTCTTTATTCCAATACCATGCTGTTTTGATAACTATTGCTTTGTAGTAAAGTTTAAAGTTGGGGAAAGTAATTCCTCCCATATTCTTTTTCCCAATGATTGCTTTAGCTATTCGAGGGTGTTTATTGTTCCAAATAAATTTCAAAAGTGCCTGGTCCACTTCTTTGAAGAATGTCATGGGTATCTTTAGGGGGATCGCATTAAATCTGTACAGTGCTTTGGGGAGTATTGCCATTTTAATGATGTTAATCCTGCCAATCCATGAGCAGGGTATATGCTTCCATTTCCGCGTGTCCTCTCTTATTTCTTGGAGCAGAGTTTTATAGTTTTCCTTGTATAGGTCCTTCACATTTTTAGTCAAGTTGATTCCAAGATATTTGAGTTTGTGTGACACTATAGTGAATGGAGTTGTTTTCTTAATGTCCATTTCTTCCTTATTAGTATTGGTGTATAGGAAGGCCATTGATTTTTGTGTGTTAATTTTGTAGCCTGCCACCTTGCTATATGAGTCTATTGTTTCTAGAAGCTTTTTGATAGAGTCTTTGGGGTTTTCTAAGTAGAGTATCATGTCATCTGCAAACAGTGAGAGCTTGACTTCTTCCTTTCCTATCTGGATTCCCTTGATATCCTTTTCTTGCCTAATCGCTATAGCGAGTACTTCCAGTGCTATGTTGAATAGGAGTGGTGAGAGAGGACAGCCTTGTCTTGTGCCAGAATTTGGAGGAAAGGCTTTCAGTTTTTCTCCATTGAGGACAATATTTGCCTCTGGCTTGTGGTAGATGGCCTTAACTATATTGAGAAAGGTTCCCTCCATTCCCATCTTGCTGAGAGTTTTGATCAAGAATGGGTGTTGGACCTTGTCAAATGCTTTCTCTGCATTCAACCTTTATGGAAAGCGATATGGAGATTCCTCCAAAAACTGGAAATCGAGCTCCCATACGATCCAGCTATACCACTCCTAGGAATATACCCTAGGAACACAAAAATACAATACAAAAACCCCTTCATTACACCTATATTCATTGCAGCTCTATTTACCATAGCAAGACTCTGGAAACAACCAAGATGCCCTTCAACAGACGAATGGCTAAAGAAACTGTGGTACATATACACAATGGAATATTATGCAGCTGTCAGGAGAGATGAAGTCATGAAATTTTCCTATACATGGATGTACACGGAATCTATTATGCTGAGTGAAATAAGTCAGAGAGAGAGAGAAAAACGCAGAATGGTCTCACACATTTATGGGTTTTAAGAAAAATGAAAGACATTCTTGCAATAATAACTTTCAGACACAAAAGAGAAAAGAGCTGGAAGTTCCAGCTCAGCTCAGGAAGCTCATCACAAAGAGTGATGAGTTTAGTTGGATAAATAACTACATTTTGAACTGTCTTAATAATGAGAATGTATGAGGGAAATTGAGAACCTGTTTAGAGTACAGGCGGGGGTCGGGTGGGGAGGAGGGAGACTTGGGACATTGGTGATGGGAATATTGCACTGGTGATGGGTGGTGTTAAAAAAAAAAAGAAAAAGTATAAAAGATGCACTACAATTTAGGATTAAAAAAAAATAAAGAAAAACACTGGAAACAATTAGGCAGGAGAGTGATGGAAAAGGAACTTTCATCCATTGCTGCTGGAAATGCAGCCTAGATTTGGACTATTATGAATATTGCTGCAATGAATATAGGGGTATGAATGCCTTCATTTTGTTTTGTTTGTGAGAAAGCCTATCAGTGATCAGGACTTATTCCTGACTTTTCACTGAAAATACAAACAAACAAAAACAAACAAACAAACAAACAAAACTGCTCCCGATAGTCTTAGTAATAATATGTAGTGCTGTGAGGGAACCTGGGTTGGCTGTGTGCAAGTTTATCACCCTACCAATAGTAAAAAAAAAAAAAAAAAGAATAGCAGGAGGGCAGCTGAGGTTGGTCAAAGAGATGGTAGCCTCCAAGGCCATTGAACTCCTGTCAGTTAACAGACTTTCTGGTGTTTTTTGACCCTCCCATTCCATTCCTGTCCTGGTATCAAACTGTCAGATTAAACTAATCAAGAAAAACAGAAACAAAACTCAACTACAAGCACAAAAAACACACAATGCACAATTTGCTGAGTTCAAACCAAATTCCACCAACCCCAAGAAGGTGCATTTTCCTGACTAAGATGACACAAACGACACAGACAATGACAACACATTGGGTACCCAAAATAGATGAGGGGATGTATGGATGTCACCACCTGTGCATCCACACCAAACTTCACAGCTCCTGACAAGACCCTGAATGCTCTTTAAAACAATGGATCAGTGAGAGTCCTTTCTACCTCACAACTCCCACTGCTACTCCTAGGACCCCTCCAAATCTTGCAGCTTCTGCTTCAAATCAGTAGCTCCTGCTACTACCCTAGGAAGGAGGAGTCCCAACACTACCTCCAACCTAGGGGCATTTCTGCATCCAGTTTTTCCCCCTCTGACCATTCCCTTTCCAGTAAGCCTTCATGTAACTTGAGAAGGTCTTAGATTATTCTGGGGACCTTGTTGGTGACCTGATCTTTGTCACTCAATCCCTTATGAGCTTCCAAATGTTATGGTCTGGAATTGAAGGATGAGACTACACAATTGAAATAAAGCAAAGCAAACCTTTATTCCATTTACCAACAAGCTACTAACTGATTGATCAGAGTCATCTGCCTCAGGAGGCGAACCCCCCACCTCAAGTCACAAGCCAAGTTATGTAAGGCTACAATCAGCATGTCTTAACTTTTAAGTTGACTGGCTGTTTGCTAAGGTTATTTCTAAGATACTCCATGTATACTATGACTAGATGTCTTGTGATTATACTGTGGTTTATTAGGCCTTGAGGTCTGTGTCATTTTTGTTGGGATAGAAATTTAGACTTAAATGAAAACTTAACTTTAGGTTGACTAAATGGAGTCCCTTCTGCTCTAGACATCACACCACATAAATCCCTCTTCACTTTACTGTCTGTCTCATCCTTAAATTCTTTTTTGCAAGGGAAAGGTGAGGATCCAAAAGACCTAGGCAAGGTCTAAGTCTGATTTCACTTTCCTGTAAAGAGTAGGTCATGGCAAATTCTTATAAGTCCTAGAATTCTGAAAACCATTTCCTAGTGGAACAGTTAATGTTTAGAGATAGAGAGAAAGTAGCAGATTTTCTCCTCCATACTGCTTCCTCTCTCTTTCCCATTTCACATAATTCACGTAGGAACCTCCATTAGTTTTGATAGTTCCATACATACTGATTTATATTTAAGCACCATGCAATTTAATTTCCAGTCATACAAATGAAAACTTTTTAAAGATGCTAGGTAAAGCTTTATTTATTGGCAAGTGGGTAAGCTACAAAATAACTATATAGAAAAATTGGTCGTATTTATGTAGGTAAACTATTGCAGAGATAAATTGAAGAATATTTATTTATTGTTAAATCAAAGAAATATAGTTAGGAATAAATTGGATCAGGGAGGTAAAAGACTACCATCTTAAAAATGTAAGAATTAAAGAAAAGAGAAAAGTAAAATGAAACTCAGGGAAATAACTTGTGTTAAGGGTCATATTTTTTCACAGGTGATCTCTGGGAACCCTGGCATTCAACTATATGTTTTGCTAGTCCTAATACTCAGCCAGGAGCACTGCATCATAGTTCCCATCTTAAGAAACAGAAAGCTGGGGCCAAAGAGAGCATGGAGGTAGGATGTTTGCCTTTCATGCAGAAGGATGGTGGTTCGAATTCTGACATCACATATGGTCCCCTGTGACCCCCGATGGGGGACCCCCGACCCGCGGGGGGTGTGAGAATGAGGATCACGAAGTAATTCGTGGGTCACGAGCGGGATCCGACCTGAAATGGAGGAAAGAGGCTGAGAAAGAAACGAGCTCAAGTCAAGCGGGCTGATCAAGAGCTAAGGTTTATTGAAAGGGGGCTAGCTTTTATAGTTAAGCAAAATACGGAAGTAACAGTCAGTACTTTTCCATGGTGTCTATAGAAAAGTAGGGGGGTCGTATAGGACGAACTTTCCAGTTTTACAGCATACCCTTAGGTCATACAGACATTCTTTCACAATGGTAGCTTAACAGGATGTGATCTATATCTTATCAACTCAGGAGGTTTATTGGAGCATCTTGCGACTATTGCTAACTGAACTATGTGGCTGTTCTTTCCTTTAGGCCCATGGGGGAAATGCCACAGTACAGCCTGTCAGGTACGCAGGCCTTTGGTTTCTCAGGCATCAGAGACTCCATTTTGCTCTCTAAGTCTTATGGCTTCCAACAGTCCCCCAAGCCTGCTAGTAGTGATTTCTGAGCGTAGAGGCAGGAATAACTCCTGAGTGCTGCCGGGTGTGACCCAAAAACAAAAATAAAAACAAGCAAACAAACAAAAAAAGAAACAGAATGCTGTCTTTTGCTCATGGATTGACAGAATACTGTACAAATAGTCATTCTGCCTAAAACTATATCCAAAGTTCTTAACATTTCTACCCAAATCTCGATGTTATTCTTCTCATAAATAGAATGGAAAAAGAAAAAATATAAAATATATAAAAAATATTTTTGTAGTAACAAACATATTATGACTAAAACAATGCTAAAATAACTGCCTGATTTAAACTAGTCCATAAAGTTTTCTTTTTTGTTTCATGGTTGTGGTAGTTGTTTGTTTTTTTAACAACTAATAATCAAGAAGTATAATATTGGAAAATATCTTTATGGTTTTAAGTGTCCTATTACTTACAGCTAATTTCACTCTAATTTTTTCTCCCAGAATTGATGTGTAGGCCTGAAGATAGTTTGCTTTGACACAGGCATGCTGTGTTGCTCACTCACAACCAATATGTTGGAGAAACCTTCTCATTGCAATTAGGTTTATAAATAAGCTTAACAAGGCAAGTGTCTTGTCTGTCATTCATGTAGTCTCAAGACATATTAGAATAACTTATACAATTGTTTGTGAATAAGATCAATTATAATTCCTTCTGAAATTGAGACGAGGATTTCACATTGAAATATGAAGTTCTTTTCAGAAAATCTGCAGGGTTGAGAAAAGTATGAGGTAAAAGTAAATAAAATGTCACAAAAGTTTGTATTCTTCTATTTCTTTTCCTAAATTCCTTAGTTGTTTTGTTGTTGTTGTTTTGTTTTGTTTTTGTTGTTTGTTTGTTTTTGGGTCACACCTGGAAGCACTCAGAGGTTACTCCTGGCTATGCTCTCAGAAATCACTCCTGGCTTGGGGAACCATATGAGACAGTGGGGGGATAGAAGAGCAGTCCATACTAAGTTAGCATATGCAAGGCAAACTCCCTACCACTTTTGACACTGCTCTGGCCTCAAGTATATTAATATCGGTCTCTCTCACCCTCTCCCTTCCTTACTCTGTACCACTGAATAAAATCTGTTTCACTTCACTGTGTATCTCCCTTAAAATTATTTTCTGTGAGAGTAGGCAAAAACACAGTAAGTTGTAAGACCAATTTACCTTTTCTTCAAAACAACAAATTTTTTTTTTTTTTTTTTTTTTGGTTTTTGGGCCACACACCGGTAATGCTCAGGGGTTACTCCTGGCTATGCGCTCAGAAGTTGCTCCTGGCTTGGGGGACCATATGGGACACTGGGGGATCGAACCGCGGTCCGTCCAAGGCTAGCGCAGGCAAGGCAGGCACCTTACCTCTTGCGCCACCGCCCGGCCCTACAACAAATTTCTTACACCAGGCTGAGTCCAGGGCTTCTTTAAAAAATAATTCCAACCCTGCTGTGCTTTTTCTGAGGAAACTGAGGACCTGAAAGGAGCTCTGTCCTGTGCTTCTCTGTCTTTCCTGAATTCTTGAAGCTCTCCTCAGAGCCCTGGAAAGCAAACCCCCAAAAAACTGCATTCTGAAGCTGCCCAGCAAGCAAGTGAGTAAGAACTGGGTGGCTGTGGGGGTTGCCATGTGGAGTGGTGATTGCTCTATCTGCGGAGACTCTGCCCTACTGTGCTTCATCTGAAGAAACTGAGGACCTGAATGGAGCTCTGTCCTGTGCTTCTCTGTCTTTCCTGAATTTTTGAAGCTATCCTCAGAGCCCTGGGAAGTGAGCCCCCAAAAACTATTACATAGAGGCTCACTCTTTCTCACCAATAAACCCCACCACAACACACAGGTAAAGCAATACTACTAGCGTGACAATGGGGAAAACTCGAAGGCAAACACCATGCACAGAGAATGAAGATGATAGCACAGATGACCTAAAAAGTCCAACCATCTGATTAACCTCTCAGATAAGGAACTTAAAATAGAAATATGGAAGATGTTTGTAGAACTCAAAGAAAACATAGATCGATCTGAACAGAACACAAAGACAGAAATCAGAAAACTCCAAACTGAAATAGCAGATCTGAAAAACACAGTAGCTCAACGAAAAACTCAGTGAATGGCCTTGACAGCAGAGTAACAGCAGCTGAGGACAGAATCAGAGTACTGGAAGATGAGATGCAGAAAAACTTAACACAGCAGAAGAAATTGGAAAAGAACATTAAGACAAACGAACAGACAATGGAAAAAGTACTCAAGGAATGCAAACAGATGAAAACAGAAGTCTTTGATAAGCTCAACAGAAATAACATAAGAATCATCAGAGTTCCAGAGACCCAGGTAGGTGATCTCCAGGAAGAATCACCTGTCAAAGACATCATCAAAGAGATACTCCCAGAGTTAAAGACTACATACAATCAAATCCTTCATGCCCAAAGAGTACCAGCTAAAAGAGACCCAAAGTAAAAGACCCCAAGACACATCCTCGTTACAATGACAAATCCCACAGATAGAGATAGAATACTGAAAACAGCAAGATCAAAAAGGGAAATTACATTCAAAGGAGCATCCCAAAGACTTGCAGCAGACATGTCACAAGAAACTTGCAAGGCCAGAAGACAGTGGTGGGATATTGTGACAAGACTGAATGAAATGAATGCCTCACTGAGAATACTGCACCCAGCCCGACTCACATTCAGGTTTGAAGAAAGAATACATAGCTTCATGAATAAACAACAGCTCAGAAACATCACAGATGATAAACCAGCCTTAAAGGAAAAACTGACAGGTCTACTCTAAGACAAGAGAGACCAACAAACACAGCAAACTTATCTACAAAGATGACATTAAATCCTATGACAATCATGTCCCTCAATGTCCATGGACTAAATTCACCAATTAAAAGACACACAGTGGCAAAATGGGTCAAAAGATGAATCCAACCTTCTCCTGCCTACAGGAAGCACACCTGAATAGTCAGACTCAAAATCAAAGGCTGGAGGAAAATTATCCAAGCAAACAACAACTTTAAAAAAGCTGGGGTGGCTATATTAATATCTGATGACACCAACTTTATACTCAGAAAAGTGGTAAGGGACAAAGATGGACACTATGTACTAATCAAGGGATATGTGCAACAGGAAGAAATCACACTATTAATCATATATGCACCCAATAAGAAACCAGCAAGTTATCTAAAACAATTACTGACAACTCTGAAAAAAGACATCTATAATAACACAATAACTGTGGGAGAGCTCAACATGCCCCTATCAACACTTGATAGGTCAACCAAACTGAAACCCAACAAAAATATACTAGCCCTGAAAAGAGAAATGGAAGAAAGAGGACTATATATATAGGACACTCCATCCCAAAAAACCTGGATACACATTCTTCTCCAATGTATATGGGTCATTCTCCAGGATAGACTACATGCTGACACATAAAATATACCTCCATAAAATCTAGAGGATAGAAATATTGCAGGCTACCTTTGCTGACCACAGGACTCTAAAATTAGATGTGAACTACAAAGATACACAAAAGAAAAAAAAAGTTTAACAATTGGAAATTAAACACCCTGCTAATGAACAACCAGTTGGTCCGAGATGAAATCAGAGAGGAAATAAAAAATTTCCTGGAAACAAATGAGAATGAAGACACAAACTGCCAGAATTTCTGGGACACAGCTAAAGCGGTCCTAAGAGAAAAAAATTATAACTTTACAAGCACACATCAGGAAGGAAGAAGGGGCCTACCTGAACAACTTAATGACGCAGTTCATAGACTTAGAAAGTGCTCAAAAAAACTACCCAAATATAAGAAGACAGAAGGAAACAAAGCTGAAAGCAAAATTCAATGAAGTGGAAAACCAAAAAACAATTTGAAAGATCATCGAAAGCAGAATCTGGTTCTTTGAAAAAATAAACAAGATTGATAGACCATTGGCAAAACTCACAAAGAAAGAGAGAGAAACCTGATAATCCATATTAGAAATGAAAAGGGGGAGATCACTACAGATATTGCAGAGATCCAATGGTAATCAGAGTCTACTTTGAGAAACTTTATGCTACTAAATATGAGAACCTAGAAGAAATGGAAAAATTCTTGGACACTTATAACCTTCCAAAGTTAAGTAAGGAGGATGTAGAATATCTAAACACCCCCATCACTACTGAGGAAATTGAAACTGTAATCAAACATCTGCCCAAAAAAAAAAAAAAAGCCCAGGCCCAGATGGATTTCCTAATGAATTCTTTCAAATCTTTCAAGAGGAGAGATACTGCCAATACTAGCCAGGCTCTTCCATGAAATTGAAAATATAAGAACACTCCCAAAGAGCTTTTATCATGCCAACATCACCTTGATACCAAAACTGGACATAGATGCTGCCAAAAAAGAAAATTACAGACCAATATCCCTGATGAACGCTGATGCAAAGATCTTCAACAAAATCCTGGCAAATAGGATCCAATGCATCATCAAGAAGATAATACACTATGACCAAGTAGGTTTCACCCAGGAATGCAATGATGGTTTAACATCCGTAAATCTATCAACATCATACACAACATCAACAAGAAGAAAAATAAAAATCACATGATCATATCAATAGATGCAGAGAAAGCATTTGATAAGGTCCAACACCCATTCTTGATAAAAACACTCAGCAAGATGGAAATGAAAGGAACCTTTCTCAATCTAGTTGAAACCATCTACCACAAGCCAATGGCAAATATTATCCTCAATGGAGAAAAACTAAAAGCCTTTCCTCTAAATCCTGGTACAAGACAAGGCTATCCGCTCTCACCACTCCTCTTCAACATAGTACTGGAAGAGCTTGCTATAGCGATCAGATAAGACAAAGATATCAAGGGAATCCAGATAGAAAAGGAAGAAGTCAAGCTCTCATTGTTTGCAGACGACATGATACTCTACTTAGAAAACCCTAAAGACTCAACCAAAAGTTTTCTAGAAACAATAGACTCATATGGCAAAGTGGCAGGCTACAAAATTAACACACAGAAATCAATAGCCTTTTTATACACCAATAATGATAGGGAAGAGATGGACGTCAAGAATGCAATCCCATTCACAATAGTGCCATACAAACTCAAATACCTGGAGCAGGTTGACCGCAGACTTGAAGGACCTATACAAAGAAAACTATAAAGCCCTGCTCCGAGAAATAAGAGAGGACACACGGAAATAAAAACACATACCTGCTCATGGATTGGCAGGATTAACATAATTAAAATGGCAATACTCCCCAAAGCATTGTACACATTTAATGTGATCACTCTAAAGACAACTGTGACATTCTTCAAAGAAGTGGATCAAACACTTATGAAATTCATCTGGAACAATGAACACCCTCGAATAGCTACAACATTCCTAGGGAAAAAGAAAATGGGAGGCATTACTTTCCTCAACTTTAAACTGTAATACAAAGCAATAGTTATCAAAACAGCATGGTATTGGAATAAAGACAGATGCTCAGATCAGTGGAATATGCTTGAGTTCTCAGACAATGTTCACCAGACATACAATCACCTAAATTTTGACAAAGTAGCAAGAAATCCTAAGTGGAGCAGGGAAAACCTCTTCAACAAGTGGTGCTGCCACAAATGGTTAGCCACTTGCAAAAAAGTGAACATAGACCCCGAGTTAATATCATGTATGAATGTAAAATCCAAATGGATTAAAGACCTTGATATCAGACCTGATACCATAAGGTATATAGAACAACACATCGGTAAAACACTCCATGACATTGAGACTAAAGGCATCTTCAAGGAGGAAACTGCACTTTCCAAACAAGTGGAAGCAGAGATCAACAGATGGGAATACATCAAGCTGAGAAGCTTCTGCACCTTAAAAAATAGTGCCCAGGATACAAGAGCCATCCACCATGTGGGAGAAACTATTCACCCAAAACCTTTCAGATAAAGGGCTAATATCCAAAATATACAGGGCACTGAAAGAATTTTACAAGAAAAAAACATCTAATCCCATCAAAAAATGGGGAGAAGAAATGAATAGACACTTTGATAAAAAAAAAGAAATACAAATAGCCAAAAGGCACATAAAAATGCTCCTCATCACGAATCATCAGAGATGCAAATCAAAACAATGATGAAATATGATCTCACATCACAGAAATTGACATACACCACAAAGAACGAGAATGTGGATGTGGAGAAAACGGGGATGTGGAGAGAAAGGAACTCTTATCCACTGCTGGTGGGAATGCCGTTTAGTCCAACATCTATGGAAAGCAATATGGAGATTCCTCCAAAATCTGGAAATTGAGCTCTCATTCGACCCAGCTATTCCACTCCTAGGGATATACCCTAAAAACACAAGAATACAACACAAAAACCCCTTCCTCACATCTATATTTATTGCAGCACTATTCACAAAAGCCAGATTCTGGAAACAACCAAGATGCCCTTCAACAGACAAATGGCTAAAGAAACTGTGGGAAATATACACAATGGAATATTATGCAGCCATCAGGAGAGATGAAGTCATGAAATTTCCTATACATGGATGTACATGGAATCTATCATGCTGAGTGAAATAAGTCAGAGGGAGAGAGAGACACAGAATAGTCCCACTCATTTATGGGTTTTAAGAAAAATAAAGGTCATTTTTGTAACAATACTCAGAGACAATTAGAGGAGAGCTGGAACACCAGCTCATTTCATGAAGCTCACCACAAAGAATGGTGAGTGCAGTTATAGAAATAACAACACAGAGAACTACCATAATCATGTAAATGAATGAGGGAACTAGAAAGCCTGTCTGGAGTACAGGTGGAAGTGGGGTTGGATGGAGGGATATTTGAGACATTGGTGGTGGGAATGTTGCACTGGTGAAGGGGGTGTTCTTTACATGACTGAAACCTAATCACAATCATATTTGTAATCAAGATGCTTAAATAAAGAAAAAAAAAAGAAAAGAATCCCAAAAGGTGGGAATTACATCATATGCCAGATAGAACAAGTGGTCATCAGGTGAGGCTTGATGGCTGCCTAGTGCAGATGGAGGGAGGGATCAGTGCGCATGCTAGGCAGGTGTACATAGAATACTTTATAAGCCTAGACCTGACCAACCACTTTCCCTGGTTAGTTTAGGACAGAAGTGCAGATTCTCTGTTTGGAGCATTCATTTCTCTCCTTCCCACTGCACATAAATCACCGGAAAACCACAGTGGCACATAACTACAAGCAGACACACACACACACACACACACACACACACACACATTCTAAAAGCATTGTTTTGAGTTTGGCTGGTGCTATTTGCTCCATTCTACCTTAGCCCATAAGTACTTGTATATTTAATTTAAATGAAAAATTTAGTAGTTCTAAACTGTTATGCGAAAAAACAAAGATATTTTCCCAAATGTTCCTATATTAAAAGTCCACTATATGAGTACTATTGTTTTATGATTATTTTAAATCTTTAACCTTCAAGTTTATATTCACCTGACATTTTGCTATTATTTTCTCACTTGCTTACTTTTCTCTTACTAACAATCACTCATATCAATTATTTTTTCAGTAACTTCCCCATATACCTTCTAATTTTGATTCATACTTCTCTCAGACTCTACAGGAATCCTGATGTAATTGTATAGTAGAGTCCCTGACACTCAATATTTAGGAAACAAGAAAAAATAATGAGGAAAGAGGCTTTGCTAAACTCTATATTTAAAGGAAACATTTAAAAAATACAGTCTTGGCTTTGATTTGTAACTACATTTGTTCTCATATATAAAATATATATCTGTTTTATATTCTATATATATTTCTAAAAGTTTACACATCATAGTTCTGTATATCTGTTTATCAGCCTTCTGTGGTACTATTATGTGAGTTGAGTGGAAAGGACAATGAGAAAGATAGCCTGGAGGAAGAGTTTGTATTCTTTACTAGACACAACTATGCCAGGCATGGGTGAGGACTATTAAAGATTGCTCCAAGCATCTTTGTGGCATGAACACATAAACTTTCTGAGACAGATGTCCAGCTGTGCCTGATACCCATTTGTACAACATTCCTTAGGATCTACCCTCACCCCTCTAGTCCTCAGGGAGCTGCAAGTTATGCATTTAGGGAGTAGTGAGGAAATGATCCTGAGGGAAAGAAAAATCAGTCTGCAGTTAAACACAGATTTTCCAAGAATTTTGTCTAACTTCACAGAAAATTATTTTAGAAGGAGGCAAGACAGTGAATCAAAATTGTTTTTATGTCCACCCTGTCAATTAATGAAGATCAAATTCTACCTTCCCAGAGCATTCAAGACCATGTAAGTTCCTCCCCAGCTGATGACTGAAAAGAACAGGTTACAGGCTGATAACCAGATATACTTATTTCATTCCAACAATTCTTATATAGGACAAGAATAACTGGGAATGTGCAGGATAGTAAGACATATCAAGAGATGCCAGGACAGATAAATATAAGCATTTGGGCTTAGGAATGACTCATGAGAAACAAAGTGTTAATAGGTATTATATCCTTTAACCAGAGCTGTATGTGAAGGAAGAGGGATGGCCCAGAGTCGCACCTGATTAGTGTCCACTTATCATGTGGAGATGGCACCCCTCTTTGTGCTGTCCATCCCATCTATAGAATGGTGTCTCCAAGCATTTGTCTCAAGACAAATCCCTGGAAGAGTTCCCCAGAACAGTGGCTCTATGGGTTTCACCCTGCTAGGTAGTTTGAAAAAAGAATCACAGAGATATTCAAAATTCTTTATTAACATATCTGAGAAATGTGATGGGAGAGACAAAAAGAGAGACAGAAATACAGAGAAAAAAAGAGACAAAGAGAGAGGAAGAAAGAGAGAGTGAGATAAAGAGTGAAAAACCATCAAGAGGGAATAGTGGAAAAAAACATAAATGCCTTTCTGAAGAAGGTTATTTAAAATCTCTCCTTTAATTTTTTTAGTGGTGGCTTGGTTTTTGGATCTTACACTCCATTGCTCAATCTAGTCCTGGATTTTATTCAAGGATTAATCCTGGCTGAAGGGCCATATATTCCCTACTTATTCTTATTAAGATTTTTAGATTCTCGGGACCGGAGAGGTGGCACTAGAGGTAAGGCATCTGTGTTGCAAGCACTAGCCTAGGACAGAACCCAGTTTGATTCCCTGGAATCCCATATGGTCCCTCCAAGCCAGGGGCGATTTCTGAGCACATAACCAGGAGTAACCCCTGATCATGAAATGGGTGTGGCCCCCACAACAAATAAAAAACAAACAAACAAAAAAAGATTTTTAGATTCTCCTTCTACATCTCTGGGTGGTTTTTCCATTTATCCTTTTCCTGAGTACTCAAGATTTGCTTTCAAAATAATATGTTCCTCATATAGTTCAGGTATGAACATTTTTTGTAATATAATACTTATTTATTTAAACCAAAACAAAGGTGTTCTTCCCAAGTTTTTCTTTCCTTTCCACCTACCCTCTTGATATGTAAAAGCTCACCTGAATTACATTTTGTTTGTTTGTTGTTTTTTTTTTTTTTGGAGGGGGACCATACCCACAGCTCTTGGGGTTACTCCTGCCTTTGCGTTCAGAAGTCACTCCTGGCAGACTCAGAGGACTAAGATTCAAACTCATCCAGGTTCGTCCTGGGTTGGCCAAATACAAGGCAAAACTCCTACTGCTCCTATTGCTGTGCTATCTGGTCCTCCTTTCTGGATCACTTAGATTTCCCTTTGAACCGGTGAATTTTGTATTGAGTTAATAAAGAAAGTTCAGCTTTGGTTTGGTGCAATGAGAGACACCACAGGGAGACATCAGTGACTCCATGATTCTTGCCTGACTGGCTTTGTTTATTAATTCTTTATGGCTACCATACCCTGCTGCCTGGAATTGGAGATAAGTTGCATGGGATGGGGTGATCTCACAACATATGTGATTTATTTTACAATTGACTCTTGGACAGTGATGAAGAGATCTGAGAAGATATCAATAATGTGAGTTATTTGAACCTCTGGTAGATATCACCATCACTGCCTCCTAGAGCTGGACTGAGTTTGAAATGCCCTTCATTGTTACAGCAGTGCACCTGACCCCTGTTCTGAATGTGGCAGAGGCCTCCTCAGGTAGGAAAAAGCAGGCAGAGAAGGGGAGAGACCTTAAGACTATGAGCAGCATCCCAGAGGCAGGGGCCCACAGCCTGTCTTCTCTACCTAAGCTACTATGTTGAGGAATTCCAATATGCAGCAGATTATTGAAATCACTGATGGTAGAAGCCAAAAGAAAAGCCCCACTTGAGGGGGGCCAATAGTAGGGAGATAAACAGGTCCCCCTTCCATATTTCAGCCCAGGAACTAATGGCTTTTCCTTCTTAGACAACCTCAATAGCATAGTACAAGTAGAAGATGTAGGAGAAAATGGAGAATTCAACCTGAACAAAGCCCAACGGGGAGAAGCTGCTTTCATAAGCTCCTGTAAATTTCTTCTAGTTTAATCTATAGATCCTATTTGCATTCCTCAAACTGTGTGTTCTGTCTGTATGGATTAACTTATGATAGATTTTTTGTTTGTTTGTTTGTTTTTGGGCCACACCCGGTGATGCTCAGGGGTTACTCCTGGCTATGCACCCAGAAGTTGCTCCTGGCTTGGGGGAACATATTGGATGCCTGGGGATCAAACCATGGTCCCTCCAAAGCTAGCACTGGCAAGGCAGACACCTTACCTCTAGTGCCACTGCACCAGCCTCTACTCATAATAGATATTTTTCAGTTTATTTGAAACTTTTTTTTATTTAAACATCTTGATTACATATATGATTGTGATTAGGTTTCAGTCATGTAAAGAACACCTCCTTTCAACAGTGCAACATTCGCACCACCAATGTCCCAAATCTCCCTCCATCCTACCCCACTCCCACCGGTAGTACAGATAGGCTTTCCAGTTCCCTCATTCATTCACATGATTATGGTAGTTCTCTGTGTAGTTATTTCTATAACTGCACTCACCATTCTTTGTGGTGAGCTTCATGAAGTGAGCTGGAAGTTCCAGACCTCCTCTCATTGTCTCTGAGGATTGTGGCAAAAATGACTTTTATTTTTCTTAAAACCCATAGATGAGTGAGACTATTCTGCGTCCCTCTCTTTCTCTCTTTCTCTGACTTATTTCACTCAGCATGATAAATTCCATGTACATCCATGTATAGGAAATTTCATGACTTCATCTCTCCTGATGGCTGCATAATATTCCATTGTGTATATGTACCACAGTTTCTTTAGCCATTTGTCTGTTGAAGGGCATCTCGGTTGTTTCCAGAGACTGGCTATTGTTAATACTGCTGCAATAAATATAGATGTGAGGAAGGGGTTTTTGTATTGTGTTCTTGTGTTTTTAGGGTATATCCCTAGGAGTGGAATAGCTGGGTCGAATGAGAGCTCAATTTCCAGATTTTGGAGGAATCTCCATATCGCTTTCCATAAAGGTTGGACTAGACAGCATTCCCACCAACAGTGAATAAGAGTTCCTTTCTCTGCACATCTCTGCCAGCACTGATTGTTCTCATTTTTTGTGATGTTCCCCAATCTCTGTTTTGTGAGGTGGTATCTCATCGTTGTTTTGATATGCAACTACCTGATGATTAGTGACAAGGAGCCATTTTTCATGTGTCTTTTGGCCATTTGTATTTCTATTTTATAAAAGCATTTGTTCATTTCTTCTCCCCATTTTTTGATCGGATTAGATATATTTTCTTGTAAAGTTCTGTCAGTGCACTGTATATTTTGGATATTAACCCCTTATCTAATGGGTGTTGGGTGAATAGTTTCTCCCACTTGGTGGGTGACTCTTGTATTCTGGGCACTATTTATTTTGAGGTGCAGAAGCTTCTCAGCTTAATGTATCCCCATCTGTTGATCTCTGCTTCCACTTGTTTGGAAAGTGCAGTTTCCTCCTTGAAGATGCCTTTAGTCTCAATGTCATGGAGTGTTTTACATACATGTGGTTCTATATACTGTATGGTATCAGGTCTGATATCAAGGTCTTTAATTCATTTGGATTTTACCTTTGTACATGATGTTAACTGGGGTCTATGTTCACTTTTTTGCAAGTGGCTAACCAGTTGTGCCAGCATCACATGTTGAAGAGGTTTTCCCTGCTCCACTTAGGATTTCTTGCTCCTTTGTCAAAAATTCGGCAATTGTATGTCTGGGGGACAATGTCTGAATATTCAAGCATATTTCACTGATCTGAGGGTCTGTCTTTATTTCAATACCATGCTGTTTTGATAACTATTGCTTTGTAATACAATTTAAAGATGAGGAAAGTAATGCCTCCCATTTTCTTTTTCCCTAGGAGTGCTTTAGCTATTCGAGGGCATTTATTGTTCCAGATGAACTTCATAAGTGTTTGATCCACTTCTTTGAAAAATGTCATGGGTATTTTTAAGGGGATCGCATTAAATCTGTATAATGCTTTGGGGGATATTGCCATGTTAATGATGTTAATCCTGCCAATTCATGAGCAGGGTATGTGTTTTCATTTCCATGTGTCCTGTCTTATTTCTCGGAGCAGGGCTTTATAGTTTTCTTTGTATAGGTCCTTCACGTCTTTGGTCAAGTTGACTCCAAGATATTTGAGTTTATGTGGCACTATTGTGAATGGGATTGACTTCTTTTTTTTTTTTTTTTTTTTTTTTGGGCCACACCCGGCCTTGCTCAGGGGTTACTCCTGGCTGTCTGCTCAGAAACAGCTCCTGGCAGGCACGGGGGACCATATGGGACACTGGGATTCGAACCAACCACCTTTGGTCCTGGATCGGCTGCTTGCAAGGCAAACGCCGCTGGGCTATCTCTCCGGGCCCGGGATTGCCTTCTTGACTTCCTTCTCTTCCCTATCATTATTGGTGTATAAAAAGGCCATTGATTTCTGTGTGTTACTTTTTTAATATTTTTATTTTTAATTATGAGAACAATGATGCAAAGAGGACAAGGTAAAGTTACAGTGAAAGAACAATTGCCCATAAACAGAGTTCTCAGAAGAAATCCCCTTGCTGACACCTAAATATTGAACTTACAGTCAAAAAAATTAAGAAAAATAAGGCAGAACCCATGTACAATTACTTTGTCCACAAGTCCCCAGATGTAGTACATTATAACATTTCTTAGCAGTATAAAAAGCAATGTAAAGCCATGAGATTTATGTGACTCTTTAACTTTGAAGGCATAGTATTTTAATATATTCATGCACATACATATAGTTTAAGTTAACATCAAAAGTTTAAGAGGTTTTTCTTTTTTGGGCTATTCTTAATTTTGTAGCCTGCCACCTTGCTATATGAGTCTATTGTTTCTAAAAGCTTTTTGGTAGAGTATTTAAGGTTTTCTAAGTAGAGTATCATGAAGTCTGCAAACAATGAGAGCTTGACTTTTTCCTTTCCTATCTGAATTCCCTTGATATCTTTTTCTGCCTGATCACTATAGCAAGCACTTCCAGTACTATGTTGAAGAGGAGTGGTGAGAGTGGACAGCATTGTCTTGTACCAGAATTTAGAGGAAAGGCTTTTAGTTTTTCTCCATTGAGCATAATATTTGCAATTGGCTTATGGCAAATGGCTTCAACTAGATTGATAAAGGTTCCTTCCAGTCCCTTCTTGCTGAGTGTTTTGGTCAAGAATGAATGGGTGGTGGACCTTATCAAATGCTTTCTCTGCATTTATTGATATGATCATATGGTTTTTATTTTTCTTGTTATTGATGTTGTGTATGATGTTGAAAGAGTTATGGATGTTAACCATCCTTGCATTCCTGGGATGAAACCTACTTGGTTTTAGTGTATGATATTCTTGATGATGCATTAGATCTTATTTGCCAGGATTTTGTTGAAGATCTTTGCATCAGCATTCATCAGGGATATTGGTCTGTAATTTTCTTTTTTGGCAGCATCTCTGTCCGGTTTTGGTTTCAAGGTGATGCTGGTTTCATAAAAGCTGTTTGAGAATGTTCCCATTTTTTCAATTTCCTGGAAGAGCCTGGCTAGTATTGGTAGTAGCTCCTCTTGAATGATTTGAAAGAATTTATTAGGAAATCAATCTGGGCCTGGGCTTTTCTTTTAGGGCAGATGTTTGATTACAGTTTTAATTTCCTCAGTAGTGATGGGGGTGTTTAGATATTCTACATCATTCTTCTTAAATATTGAAGGTTATAAGTGTCTAAGAATTTATCCATTTCTTCTAGGTTCTCATGTTTATTAGCATAAAGTTTCTCAAAGTAGACTCTGTTTACCCTTTGGATCTCTGCAATATCTCTCGTGGTCTTCCTCTTTTCGTTTCTAATATGAGTTATCTGATTTCTTTCTGTATCTTTCTTTGTGAGTTTTGCCAATGGTCTATCAATCTTGTTTATTTTTTCAAAGAACCAATTTCTGCTTTCGTTGATCTTTTGGATTGTTTTTTGGTTTTCCACTTCATTGAGTTCTGCTTTCAACTTTGTTATTTTCTTCTGTCTTCCTATTTTTGGTTCCTTTTGTTGGTCATTTTCTAATTTTTTTAACTGTGTCATTACATTATTCAGGTAGGCCCCTTCTTCCTTCCTGATGTGTGCTTTTAGAGCTATAAATTTTCCTCTCAGGACTGCTTTTACTGTGTCCCATAGATTATGGCAGTTTGTGTCTTCATTATCATTTGCTTCCAGGAAAGTTTTGATTTCCTTTTTAATTTCATCTCGGACCCACTGATTGTTCAGTAGCAGGGTGTTTATTTTCCAATTATTAAAGTTTTTCTTCTGTGTGACTTTGTATTTCACATCTAATTTCAGAGCCTTGTGGTCAGCAAAGTTAGGGTGCAAGATTTCTATCCTCTTAATTTTATGGAGTTATGTTCTATGTGTCAGCATGTCTATTGGAGAATGTCTATTGGAGAATGACCCATGTACATTGTAGAAGTATGTGTATCCAGATTTTTTTGTTATGGAGTGTCCTATATTTATCTACTAGTCCTCTTTCTTCCATTACTCTTTTCAGGGGTAGTATGTTTTTGTTGGTTTTCAGTCTGGTTGACTTATCAAGTGTTGATAGGGCCGTGTTGAGGTCTCCCACAATGATTGTGCTATTGATTTCTTCTTTCAGATTTGTCAGTAATTGTATTAGATAATTTTCTGATCTCTCTAGGGTGCATATATGTTTAATAGTGTGATTTCTTCCTGTTGCACATATTCTTTGATTAGTACATAGTGTCCATTTTTTCCCTTACCACTTTTCTGAGTATAAAGTTGCTGTCATCAGATATTAATATGGCCACTTCAGCATTTTTAAGGCTGTTGTTTGCTTGGATGATTTTCCTCCAGCCTTTGATTTTGAGTCTATCTTTTTTCTGTCTATTCAGGTGTGTTTCTTGTAGTCAGCACAATGTTGGATTCATCTTTTCACCCATTTTGCCACTCTGTGTCTTTTAATTGGTGAATTTAGTCCATTTATATTGAGGGACATGATTGTCATAGGATTTTTTTTCTTCTTTTTTGTTTTTTTTCTTTTTTTTTCTTTTTTTTATTTATTTTTTTTTTCTTTTTATTTCTTTTTTTTTTGTAATGGTTTTTATTTAATTATTTTTTCAAACAGAAAAAGCCATTTAATCACACATATACATTCATAGGACTTTAAACAAAATGTAATATAAAATATAAAAAAAAACAAAACCCCACAACAAAAAAAAATTACATTTACTTGTAAACTGCTTAACAGCTGGTGGGTTGGCTGACAGGGCTGCCCAAGAAAAGCAAAAGCAGATATAATGAGGTACATTTTCAATGAATAACCACCACAGATCATGTGAACTGCTCTAGCAGCCCAGTCACCTGTTCCCCAATCTCGCCTCCTTAGAGACAAACCAGGGCAGTCCTCCCATGAATTGAGGGCTCCAGCTATATCGGTAAGCACATCAAAGAACAGACAAAACAAACAAACCAAAAAAAAAAAACTAAAACAAACAAACAAAAATCACGCCATAGTCTTGAATCTTGTATTAAGAAACATGGTATAGCACATAACGAAAGAGAAGAAAGGAAGAAAGAAAAAAAAATATAATTGGGAACAACACTTTCAATAATCGCACCCAAACAAAAAAATCAACCAAAATAGATAAATAAATCAAAAATAATAATAACAATAATAAATAAATGTAATATATATTTATATAAAAAATAACCAAGATTTTGTGCTTTTTGTATTTGTTTTTTCCCTCCTGCCCTGGCACAGTAAATGTTGGGGTCATTCGAAGGATTTAATGTCATCTTTGTAGATAAGTTTGCTGTGTTTGTTGGTCTCTCTTGTCTTAGAGTAGACCTGTCATTTTTTGCTTTAAGGATGGTTTATCATCTCCAAAGTCTCTGAGCTGTTGTTTATCCATGAAGCTATGTATTCTTTCTTCAAACCTGAATGTGAGTCAGGCTGGGTGCAGTATTCTCGGTGATGCATTTTTTTTTTTTCATTCAGTCTTGTCACAATATCCCACCACTGTCTTCTGGCCTTGTGATTTTCTTGTGACATGTCTGCTGTAAGTCTTAGGGATGCTCCTTTGAATGTAATTTCCCTTTTTGATCTTGCTGCTTTCAGTATTCTGTCTCTATCTGTGGGATTTGTCATTGTAACGAGGATGTGTCTTGGGGTATTTTTTCTTTGGGTGTCTTTTAGCTGGTACTCTTTGGGCATGCAGGATTTGATTGCATGTAGTCTTTAACTCTGGGAGTATCTCTTTGATGATGTCTTTGACAGTTGATTCTTCCTGGAGATTGCCTACCTGGGCTTCTGGGACTCTGATAATTCTCATGTTGTTTCTGTTGAGTTTATCAAAGACTTCTATTTTCATCTGTTTGCATTCCTTGAGTACGTTTTCCATTGCCTGTTTGTTTGTCTTAAGGTTCTTTTACAATTTCTTCTGTTGTGTTGAGTTTTTCTGTATCACATCTTTCAGTACTCCGATTCTCTCCTCAGCTGCTTAAACTTTGGTGGCAATGCCATCCATTGATTTTTTTCAGTTGAGCTACCATGTTTTTCAGATCTGTTATTTCAGTTTGGAGTTTTCTGATTTCTGTCTTTGTGTTCTGTTCAGACGGATCTATGCTTTCTTTGAGTTCTTCAAATATCTTCTATATTGCTATTTTAAGTTCCTTATCCGATAGGTTAATCAGGTCTTTGGAATTTGTTAGGTCATCCAGACTTTCATTTTCATTCTCTGTGCATGGTGTTTGCCTGAGAGGTTTCCTTATTGTCACACTTGTAGTGTGGTTTTTCTTGCATGTTGTTGTGGGGTTCATTGGTTAGAGAGAGTGTGTGGCCAGGAAGTGAAGTGAAGCCATTCTTCTACTTCCTCTATTGACAGATTTTTGGTGGTGTGCTCCCTAGGCCTCCGAGGAGATCTTTAGGGATTCAGAAACACAGGCAGACAGGCACAGGAGTAGTTTCCCTTGAAGTCCTCAGAGTGAACCAAGGCACAACAGGGTGGAGCCTCCGCAGGCCAGAGACCTCAGCTTATTGGATGGTGACCCCCACAGCCTGAATTTAATCACTGGGCAGCTTTGAAATGCAGTTTTTTGGGAGTGTGCTCCCTAGGCCTCTGAGGAGACCTTCAGGGATTCAGAAACAAAGGCAGACAGGCTCAGGAAAAGTTTCCCTTAAAGTCCTCAGAGTGAACCAAGACACATCAGGGCAGAGCCTCTGCAGGCCAGAGACCTCAGCTTATTGGACGGTGACCCCCCACAGCCAGAATTTACTCACTGGGCAGCTTCAAAATGCAGGTTTTTGGGGTTGCGCTCCCTAGGCCTCTGAGGAGACCTTCAGGGATTCAGAAACACAGGCAGACCTTATAATAGATTTTAATGATTAAAGTTTTGTTCTATGACCTACTGTATAAGAAATATTTTTTTCACAAATTTTTACAATCTTTTTTAAATAATTTTTATTTTGACCAAAGTGGATTATAAATCATTCACAGTAGTATTTCAGATACATAGTGATGTTGAATCAAGGGCATTCCCACCATCAATATTGTCAGTTTGTGGTTTGATATTAGTTTGCACAGTTTCAGGAAAGTACATAATGTTGTTAGATTTTTAATAGTTGTAAACAACCATAATGAATATTTCCCAATTGCTCTGATGTTTGGTTGTATATACTATTTAGCAACTTATTCTCAAAATTATATTACTAATAAGCTCTAATATCTTTGTCCACAATGGAAAATGAACTAAGATACTCAAACTCTTTCACTGTGCTCATTATAAGAATGTTTTAGCAAAATTATGTTCAATGTGTGTGTGTATATATATATATATATATATTTCTGCATAAATGTTCTTATGATATTTTATTTTATTTTATTATTTTTTTCTTTTTCTGCCACACCAGTTTGATGCTCAGGGGTTACTCCTGGCTAAAAGCTCAGAAATTGCCCCTGGCTTGGGGGACCATATGGGACGCCGGGGGATCAAACTGTGGTCCTGATCCTTGGCTAGCGCTTGCAAGGCAGACACCTTACCTCTTGCGCCACCTCGCCAGCCCCTCTTATGATATTTTAGAGAAGTTTATGGAAAAGGAACTTAATGTTCTAGACTTGTTTTATAGTGCCTAATGTGAGAATGTTTAAGAATTTTTAAAGTGTATTTGAAGAAAGGTTCTAATGTTTATGTTCAGAGAAGTCTTTGACATAAATTTTGTAATATGTATCAGACAATTTTTAATATTGTATAAATTTGTAGTATGCATAACACAATTATTTTGAGAATATGTATGCATAATCTGATCTTTGATGCTTTTACAGGCAACTTTTACTATGCCTATACAAAATAACAACCAATTTTATAAGTTCTGATCTGGGGTTTCTTCTTCTGGTGGAGATAGGTAGAACTAAACTTTTGTGACGTTTCTAATATTTCTTTTTGTTTTGAACAGTAAGGGTTGAATTGTGAGATGCCATCCAGCTATTAACCCAAAACAAATCACCCTAATTTTCTCTTGCCCTTTTCACCTACCCCTTTGATATGTGAAAGTTACCTGGATCACTTGATCTTCTCCCCACCATGGTGAATTTGGTATGGTTTAACAAAGAAAGGTCAGTTTTGATTTGTGCTGAGAGGCACCATGTGGTGCAGTAAAGTCCATGACTCTCTCCAGACTGCCTTGGTTTATTAATGCTTGCCACTCCTCTACTTCTTCAGACCCATCCGCCTGGAGTTAGAAATAGTCTTGTGGGGTAATTGGGATAATTTAACAACATGGTGTTTATTTTATAATTTTCTTCTTAAATTTTATTATTTTCTAAAATTTCCTTACCAAGCTCTTCCATCCTATCACACTGGAAACACTAATTCTCATTCAAAATCTAAGGCAGTTTTTCAGAATGAATGGTATATCACTTAGAGGACGCTGCAGATAGAGGAGATAAATGCTTCAATTGCAATGTAAGTGCTTTCTTTACTGGACCAAGAATTTACTTTTATAGTTGGAGAATTCCTGTGGAGCAACTAAGTACATGTACAGAAAGCCTGTCTAGAGTACAGTCCGTTGTGGGGTGGGGAGGAAGGACACTTGGGATATTGGTCATGAGAATGTATGCACTGGTGAAGGATTATATATAATATATATATATATATATATATATATTATATATATATAAAATAAAAAAAAATAAAAGAAAGATAAGGCTTCCCAATTCTTACCACAGGTTGTGTTCTTTACACTGACTATATAGAAAGAAGAGGTACAGTAAATGCACCCATATATGTCTAAACCCCGGCCCTTTGCCTGGTCTGTATTTGTGAATTGGGGGACAAAAGAAAAAAATTAAAAAAAAACTTAAAAAAAAAAAGGGACAGATGGACCAGTAAGTTTGGTGATTCAATTTAAAGTCCTCTCTCCTCTCTTGATTTGTTTTCTTGTTTTCTTTGTCTTTCCCTCTTTCCACTATAATGAGTGAAATACTGAATTTTTCTTCTTATACCTCCCTGAGGCATTAAATCCACATCATTAGGCTTCACACTTAGAGTTCCATAAGCATACAATCTTTATTTTTCAATATTTGACTAGAATGATTTTGTACACATTTATCACCATCTTGTTTATTGGTGTTTTCGTTTTTTTTTACTCTAGCCTGTGCTCAGAGCTTATACCTTGTTCTGTACTCAGGGATAGCCTTCTGACAAATATTCAGGAGACTGAATGTGGGTACAGGTAAGCTGATGCATAGAATGTTAGTGCTCCTGTATGCTATGCCATTCACTCCAAATCCCTCCTTAGTTTTTATATATGGACACAGTTTTTTGTTTGATTTTAATATCTTGACCATTGGATACAATGCAAAAATGGAGTAGTTAGGTTAGAGGTATTTTAAAATTTATTTCATAACATTCTCAGATTAGATACCCAGGATTCCTAATAAGAGATTATAAAATCATATATAATATTTGAACAGTCTTTAGTACTTCTTTCCATAAGAAAAGCATATAATGTTTCCTTTTAGTCCACATTCCTGTGTATTTTATTTTATTATTTGTTCAATAATCGCCATTCTCGAGATGGTTGATTTAAGATACATTCTTAAAAATTAATGAAATATATAAGATTTTTCTCAAATACTTCCCATTTACTTGAGTAAGTCTGAGTAATGATTATAGGTTCAGGATTGTCTGAAAAAAAAACCTCTGGCTTAACTTAATTAGAGCTTGTTAATGAACAGGAGCTTGCAGTTGTTATTGCCTTACCACTGAGATTAATTGGGAGGTGACTACGGTAACAGTCATGAATGTGTGTTAGAGATAGTATATGCTGACAACCTGTTTCACTTCTGGAACTCCGTGTGGCTCCTTGACCCCTACCACAAGTGATTCCTAAGTATAGACCTATGAGTAAGCCATAAGCAATTCCAGGTGTGACTTCAGGGAATTCTCACTACTAAAAACCCAGAGTAAATAAGCAAATAAAATACAAGTGTTTCATGAGTGTTTCATATTTATTTTAATAGATAGGTGGAATAGACCTGGACAGTAGCAGGGAGGTTTACATTTGTGACATTCACATAGTCATTCAAACCATAAAGTGTTGCCTGGAAAAATTAATAACAAAGCAAGTCTGAAAGGTCTCGTATAACAGCGCACTCAATGGTATGATAGTAAGAAAGTTGTTCTGAGAAACTGTTGTCAGTTGTGTCACCAATTGAACTAGATACTTAGTAACTTGAAAATCATTGGAAAATAATGTATATATAATATAAGTATTGCATATATAAAATGCATATTGTGTGTATGTAATATATGTGTATATTATATACAAAATATATAAAATATTGTATATATTATATATACAAATATATATAAAATATGTAATAACTGAAAACATTTGATTGTGTTGTATTTATAAGTACACATTGTTACGTAACATATAAAATTGAACAAAAATGTATCAGTACTGATATGTATTTTTAATGTGACATAAATAATGTAACTATTTATGTACTAAAATAAACTAAAATATGTAACTAAAATAGGTACTATGCTACATCATCTATTTAGATTTTTCTAACTCAAAATACAGATTTTGATACCCAAGATTCCTTAGATATAAGGATAAATTCAATTGATGGTCGATCTTGATGTTTTGTGTAGCACATTTCTTGTCTGTTGGAGTTTTAATTAAATTTCTGGTACTTTTTTGGCATCTTTGAGCATGGCCTGGGGTGATTCTTGAGCATCGATCCTAAAGTAAGTCCTGAGTGCCATAGGGTATTGCCACAAAGAAAAATAAATGTACAGGGCTGACCAAAATCCTACAATAAGCAATTTGATAGATTGGTATTTGCACCCCCAAAATAAAATTCCAGTGTCATCATCTTGCTCTTTATCATAATAATATGTGACATATGGAAAAGATAGGAAGTAAACCTTTTTTCTAATTTCTAAAAGTAGACTCCATTAATTTAGCAGTATGCTTAATAGGGAAAAGCAATTAAATCAGAATTGCTCAAATGTGTTTCATAAAACACTAATAACTCTAGACAGCCTGTAAGGCGAAATTATTCTAAAGTAATATCATTTGAAGAAAACTATATAATTAGAATTCTTTCTGAGGAAATCCTGTTTCATGTCAGACTTGAGCTCAACTGGCTCTAGGGACTGCAATGTAATGAAACAGAACATTCTCGGGTTATTTTTTAACCTCATAATTTGCTTCTTTCATTTGTGTGTATTATATTTATTGGTAATAAAGTATAACAAATAGGACTGGAGTGATAGCACAGAGTGTGGGGTATTTGCCTTGCACAATTTATCCAGGGTTCTATCCCTAGCCTTCAACATGACCTTCTGAACTTGCTAGGAGTAGACTTCTGAGCACAGAGCCGGGAATAACCCTTGAGTGCCATAGGATGTGGCCAAAACCAAACAAATAAAAAAATACCAAACTTAGACCCCCAGCTAACATCATGTATGAAGGTAAAATCCAAATGGATTAAAAACCTCAATATCAGACCCAAAACCATAAGATATATAGAACAACACATAGGCAAAACACTCCAGGACATTGAGACTACAGGCATATTCAAGGAGGAAACTGCACTCTCCAAGCAAGTGAAAGCAAAGTTTAACAGATGGGAATATATTAAACTGAGAAGCTTCAGCACCTTAAAGGAAATAGCACCCAGGATACAAGAGCCACCCACTGAGTGGGAGAAACTATTCACCCAATATCCATCAGATAAGGGGCTAATCTCCAAAATATACAAGGCACTGACAGATATTTACAAGAAAAAAACATCTAATCCCATCAAAAAATGAGGAGAAGAAATGGACAGACATTTTGACAAAGAAGAAATACAAATGGCCAAAGACACATGAGAAAATGCTCCACATCACTAATCATCAGGGAGATGCAAATCAAAACAACTATGAGGTACCACCTCACACCCCAGAGAATGGCACACATCACAAAGAATGAGAATAAACAGTGTTGGCGGGGATGTGGAGAGAAAGGAACTCTTATCCACTGCTGGTGGGAATGCCGTCTAGTTCAACCTTTATGGAAAACCATATGGAGATTCCTCCAAAAACTGGAAATCGAGCTCCCATACAATCCAGCTATACCACTCCTAGCTATATACACTAGGAACACAAAAATACAATACAAAAACCCCTTCCTTACACCTATATTCACTGCAGCACTATTTACCATAGCAAGACTCTGGAAACAACCAAGATGCCCTTCAACAGAGGAATGGCTAAAGAAACTGTGGTACATATACACAATGGAATATTATGCAGTTGTCAGGAGAGATGAAGTCATAAAATTTTCCTATACATGGATGTGCATGGAATCTATTATGCTGAGTGAAATAAGTCAGAGAGAGAGAAAAACACAGAATGGTCTCACTCATTTATGGGTTTTAAGAAAAATGAAAGACATTCTTGCGATACTAATTTTCAGACACAAAAGAGAAAAGAGCTGGAAGTTCCAGCTCACCTCAGGAAGCTCACCACAAAGAGTGATGAGTTTAGTTAGAGAAATAACTACATTTTGAACTGTCCTAATAGTGAGAATGTATGAGGGAAATGGAAAGCCTGTCTAGAGTATAGGCGGGGATCGGGTGTGGAGGAGGGAGATTTGGGACATTGGTGATGGGAACGTTGCACTGGCAATGAGTGGTGTTCTTTACATGACTGAAACCCAAACACAATCATGTATGTAATCAAGGTGTTTAAATAAAATATAAAAAAATAATTGGGCACCTTCTTTTATGATGAATTCTTTGTTGTTGTTGTTACTACTGTTATTGTTTTTATTGTTGTTTTGGGAAATACCCTGTGGTTCTCTGGACTATAATCTGGCTCTGTGTTTCGGGTTCAAGGTTTCTCCTGATGAGTCTAGGACTGTATGAGGTGCTAGGGATTGAAACCACTTGGACTGACTACAAGACAAGCATTATACATGCTATGCTGTATTTTTATCTCCTGCTTTATGATGAAGTCTAAGGACATGTAAACCATTTATGAAAATAACAGTATAATAAAAAGAAAAGAAAAGAAAGGCGGCTGTGTTCAACTGCCATTTGTCTGAATTAGCTTACTAAAGGCATTTTAGTACTTATTGCACTGCAAGGCTATTAATACAGAGAAACAGACTGATTTGTGCTTTGCTCATATGAAATAAGTAAGCAATACTTAAGAACACAGATCTGTGTGGGTGTACGTGTGGGATGGGAGCAGGGAGAACAGGGCAGCTGAATGGAAAAAATAAAAAAGCTTCGTTCCATATATATTTAATAAGCAAAAAGATGGGGTGCTTATTTTTTGATTCATTACTCCTTTAATCCTTGAATATGTTACTTTTAATTTTGATGATTAAAAAGAACTATGTGGGTGGGCTAGTCTGTGCTATTGAACAGCAGGTAGATAGTAGATACAGATATTTTTTCAACAGGACAATTAAGAGTCTAATCAGCTTTGAAAACTGAAAGGGAAAAAAAAGTACACACTTGTATCTTAATAACTTCCCAGCTAGAAGATAGCCGTTGCACATCTCTAGCATTCAATTTTTTTTTAATTTGGAGAACATTTTAATTATAAAAAAGAAATCCTTTTTTGTGATTAGTTGTTGAATACAGAAAGGCTTGACTTATGCATCTTGCAATAGAACACAGTGTAAAAGCTGAAAATTAAGCATAAAATATAATGATTAAAATTTCCATATCACAGCTGCCCAGAGCACATAACAAGGAGAATATTAGTAATGTCCAGATGCACATAAGTCTACAGGGATACCTCACACCAACTGCAAAATGAAAGGAATACAATGTCAATCACTTCCAATAGACTATGTTAATGTTTTTCAAACAGTGCTTTCAAACTCAGAAATAGTACTCATTAATAATGGATAGTGCTGCGTGAAGGGAAGGAATATCTCCTACAAAACTGATGGAATTCATTGTTCATTGCTCTCAACAATGAACTGCATTTCTGCAAGATGATTTTTTTTGTCTTTAAAACTGTCAGTGGCTTCAAAACCTGTAAGCTAGTGAATCTCATTCTTTTTTTCTCGTTTACTTTCATCTTTTTCTTTGTCTTTCTTTCTTCTTTCTTTATTTCTTTCTCCCTTTCTTCTTTCTTCCTTTCTTTTTTCTTTATTCTTTAGTTTCTCTTCTTTTTTCTTTTCCTCTTTTCTTTTCTCTCTCCTTTTTTTCTCCTTACATTTTATATGTGGTATTAATTAACTTCTCATTATCACTTTTCCCTCTTCATCTCTACCTGTGGCCTAACAAATGCCTTTTTTAACCATAGTTTTTGACTAGTGCTGCTGAAATGTGGAAGAAAGTTTGCAGGCTTTCAAATTCTGGTGGTAAAATTAAGATTGAGATTTTTTTTTTTTACCCCCACACTCAAGATTGAGATTTTATTATTATTATTATTATTATTATTATTATTTTCTTTCTTCTGTTTAGCTGTTCAAGCATCTGTCATTAAGGCCTGTAGGTTTGCTGATATATTTGGAGGTTTCCAAGTTATATCATCAAATATAAAAACCAAAAAAAAACACTGAAATTCAGAAAGGTTATTGATTCCTTAGAGATTAATTTCCTGATATACCACTTTCTTCAGGGAAGCACACAATTATTTGCCTTTGACTGAGAAGCCATTTGGAGTCAATTTTGTATAATAACCTCCATTTTTAACATTTTTAATAAATGCTCTTTTGAATGGCTTTGGGTCTCAGAACAACTACCTATTATTCTGTTCAGATTATAGGATGAGTTTAAGATATATTTTAAAAATCAATGTATAAAAATTGTCAGACTATCACTTGGTGTTATAGTTAAAATAAACATACTAAACTATACTATTTTAATGCAAAATTATGTCAGATAAAAATTAAACTTTATATTAAGTGATATAGGCAGTTGTCATTTCTGTACCTGGCCAGCTCTGTTCTCAAAAGAAAATGAAAAATCATCTATATACTGGTCTCGCAACTGAAAATTGGAAATCTCATTAAAAGAGAGTGGGACAGGTCCTCTCCCAGATAAAGACATACCATGCTACATCCATCATCCGAATCACCACATTGCCACTTCACCACTCCTCAATGATTTTCTGCAGAGACACCTATCTGATTAAACTTCAGATATGCCAGTATTTAGGTTGAAATAACCAGGACTTTTTAAGAGTGCATACTGGCACCCCCACCCTGTAATATGACCTACAGGAAAGCTATAGTATCAGTAATAATGCTTTAAATTCTGGGACCACATAAGCACATTTGTGGTAGTGAATGTAGCTGCAAGAAAAATTTATTTGTTTAATGCTGCCATCCCCAAAGAAACACACCAATTTAGATGTCAATATGTAGGTGAGGTCACTTAATGCTTACAAACATAAAATAACAGAATGATCAGCTAGCAATTAAAGCTTACGAAACGCCTGCCATTAACTTATGGCATTATTGCAGATACAATAATTTTCAAAGTTGTTTGTTGCTTTATTTCTTTTATTTTCTTTCTCTTCTGTTTTCTTTTTTTTTTTCTTTCTCTTTATTGAAATATGTTCACTCTTATTTAATCTGGAAACAGATGTATTAATGTCAATTCTGTGACACATGGTTTTTAAATAAAGTAAATAATAAAACCATCAGAAAAATATAGCAACCAAAAGAAATTCTATTATTGAACGTACAATTAACAAGAGATAGATACAAATTCACTATGCATATAATTTAAATACAGAGTGATGTTCTGTCAGTTGGAATTCATTTGCTTCTCTATAGTCCTATTTTATCAAGGAAAAATAAAAAAGCAGTACTATGCAATGGTTTTATTTTAAAATATGAAAGACCTCATAGGTGATAAGGAAAATAATGTCTTATCCTGCCTCCTTTAACAAAGTAAGGGAGTGACTACATAGTTACATAACCAAGGAAAATGAACATTTTGTATAGGAGAAAAAAAGGTTCTATGTGTCGGCCCATTAAATGAAAATTAACCTTGATTATCTGTATGAGTTCGATTTACAATGCTAGAAGGGGAAAGAATAAAACATATGCCTGATGCCACCTACGAGAAACTTATTGTCATTGAATGTGATAAAGGTTTTTCAGCAGAGAAATGCAGACATTTGTAGAGTTTGTGACAAGCAAAGAAAGGAATGTTCTCTACTTTAACCTCTAGAAAGAAACTGGTTTATTCCAGTTGGAGATGGGCTTCTGCACATTTCAATAACTTAGATTGATACACTGTGATGTTTCTAATGTTAAAGAAAGCTGTCATAAATACAATGTAAATTTATACATACTATCTCTGAATCTTTCTCTTTCTTTTTTGTTCACTTTCCCAAATTTATTTTCCTGTAGCTTTATTTCTCTCCCTTTCTATTTTTCTCTCTCCCTTTGTATTTTTCTCCCTCCCTTCTACTTTCTTTCTTCTTCTTCTTTCTTTCTTTCTTTCTTTTTTCTTTCTTTCTTTCTTTCTTTCTTTCTCTTTCTCTCTCTTTCTTCTTCTTCTTTCTTTCTTTCTTTCTTTCTTTCTTTCTTTCTTTCTTTCTTTCTTTCTTTCTTTCTTTCTTTCTTTCTTTCTTTCTTTCTTTCTTTCTTTCTTTCTTTCTTTCTTTCTTTCTTTCTTTCTTTCTTTCTTCTTTCTTTCTTTCTTTCTTTTTTTTGTCTTCTTCCTTCTTTCTTCTTTCTTCCTTCCTGCCTTTCTTTCTTTCTTCTTCCTTCTTTCTTCTTTCTTCTTTCTCTTTCTTTCTTTCTTTCTTTCTTTCTTTCTTTCTTTCTTTCTTTCTTTCTTTCTTCTATCTTTGTTTCTTTCTTTGTTTTCATCATTGTTTCTTTCTTTCTCTTTCTTTCTTTCTTTCTTTCTTTCTTTCTTTCTTTCTTTCTTTCTTTCTTTCTTTCTTTCTTTTCTTTCTTTCTTTCTTTCTTTCTTTCTTCTTTCTTTTCTTCTTTCTTTCTTTCTTTCTTCTTCTTTCTTTCTTTCTTTCTTCTTTCTTTCTTTCTTTTCCTTCTTTTTTCTTTTTCTTCTTTCTTTCTTTTTCTTCTTTCTTTCATTCTCTTTCTTCTGTACTTCAAGACTATTTTTTTTATCTTTACCCTTTAAAATAACAAATTGCAAACAGCAAAATCCCCAAAAGCCTCATTTATATTTTATTTCCAACTTTGACCTACAAAGAATAGAAAGGGAGAGAAAAGGGAGATAAGAACAACCTGGAAAAACTAGTAATCTTGTCATTTCACCTCAAACTCTGGGGTTGACAGGTGTTTAAACAATACTCATAGATATCTCTTGGGATCTTCTGTGTCACTTATGCTTAGAATTTTTTGATATAAAGTCCTTATATCAATGGGAATTTAAGCAAAGAAAAAAATAACCTGTACAGAGATGTAGTTGTACAGTTTATTATAACTTATTTATTTATCCAGTTATGAAGGCTATTTAAATAATGTGGCAGTTCATAGGGAAGTCAGTCAAGAGGGAATAAGCACAAGTTGATTGAAGCCCAATGTACAAGGGAGATAGCTTATTGCCAATTAATTGTCTGTTCTTTCTTTTTTTTAGAAAAGGCTTTGTCTTCTTTCAGTGAACTAATAATTGATTAAATTTAGTATACCCCAGATAATCCTCCAAATTACAATCTACTGATTAAGAATTTTAAATGTAACTTTTAAATCCCCTTTAGCATCACTTAGAATATCATTTGTCCTTTTAAATTGTTATGATGATAATGTATAGTTTTAGATATTTACAATATATAAATAATCATCAAACTTCCAGACTTCCTCAAGATTATACTATTACTAAAACAAACTATCACAAACTATCACTAACCAATTTTTACTAGTAATCTGAGATATGAAACTAGAGATAGAAGTGAACTCAAGAGTCTTGTGGGTCACCTAAGGTCAGATATGACAGTATATATTGCGAATTTTTTCAAAAAATAGAGCACACAAATTTTGGACTTTAACAAAAAATTTATTTCACAATGTAGTGTGAAATGTTCAGAATAATATGTGTGTGTTTTTAGTAGAATAATTTCTCTCTCATAGTTATCCCCTACTAACTATTCTTGCTGAACTAAAAATATGTTATCTTGTTTTGTTTTTCAAAATTAATGAGGAAGGTTACTTATATTGTATTAGTTTTCTTTTGTTTTGAATCACATCCTGTGGTGCTTAGGGCATATTCCAACCTATTTCTGTACACAGTAGTTATTCTGATGTGGATTTTTAGCAGGCAAAGCATGTGCTCAGTTCTTTGATCTATGTCTCTAGTACTATTGTCTCATGACTGAGAAGCTGTCTATGTTGTTTCAGAGGATACTATATTGTTAAATTTGTTCGATTAATAATCTCATCCATGTTGGCTACTTTATTCCTTTTAGTGCTTAACTTTTGATTAATACAAAAATTACTGTATCATTATTATGAAATATAAAATATAATTACTGTAATAACTATGTATTTCCTTCTTTCTCACTAAAATAAAGCTCACTGAAATTCACAGCTTTATATATTATGATAAATAGTAGAGGAGTATTATCAGAAGATTAGTTATGAATATTTGGTTTATTCTATGGTTTAACTTGAATGAATGAGTTATTGCATATCTTTGTTCATATTTAGAAAAGTAATTTGAAATTTGGATATTATAACCAAGATGAAACTTGTACACTTTTAACAAATATATTATGCTCATAAAACAATTGAACTAAGTTAAAAATATAAGCCAAAAGTGAACAATGTTTGAAGTTTGAGTAGAACTATTTATTTACATATTGTAGAGAGTTTTCAATATGCTGAGAGAAAGCTAAGGATTGGGAAAGTGAAGAAAAATTTGAGTTGAATAATAGTTGTACCACTCTCAGCTGTATGACACCAAATAAAATAAGCATGAGAGTTTGTATCCTCAAAGTGGGATTAACATTAAGCACACAGCTTTATTGAGAATGAGTTGAGTGCTGTACACAGTGAATTCTCAATGAATGTTCTCCAATTGTCAATTTTATTTTATCTTAGTTTAGTTCAGTTTTATCTGCAATGAGATGTGCTCAAGGCTTGACTCTGTAATCAGGGATTACTCCTGGTAGTGTACCAATGGCCATATTTCATTCACAGGTTGAACCTTGGTCAGCTTAATTGCAAGACAAATTGCATACTGTCTAGTCTTATTGTTAATTTGTTATTATTTATTATTATATTAGTTTTTTTCATGAGATCCTCAAGTGCTTATGACTTACTCCTCGTTCTGTGATCAGAGATGTCTCCTGATGATTCTCAGGGAAACATCTGGTGTCAGTATTGAACTCAGATGGGTCACATGCAAATTAAGCATACTACCTATGTCATTATCTCTCTAGTCCCTCTATTGTAAATTTTAATATAAATATGATATAATTTTTCATTATATCTGTAGCTCCAAAATACACTTATTGTGCTGACTGCCAATAAAATATGGACATAATTATCTTCATACTGTGTTGTTTATTTTTAAAATATATTCACTTTGTTTTCTATTAAAGCATATTTTGTTTGTCAGACCACAAGAATGGCTAAAGTAAAAGAAATGTCAATGCCATATAAAATATGAAACTAATATTTACCTAGTGGTCATATGTAGTTTGAAATGATGTTCCAAATAATTATCAATTTGTGGTGTAAAGCATACTTCACATACTTAAATATTATGGTATAACTTGTCATTTATATTGTTGATATGATGTAAATAATCAATTATGGGAAGAAATGTATCTTACCAAAGATGTTTTAGAGTTCAAAATGATAAAAATAATTTTGAACAATTTATAATAATATATAATTATTTTATATTAACTAGATTAATTGATTAACCTAAAAGAAGTATATTAAAATTAAAAACTATATTACTTAAAAATTTCTAGATGAATATATAAGTATGTTATATATAAAATAATATAATTAAACATATTTTATATTAGCCAGATATTACTTATAAACCTCTAAAACTATGAGCATGAAAATAATACGTTACTATAATCCTTCAGAGAAAAATAAATAGTAAATTCTTAAATTTTGCAATGAAAATTTTGTGACAATCATAAAGCATTCTTACTGATGAACATAAGTGAAAAATCCTAAAATGTATAATACAAATAAACTATACTTTCTTCATCTATGAAATAATACATTATATATTAAATATATTTTATTATGAAATCTCTCAAATAGAAGATTATATATTGCATTCAAGGCCAAAAAATTTAACTCTTGTACAAATATATACATTAAGTAGTACATTAAACTCTATACCAGACTATTCAATTACATAAACTCATTGGTACAATACATCTTCATGATAAATTGATCATATTCTTTAATAGTTTAATATTATTTTTTATATTAACCTATTTACTTAGCCATAATTTTAAAAAGTGGTCATAATATAAACCCAGACCTTCTCTAGGAACGTCTAATTGATTATTATATTCTAGAACTTATTTTTTTGATATACAAGAATATTTATTTTTTTCATCTAAATTATTAATATTTTAGGTGGTCCCTCTATTTAATAGCAATATCTTTTATTTATTGTTTTTAGTCTTAAACTCTTTTTTTTTTTTTTTTTTTTTTTTTTGGTTTTTGGGTCACACCTGGCAGTGCTCAGGGGTTATTCCTGGCTCCAGGCTCAGAAATTGCTCCTGGCAGGCACAGGGGACCATATGGGGCGCCGGGATTCGAACCGATGACCTCCTGCATGAAAGGCAAACGCCTTACCTCCATGCTATCTCTCCGGCCCCTAGTCTTAAACTCTTAAGGAAACACTATTTTAATATTTTCATTTCATCATTATTCTCTACATAGAAAGATTTAGTGGTTCCATATGTCTTTCAACATAAAGTATAAGATGATAAAATATAGCAAGTGAGTTTCTCTACCTTACCTTGTAAATATATTTCATAATAGCTATATACTGTGATTTTTTATAAATTGAATCCCTTGCTATACCAGAAAGCTTTAGTATATTATCTGCTATTTCTTTGACTATCATTTTTTTTTCTTTAGTTTATACTACATTTATTTGTGTGTGGGACATAATGTTTGAGTCACACTTTTTGAAACTCAAAAAGACCCTAGGCTTCATCCTATGACTCTTGAAAATATCAAGATCTCTAGTTAGAGGCCTGATTCTATCAGCCACAATTGAGCAGAAAGTTTCCTGGCACCATAAAAATTCCTTGGGGTGTGAAAAGGAGCATGCATGGAGCTTGTAGTTATTTCCATGACAGTATGCTTCAAGGGCGGAGAAGCCCTGTATCTTTTAGGCCAAGGGAATTCCCTTTCTAATTTCCTCAATATTTACTATTGCAAAAAAACAAAATAAAACAAAACAAAAAGAATCTTGCCACACCAGCCCTCCATCTTTTATCTTTCTTTCAGTCTCATGGTTTTGTTTGGTTGTTGTATTTATTGCTGTGATGCTTTTTTGTAGTTGCTGGTTTTGGTCTTTTGTTTGAATTTTGTTTCTTTTTTTTGTTTTGCTTATTTTATTGTTGGTGGTGATGGTGGTAGTTTTTGTTTTTTGTGGTTTTACTCATTATGTTTTTATTTTTTTTCCTTTGTTCTTTTTAAAATGATATTTATAACCTCTAGATCAGGGGTCCTCAAACTTTTTAAACAGGGGGCCAGTTCACTGTCCCTCAGACCATTGGAGGGTCTGACTATAGTAAAAACAAAACTTATGAATGAATTCTTATGCACACTGCATATATCTTATTTTGCAATGAAGATACAAAACAGATACAAATACTATGTGGCCCACGGGCCATAGTTTGAGGACCACTGCTAGATGAACTCCTTCCTTCCTGTGTTTTTGTTTTGTTTTTATTTCTTGGTTTTGTTTATTTTTCCTTTTTTCATTTTCTTCTTTTTTTTTTCAAACATAACCACATAATCTGAATCATCTTGATCTGCTTCATAAATTAAGGGGGAAAAATGGATGGTACCAGAATCAACAGTTGTATGAACATTGAATAGAAATAAAAAATGATCATACTTAAACACCAAAACGCAAAGTCAACAACAACAGAATCGAAACCCAATCTTCAACAAGCTTTACACAGAGGGGACCAGTTGTACTAGCTGTGTGGAAAGCAAAAGGGGCGGGGGATGCTGGGAACAGGAATGGAGGGAAGACAACACTAGTGGTGTGAATTCCCCTGATTCTATGTCACTATATACCTTAAATATTATTATAAGGGCCCGGAGAGATAGCACAGCGGCATTTGCCTTGCAAGCAGCTGATCCAGGACCAAAGGTGGTTGGTTCGAATCCCGGTGTCCCATATGGTCCCCCGTGCCTGCCAGGAGCTATTTCTGAGCAGACAGACAGGAGTAACACCTGAGCACCGCCGGGTGTGGCCCAAAAACCAAAAAAAAAAAAATTATAAAAGACTTGTAATTCACATTGGTTACAATAAAAAATATTTTTAATAAAGTATTCTTATCTTTGTTCTAAGGAGTGATATATGGTTGAGGGAATTCTAATTGGTGATAGAAAGATTAGGGACTACACAAGACAAGTGCTCTACCCTTTAATGTCTCTTCTGTCCAATATTTTTTCCTTCTTAGGTGAACAGCACATACTTTTTAATAGTTCATTTACCAGGAATAATCTCTGAGATTGTACAAAAAATAATGCTTTACCAATCTCATGAACTTCCTTCAAGCTTTATATTCCTTGCTACAAATTGCATGGTAATTTAACTTTTTAACTAATTTCCATAACTAAGACTTATTTTAAAAAGTAATTTAAAACTCCTTTAAACAATCATTGCTTGACTTCTGTGTTTAGTCTGTAGCATATACATTCAATAAATCTATTGAGAAGAAAATAAATAAATCTGAAGTAGAACATAAAATTATTTGTACACCTATATATTTATACATGTATTTTAAGTGATTCTGTTTCTATTAAATCTTATTTTTCCCTTTAGTATCCTTCTTAGTCTATGTTTTATATAATGTGTATGTATATATATTTATTTATATAATGTGTATGTATATATATATTTATTTATATAATGTGTATGTATAATTTATATATATAAATTTATATAATTTATATAATGTGTATGTGTAACATTTAAGCAAAATAAATTTTTAATAGAGAACTGTACTATTGAATAAGTGAAAGTGGTTATTTGAACATTTTGAATTGCTTTAGCATTGCAAAAATTAATATTAATTTTTAACACTTGAAAAAAAATATCACCAGAGTAATCAATAGGAACTTCACCACTTTTTGGCATGTGTTGTGCATTTGCTGAAGCAGAAGTCTGCCATATGCCATACGTGATATGCCACCCAACTTTGCCATCATGTCAGTGAATGCATTGTATCCTGCAGCCAAGCCACATGGGCATGACATGCCTTTCACTTTGGCATTTCTACAAAAAATTTTCACTTAATTCTGTCACACATGGTATTCATAATCTGTTAGAAGAAGTTCTGCCCATTTTGTCACCTTTAACATCTCAGAAATCTTATCCGCGCCAAATGGATTGTTCTTCTTATTTAAATCAGATGTGAGTCATTCTGGGTAAAATGTCTAAAAAGAGTTTCCAGTAGTCACTTTTTCATCGAAAGATAAACAAGAATGGGTAATGCCACAAACAAAATATCAATTGGATATCTTGGATATTTTGTTTATTGAATATTCAGTTAATTGAATATTTAATTATGAGGATTTTTTACTAACACGTTCATTCATTGATCAAATATTTACTATATCTGCATAAAGTGAAAAGTAGTGTATTGATAAAAAATAAAATAGATACTAAATTAATAAAATAAATACTAAATTATCTAGATATGTAGTCCTTGAGAAAGCAAAAGAAATTTTTTTAAAATCCATGCAATTGATGTTATTTATTTGTTTTCTTGCTTGTTTTGTTTGATTTGGGGTCATATCCACTATTTCTCAGGGCTCTGTGCTCAGAAATCACTCTCTCAGGGTTCCATATGTGGTGCTAAAAGTTAAACCCAGGTTGGGCACATGCAAACACATGTCCTATCCAATTTACTATGGTTTCTGTCCAATTTACTATGGTTCCTGCCCTCAATTTTTGTATACTTATCTACAGCAATCTACATATCCATATATGTGCATATAGATATTTAATACACACAAACCACTTAATTTATTTCGTTCCATGGGTTTAGAGTGATAGCACAGCCAGTAGGATGTTTGCCTTGAACATGCCAACCAGGGTTCATTCCCTAGCTTCTCATATAGTCCCAGAGCTCACAAACAGTATTTCTGATTGCAGAGCCAGAAGAAACCTCTAAAGATTGCCAGAACTAGCCCAATATTAAAATACAATAATTTTACTTCTAACTGTATGTTTATAATTTTTGGATTACTATAGGTATCAATTTTTGTTTATTTACTTTGTTTTTTGTACTTTAAGACCTAAATGATTATGTATTCAACAGTCCAGTCCAGCATCTTTCTATGGATGCTGACTTCATCTTAAGACTACTGCTCCGAGGTAGCCGATGCTCCCAAATCTCATACTCAAATTGTTACTTCTTACACACAGTACCCTATGTTTTGTACCAACTTTCTGAGCATCTGTACACCAGGATTCTGAAGAATATTGCCTCTTAAAGAAGGGCAGCAGCTGGCAGGACTCTATATTTGTTTATGTCTATTCAATTGTCTGCTCTCTTCCTTGCATATCACTGGGCACACATTCAGATCTCCCATAGTGAATCTACATATTTAGTTGGGACCCTAAATGTCATCAGACACTTTGGGCAATAACCCATTAACAGATAATAACCGCTCATCTCTTCCTTTGTCCATTCTCCTACCCCACAGAAACACCTTCACAAGGGTGTGTTGTGTAAGAAATCAGCGAACCCTAAAAGACAGCCAGAGGAGAGACCAGGCCAATGATACAGAAATTTTCCTTGTAATGAATATTTGAACTTAAAACAAGAAACCAGTAACCATAAAACTTCGTTGAGTAGAAATTCTCTGGCAGAGAAAGAATGGGTCAACGCTCATCTGAATCCCTCAGAGAGCTCCCACAAGATTTGTTGGGATGAGGTGAAGATGAATACAAAGTTCACCGCCAAACAGCAACAAACATGATTGTGAAGCTTTGTAGAAACACACCAAATTTAAAGAGTAAAATAGCCTGAGGGGCATGACTAATTCTAGAGTCTCTCAGATAATGACTTTGGAGACCCTATGATGGGGATGTTTAAAGAACTCAAAGAAATAATGACATGACTAGTTATCATGACTAGATGATTATTATGACATATTATGACTATGATATGACTAGAAAATATGAGAGTGAAATGGAAAAACATGATGAAAAATTGCCAGATCATATTGAGAATAGAAATACAGTGTTGAGAGATCGCAGCAATGCAAGTATTTATTGGGAAGCAGGGAATGACCTAATGAACAGCTTATGCTAATAAAGATAAATCAACAAAGTGAACAAAACACAAGCTGAGGAGGAATAAAAGTTATAACATTTATTTCAGGAATGAATGGAATGGAAACTAAAATAGACAAATTTAAAAAACCAATAAAACTAAGAATGGTTGTGTGAATAAATAAAATTGGCAAACTATTAGCCACCATAAGCTAGGATCACAAAGAAAGAAAGAGAACATTCTAATCAAATCAGATATTAAAATGGAGCTTCCAGATGATCCAGTAACTCCACTTCTTAACATCTATCCCAAGAGTTCAAATACAGTATTTCAAAAAAAAAAACAGTTGTATTATATGTTCTTTGAAGCACTTTTTACAATAGCCAAAAGATAAAAATCATGCAATTTACTGCTATGTAGAGGGTTGAATACTGAGTGACATCTGTGAGAAGGAGAGGGACAGATTAAGAATGTTCTCTTGCATATGTGAGGTATAAAGAAATACTGAGGGACCTGCAGATGGCAAAGGCAACAGAGATGCAAAGTTGGTCTGTATAACTGAGCTCACCTAGTAGGGTGATGAGAGGTTCTTATGACATTAGAGGAAATAAACCTCAGGTCAGCTGTATGTAAGGCAGAGGGTCATACATTTTTTGGCTTTTTGGGCCAAACCTGGTGGTGCTCAGGGGTTACTTCTGGCTATGTGCTCAGAAATTGTTCCTGTCAGGCTTGGGGAACCATATGGGATGCTGGGAATCTAACCCGGGTTCATCCTGGGTCAGATACATGCAAGGCAAATGCCTTATTGCTGTGTTATCTTTCAGGCCCCTGAACCTTATACACTTTTACTATTTTTCCAACCCTAAATACATAGAATTTGTTTTGGGAACATGGAGGAGAAAATCTGATGGTATCTGAGTGTTGTGCAGTGTACAAGATGACTTCTGTCCAAGATTATATATATTTTTAAATATATCTGAAATTCTCAATAAAACCTCACTTAAAGCCTTATTTATTAGACCTAGTTCTGAGCTTGATGAGAATCAACAGTCCTCTGTTAGTCATAATCAAAAGCAATCAGAGACTATGTTGAATTATTGAACAACTATTTACCCACCAAAAGCAATGAATATTTTTGTGAGAAATTATAGGCAAATCAAAATTTTTCAGAAAAAAAGCCATGAATCACTATTCACATGGGGATACTTTTTAAAGGTATTAGTATTTAAAGGTACTATTGAGTGCAAGAATCAAGTGCCATATATTAAGTGCAAGAATTTAGTGTCACATATGTGTAGTTCTATGAACATGATTAAAGTGGATGGCATACTCAAGAAAGACGGAACAATATCTAAAAGTTTAGCTTGAAATAGATATAATTTAGGTAGTAGAACACATGTATTACATCTGTGAAGACCTTGCTTTGATTCCCAGCTCAGATACTCTGTTCCCATTAGAGTAAATAATGTTCTGACTGGCTAATGAATAGTGTCTAGTATGGATTTTATCATCTGGGCATTTCCAACAACTTTAAAAATGTAAAGTTATGTAACTTTGATTTTTTTGCTTAGAACACATAAATGTCTTCCACCCCCTCATTCCGATGTTATTTCCCCCTATTTAATTCTTTTTACCCTCAGTTCTAAAATCCTCAGGAACTGCAACATTCTCCTCACATCAGCCAGCTCCTAGCCAGCTCCAAAAGTGGAAGGACAGTCTCCCAGTCAGTCTTGCCTCTGCCTGGGAAGAAGCTAATACCATTTCTGCTGCTTATTTGCTTTCTGTGGCCCTTTTATTCCCCACTTCCTTTAGCTGTGGATTTTTAAGAGACCCTCAGCTCAAGAACATAACCTGATTCCTGACTGCTGCGAGCCTTTTATCAGATCCCACAAGACCATGTCACAGGCTAAAACTGTGCTCTGAATTTTATTCTTCACAAACTATTTCAAAAGATTTAAAGTGGATATGTATATTTCTTCAGTTGTATTTTCTTAATAGGTGTAGTTCTTATTGTGTATTTTCTTATGTAGATGTAACTTTTCCTATCCTTTTCTTGGATTTCTTAGTAGAAAATTCTAGTAGATAAGTTTCTCTTTGGGTTTAAGTTATTACCCACATAAGTAACAGTAGCATAATATGGCATTATTCCTTTTTGTATAAACATAAATTGGGAAATTTTATTTAAAGAAATATGTTTCTATCTAGTAGAAATAGGAGCTCATAAACTTCATATTGCAATGGGGTCTGTTACCCTGAATATTTGTCATTATGACTTGACTTAGGCCTTAGGCAATTAGACATTAACCTTTCACCCCAAACCTTGAGTCACATCAAGGATTGGAGCCAGCCCTTTATTCCAAAGCACCAGACATTCAATTTCTACCAAGGGAGTTCCCAATGATGCCCTGGCAACAACTCCAGATGGATTCATATGACACCCTGATGACTTGGAAACAGCAACCACTTGCTTTCAGGCAGGTTTCCCTGTATTGCCACCTAACACTGAAATAAAACAAGAAGACTCTCTATGACACTCTGGTGTCAAAATAGGATCTGTGCTAAAACCAAGATCTCTACTTACAGAAGCCTGAGTGCAACAACCATGATTGAGGAGAACTTTTCCATGGATCATGAAGAAAGACCTAGAGATTAGATATCTTATTATGTCCTGAGCATACAATTGGTTTTATGACAGGATGTTTTATGGGTAAGGATACCCTGTTTTTAAGTCAATGGTTTTTCCTTTCTATTTTCACAATGTTTTCTGTGCCTATAGAAAAAAACTGTCACCCCATTTTTTATCTTTTATATAGGGGCTCCCACCTTTTCATAGAATGTTGAGACATGAATTACTTTGTTTTATTTGATATTTCTGCATTTTTCTAGAAAATTAAGAATAAAATGGAAGGATAGGGTTGAGGGGCCAAGTGGTTTCAGGTAAAGTGGTGGAGATAAGAAAAGACAGAACTAAATATCCAAGCCAAAGTCAACAATAATAGAACCAAGAGACCCATAACATAAAAATAAAAATTTAAATGTTCTGTTACAGTAGCAGTCAAGGAGAAAAAGAGTGGTCATATAAAATGAATGCTGGGAACATTGGTGAAGGTTGACACTGATGGTGGGAATGGCCCTGATTCACTGTTCCTATATGACTGAAATCCAACTATGAAGGACTAGAAGAAAAAAAAAAAAAACAAGTGACTGAGTTCTGCAGAATATCATCAAATGAGCTCAAAAGGATAGAACAGATTTTTGAACAAGAGACAAATAAAGGAGTACAAAAATAGTTAAAAAATGTGAAAAATGTAATAAAGCACTAATTTAACAGTCCATAATAAAAATAAACTTCAAATAAGATAAACTCAAGCATCTTAAGCAAGACTTTTAAAAATATTAAAAGACAATGATAAAGAAAATATTCTGACTGAAGTAAAAAAATAAGCATCCTTCTAAAAAGGTATATGCTCAACAAGATTAATGATTTTTTTTCTCATTAAAAATTACAGACAACAAGACAAATGTTCATACATGACAATAAAATGACTTATGGCCATAATGATATTAGAGGAGTCAAGGCACCTATCTTGCATTTAGTGATTATAGCTTAATTTTCAAATGCATCCAGATGTGATTCATGAACATAGAACAAGAAGTAAGCCTTGAGTACCACTCACTGTAATACAAAATAAAAAAATCTAATAAAATTTGATGCAGCAAAAATACTTTATACATAAAGTATTAGATTTATTAGTATTTAGATTCTAGATATCTAAATACTAAGATAATAATTAGGACTATTGGGGAGGGAGTGATAGCACAATGGTAGGGTGCTTGCCTTGCATGCTCCTGGCACAGGATGGAACTAGGTTTGATCCCTAGTGTCCCATATAGTCCTACAAGCCAGGAGTGATTTCTGAGCCTATAGCCAGGAGTAATCCCTGAGCATCATCAGTTGTGGCCCGAAAGCCAAAAAAAAGTGGGGGGGGAGCTATTAAGGTGTAATAAAGCCATAAAAATATTCATTTGGCAGAACTGAAATTATATTAAACTAAAACTACATGTATAGAATATAAAACTAGTTAATATATATAGAACATTTTACATTAGAATAAAATATAGATATAAATTGTAAGACATCTTTCTTATTTAAGACAATTTCATAAAATCCTTGTTGATTATCATAAAGTTATAAAAATTATCATTTGTCTGATAGTACCATATACATCATATGAGTAAGGGTGAAGATGCATAAATTTATAGGAGCACAAATTATGAGTGCCATTATGTTTAATGTAGTAATAATACAGACAATTTTGTTAGAAGTTAAGGAAATATCATTCATGAGAACTGACAAAATTCCTTTTTTTTAATTGTTTACTAGGCTATACCAGACAGTTCTCTCAAAGTTTAATCCTGGCTCTGCTCAAGATTCACTTTTGGTAGGCTCACAGTACTATATGTGATAGCACGGGTAAATTTTGGATTAGATATACTCAAGGTAAACATCTCAACATCTGTACTATCACTCTAGTTCCTCAATGATCAAATTCTTTAAAATATAATGAAATCAAAATGCCAATTGAATATGATATTTAATATAAGTGTAGATATTTTGTTTATGAGCTTTATTTTTCTGTAGCATGTGGCCAGGGTCTTTTATTTATTTATTTTTAATAATTTTTATTTTGACCAAAGTGGATTACAAATCTTTCACATTAATATTTTAAGTACATAGTGACATTGAATAAGGGGCATTCCCACCACCATTGTTGTCCTCCCTACACCCCTGTTCCCAGTATGCATCCCATATCACCCTCCTTTGCCCCCCGGGCTGCTAGTATAAGTGGTCCCCTCTGTGTCTAGCTTGTAGATTTTGCATCGATTCTATTGTTGTTGGCTTTGGATTTGGTGTGTTAGTCTAATCATTTTTTATTTCTACTCAATGCTCATATGACTGTTTGGTCTTGGTACCCTCCATTATTTCCCCTTAATTTGTGATGCGGAATAAGATGATTCTAGTTATGTGGTTCTGTTTAAAGGAAAAAAGGGGGGCAAAAATTAAACAAGCAAAAATGGGAGGAGTATTTCTAGAAGCTATAAATATCAATTTAAGAGAAGAAAGGGAAAAAGGGAGAAAAACAACAAAACGAAAAGAAATCGAACAACAAAAAAGCCCTGAATAGCACCACAGCAATAAAGACAACAACTGAACAATAACTACGTCCTGAAATAAAAACAAAAATAAAACAAAAATATAAAAAAACAAACAACAATAACAATAAAATTAATTTGTTCTTCTCTCTTTCTTTTTTTTTTCGCATAGGCACAGTAAATATTGGGGAGATTAAGAAGGGAATTCCCATGGCCTAAGAGATACAGGGCTTCTCCACCCTTGAAGTATTATGAGCTGTTTTTGATTATGTAATAAAGGGTTTCCTTTTTATAACAGGGCTTAGCTTTTTGATATGACATTAATTTTAATGCTGTGGTTATTTTATTAGGTATGTATAATTTAAACATTTCTCAAGTTAGAAAAACTATATATTTTTCTAAAAGCCTACATTTTTCATTGTTATATTTTAATTATTAATCTCGTTAAAGTTTATTTTTGTTTATGTACTTAAAATTTTTCAACTCCTGTATTTAAAAATATTCATTTTTAATGAATAATTTTAAAGTATAAACCATTTTTATTTAGAATTTTTGTGGGAATAAAGAAAGAGAAGGAGAAAGAGAATGACAGAGCTCAAGAGAGAGTATGGCTTAATGGTGGATGTAGTAACCTAATCCATATCCCAGTGTTATGGTATGAAAGTATGCATACCAAAATGGAAGATGTGAGTTACATGTTCACATGAACACTGAAATTCTATTGAACAAGTTTTAATATTCATTTACTGATACTATTATATTTCAGAAATAGTAGTTAACATCAACTTACACTATCAATTTTTATTAAAGAAGATGTATTTCATTTTTTGTAAATGATTTATCTTTATTACTTTTTCTTAAGTCACTTTATAATAAATGTGTATTTCTATCTTCAATAGTTTTATAACTATTTCTCTGTTTTTTAATTTTGAGAAAATTACTTAATATAAATCATATTGGTCATTTTCTAAGGTCTAAGGTAAGACTGTATCTTACCTTTTAAAAGCAAATCTTCCACTTGTTTTTCTTAGAGCTTTCTTCTTTTTTTGGTTTGTGGGCCACACCCAGTGACACTCAGAGTTTACTTTTGGCTATGTGCTCATAAATAACTCCTGGCTCAGGGGACCACATGGGATGCCAGGGATTGAACCCAGGTCCTTTCTGGTTGAGCTGTGAGCAAGGTAAACAACCTACCACTTTGCTTTCGCTATGGTCCCAGAACTTCCATTTTTAATTTGATAAAATAAATTTAGTATTTTAGATAATTGTATATGTATATATATAAAATTCATTATTTTAGATCATTTTAACATGTAGCAAATACATGTGTACAGATAAAAACAACTAAAAACAATTGTTGAGGTTAGTTTTCACACTATTTTTACAGTGAAAGAAAATATAATTGATGTCAGTAATGTCCTGTTTTTATTTTACTATACTTTGGCACCATAATAGTCAACCAAGAATTTTTAAGACACTTGTGTTTTAGGAATATAGGCCATTTAACAACAGTCATTAGCAGACTGTCAGCCTCATTACCCATTGTCTCCAGAGCTCTTCCATAAAAGTTTTTATTGATATTTTATAGTTTATGCTAATATTACTAATGGTTTCTCATGCACATATATTCTGGCACTATATGCCACCTACCCTCTCTCCCAAAGAGCCCCCAAATTCTTTCTTCCCAAAACCTCTCTAACTCAATTTTGTAGATCAGTCTACCATTACGTTTCCTTTGTGCTTTTGTTACTACCTTCTTGTGTACTTTTTAGGGTACACATTTGAGAGAAATTATTCTGTATCCCTTTTCTTCTGAGTGACTTTATTCAGCATATCCTTTAATTCCACCTATGTTGCTGCAAACTGCCTGATTTTGTTCTTTCTTGAAGCTGCATAGTATTCCATAATATGCCATAACTTCTTAATCTAGTCATCTATAAATGGGGATTTGGGATGTTTCCATATCTTGGCTATTGTACTAAGTGTAGCAATTAATATAGTTGTATATATATCCTCTCAAATGTCTTTGTGTGTTTTGGGTATGAATGCCAATAAATGATGTTTGTGTGTTTTTTTCTTTTTCTTTTCTATTTTTGGTGGGTGTATTAAAATGTTTCTGCATCTTAAAGAATACTGTAAAAAAGATTATATAACTGTATTTTTGTGGTGGATACTGTCCTCTTTATATGTTTAAATTTAGGAATTACTACTTTCCTAACTCTAATAGTTACTCTTTCATAATAAATATTTAAGTATTGAATCTAGTACATCGTTCAAGTAAGGTTAAGGTGACTGTAAAAATGGAGTCCTTTGAAGAGTTTCAGACACTATAAACTAGATAATTAAATTTATTTAATAATTTGCACTTACTATGGCCTGTGTGACCAGGCCTACATAGCTTTGTCTGTCTAAGTTAATCAAAAAGTGGAGTTAAATATGATGTAAGATGGGAGTAAATCATGAAGGAAGTAGGGGAATAGCAACAAAGATACAGATGTCTACCTGCCACTGTGGGAGCAGATGAGGAATGCCTACCCCAAGAGACGGCCTTGAACCAACTTCTGTGTGAAGCTAGCCTAAGAGTTACATTGGAGCAGCATATACAGATATGCTGGGCACAAACAATAGCAAAAAGGCTATTTTTAAAGTCATTTTCCCTAATCCTGAGCATTTTCAAAGACAGCTATACCCTCATGCTTATGCTGGTTCCACAGGGAACCCAACAGTTCAGTGTATAGTACTAACACATACTTATGTAGTTCAAATTTTTTTTTCAAGTGACAACATGATTATCGGTAGTTTAAAGCATACATATAGTGTTCATCACTAAACACATTAAAACATAGGTCACCAATTGACACATTTTTATTAATTTCATTTCACATATTGTCTTGGCTAAATATTAGTTTCACTAAAGATTAAATTTATAGCTAAAGAGCTTGAAATTATAGCTGAAAAAGTTTTCCTTTGTTTATAGATATGTTACAATACAAAGATTATTGAATATATATTATATATAATTTTTTTTATCTAAAGCTTAGTTGAAGTTTTAAACATGTAATTGATTCAGCACCAATCTCTCTACCGGTGTCAAAACCTATCCAATAATGTTCCAAAGTTATCTCATACCTTTTTCATCCCAATATGCCATATTAAAAGGTAGATATTTAGGTGTGGTTGTTTAGTTTGTGTCTCAAGGTTTCAATGTTGTTGCACTGTGGTTTGGATATTTAGTTCTGTTTTTCCTTAACACCAACAATATACTGACTCCTCTTGACACATGTATCATATATTTTCTTAATTTTTTTTAAGCTTTTAAAATGTTGTGTAATGATTCTAGGAATGGACCCTGGTCACAGAGCCAGAAGTAAGCTTTGAACACTCAAAAAGTACAAATATAAGGGGCCGGACTATGGTGCAATGGTAGGGCATTTGCCTTGCACACGGCTGATCTAGGACTGATTGTGGTTGGGTCCCCTGCCTTCCCATATGGTCCCCCAAGTCAGGAGAGATTTCTGAATGCATAGTCAGAAGTAACCCCTGAGTGTCAACGGGTGTCCCCTCAAAAAAGTATAAATATATATATATATATATGTATATATACCTGTGTGAAATAAAGAATTTATCTAATTATGTATCATTTTATTTATGAATATTAACTTGTTCATATGTTTTTCTATTACCATATTCCTTATACTCTTTAAAAGTAAACTACATTTTTATTTCCTTACATATAAATAACTCACTTCAGGTTTATGACAGATACAAGACATATAAGTAAAAATAAAAAGTCTCTAAAAAATATGCTTAAACAACTGGCAACAGAACTTTCAGCTTCTCAAAATGGCATGGTAGCTTTCTTTAACAAACCATTTACTTGAGGAACATTACAATTAATTAAAGGTTAAAAAATACCTCTTGACAGAACTTCAAAGCTATCTATAAAACAAGAAAATTATAAGAAGACAAATCTAAAAAAGCAGTCTTTTTTTTTTTTTAAAGGATTGGATAGCACCCGCAGGACTTAAACACCAGGGGTAATTGGTTTCAAAGCAAAGCTTGTGACAGTGAAGTAACCACTGAGCATTAAGGTCCAGTCCAAAGCACAGTTCTTTAGCAGGTTTTCATTTTCCTTAGATTAGAAAATTAATTGCTGAGAACCACTATGTGATCAAGTGACTGTTCTTAATATTTATCTATAGGAAATTAATAATGATCCACATCATGTTTTGTATTGAAGATTTCATGAGTAATAACTTGGGAAATATACTTTTCAGAACAAATTATGAGTGATTATTTTAACAGTTAGGGATCAAGTATTGGCATATTTTAAATATATTAGTTATCCCATTGATTGAGATTGTTCTTCTATCACCTTCTTTTACTACACATGAGACTTGTATTTGGTATTAACATTTATTTTCTTACTAGTTTTAACATATTTCAAGTTCTATTTTTAAAACCCTGCTATCTAGTTTTCATCATCCATTGGTGTGTCAAAATAAGTGTGGATAAAACGTGGTTCATCACACAAGACATGGTACATTATGTTTCAAATTAGCATCTTGAATATGTGTTTCCCTCAAAATAGGAAAATTAAACTTGTGTTACTTAAGTTAGCTAAATTGGCAAATACTTTATTCTTCAAAAATTAGCTCAAATCCTACTAGTATTTTATATTTTTGAGCTTTATATAAACAAATATCCAGGAATACTTAATATTAATAAATCTTGTATGTAATCTGTGTCAGATATTGTATATATTTAAAGATTATAGAAAAGTAAATCAAACTAGACCTGAATTATAAGGGTTCAACTTAAAAACATGTAACTTAAAAATTAGAATTGTATTACCTTCATAAAAGATAAGAGTTGAATTTTGAGAAACTTCATTTTAGACCAGAGTCTAATTCTATCTTTTTGTTTCTTATCACAGGATAAAACTATGTACATACAACCACAAAGAAGAATCGTGCAATACCATTGAGGTAACCATGTATAAAGATAGCTGATGTAACTAAATTAGAGCCATCCTCTATCCAGGAATCAACTTGGAGATACAAAATAACTTCTAATTGTAAATTTTTCTGTGATTGTCCAAATACTAACTCTGACTGTTATTAAATGACCATTACTCTCCTTGATTTGTTGGCACTAGAATTCAATACAAAGACCTTGAACAAATACAATTGAAGTTCTTAAAGAGATTTACCCATAAATTGTGGTAGTTGCTGAGATCTTCTGTCCTAATTTGTTTTTTCAAATTTTCATTCAGGTAAGTATAACTTCATTATATCCAGTTAAGCAAGCTGCTTTTGAGGAATAACTAAAGGGAAATTTATTTTTTGGTGTTTTTTTTTTGGGGGGGTGGGTGGGGAGGTGTCAAACCTGGCAGGCGCTCAGGGGTACTCCTGGCTCTTGTTCAGAAATATCCCCAGCAGGCTTGGGGACCATATGGGATGCCAGGATTTTTACCAAACAGTCCTTCTACATGCCCTACCTCCATGCTATCTCTCTGGTCTCTACTGGAGGGAGATTTACACCAATTAAGACCACCTGCTCATCCACTGATCATAGACAAGAATGATTTGCACAGAAAGGAGTGCCCCTCCAAATTCATAGAACGAGAAGAATGACATGGATACAGATGAAAGGTGCCCAAATCCCTAGGCTCCAGCCCCCTCTCCCCCCCAGTAAAAAAAAAAAACAAAAAACAAAAAACAAAAAAATAAACCCACAAAACTAAGTACATAAAAGTATGGATTCATTTTCCTTAAATTCATAGAAAATAATAAATATTTAAATAAAATTAAGTAAATATTTAAATAAGTAACAAAGTCATTGTTCATTGTAAGGAAGCAATCAGAATTATTTCGTCATAGTTTTCATTAAGATTAATGATTAAATTTCTATATTCATGTACCTCTATTCTTAAACAGAGTTTTCCTGTTCAAAGGTAAATAGATCTCTGCTAAATGAGTCCAGGTGAGAACCATATATTCTGACATAAGACTATAAGTATGATGGGGAAGAACCATGTCTGTCAAAACATCTTTAACATGCTGTTCACAAACTAAATGTTTTCAGGTACCTAATAGCTTGTTTAGCCACCAAACTCAGCTTTCCTTTGTTGAGCCATAACATTAACCACTTGGCAGATCAACCTCTTAGCATTGACAGATATTCTATTGCCTACTTACTTTTGCTTAGAGAATAACAGTCCAACTGAGCTATTAAGGAACTTTGACACCCATAAACATTTTATAAAAATTCTATTTGGCAGAGTGAAATGGCTCAACTGGAAGATTTTACAAAAGAGTGTAGTGGAAAGAAAACTTATTTCCTAGGAAAGGCTATTATATTTCTCAAATAGAAAAGCCATTTAGAATAGTATGTGATAAAAAAGAAAAGAAAGACTACTTTTTAATTTGAATTTGTTTTAGCAGTAAAAGAATTACTTTCAAAATAGTTCTTTTTTCTACATGAACAATTGTAGTTAATATTATCTTTTGATTGTTAGAAAAATTTTATAATATAATGAAATTATATTTACAAAAATATATTTTGTAAACTATTAAATGCAGTTCAAAACTAAAATAGTCTAATATAAAGATAAATATTTTAAAGATACATAAGTGATATATAAGTGAAAATTTACTAGTAAGTCAACATATAAAATAGTATTGTAATAAAATTATATATTTTGTTTTGTTTTTTCGGGAAGCACTTGTTTGATGCTCAGGGTTTAGTCCTGGCTAAGCGCTCAGAAATTACATCTGGCTTGGGGGGACCATATAGGAAACTGGGGTATCGAACTGCGGTCCTTCCTTGGCTAGCGCTTGCAAGGCAGACACCTTACCTCTAGTGCCACCTCGCTGGCCTCATAAAATATATTTTAACTCTATTAATATATACTTACCTTTTAAATATTTTGGAGTTACTATAAGAATGTATTTATATGTTTATATACATATTATTTTGTATTTATTATTCCCTTAAGGAAATTACTTTTTATGCCTTGCAAACTGTACTTTAATTTTAGTATAGAAAAGTGATTCGAAATGAGATGCATAAGAGTATAATAGCATTCCTGTAAGCTTCACCTAAATATATTTAAGAAAAATGTTAGCAATGACTGATAAGTCTTAACTTCTTCACTGGTAGTTCAGCATTTAAAAGTGACAGTCAGGAGAAATGCTGATGGTAGAAATGTGGACAGCATCCGCCCTAAATGCCCAGAGTATGTGATGTCCAGGAGTGGTGAACATTAGCTATAGTTAGTATTGTTTTCTGTATTGATGCAATAAATGAGAATTATGTCAGTTTGAGATGTCATTGGCAACTTGACTTTCCAGTCCCCAGAGTGACTATTATTGTGCTTTCTCTAGATGGAAGACACAGAAGCAGATATGTCAGCATAAATCGATTATTTTCAATTAGTATTTTAGCTCTGTTCAAACTCAGATAATTTCATTGCTTCCTAATTAAAGAAATACAAAGTCATCATTCTCACTTCCAAGTTATTGCATATATTTACTTGATAACCAAGTTTTGAACTGTGTTTATGAGAATGGAAAATAGAGTATTGATATGTTTTGATTTTTAAATAATTTGTTAAAATTAATCATTGAAAAGTTGACAAATTATATAAAACAATTTCTAGGGACAATAATAAACACTATAGTATAATGAAAATGACATTCATGTCTTTGCTTCTTAAAATATTGTATATATACTGTTTGAACTACTTATTTGTTCTGTGCACTGTAAATAGTGCAGTTGACTAATGGTTTGCTGTTCTTCCTCCTAAAAGGAAATTCTTTATCTCATTTTTTATTCAACATCACTGGATAGAAACAAATACTTTAGAGAAAACATAACCCTTACAATTGTCTGCATTTTAACTCTGGCATTTAGATTTCCAATGCTTTTTACCCTGCCAGATTTGAAGAGAGTGTTCATATGCCTCACAATATGCTGAGCCCAAGATGATGAGCCAAGTCTTGACTTCTTTGAGAGCTTAAACCTTTTAAACTCAATGCTCTTTCCAGCTGGCAGGTCAGCATTCCTGAGCAGACACTGCAGCTTTCTGCTTAGATAAGTTTCCACAAATGCTGCTCTGCTTATACTTAGTGAAAAGAGGGAAGAGTATCTGCTACATGAAGAATTCTATCAGTCTTCCTTTTACTTAGTGCACTATGTCTAAACTATTAGAAATTTCAGGTTTTTTCCTCTCTTTTAAAAACTTCATACATTTATGTTGATAAATATTATTATTAAAATGAGTTAAAATGCTAATTTTTTATTCTTGAAGATATATGTTCATATCTGATGAAACAACTACTACATCATTTATTTTTTATTTTTTATTAATTGAGATGTTTGACAAAAACTTTATAATTACTCTTTAGATGTTAGCTTTATAAAACGATTATGGACACTAAAAGCAATACATACTTCATTTATTTTCATTTTATTCTCCAACTTTAATCTTCAATTCAGGTATTTCCTCTTTATTTCCAATTCAGGTATATCCTCTGTAATTTTTCAACACATTATAGTACTGACAGTCTTTCTTAAGGCTACAAAGATGTATTAAAACCACCTAAACAAAGCTTTGCTGTCTATTTATTCTGGGCATTTTCTTTAGATGATTGCTAAAGCCTCAACATAAAAATAAATTGTATTTAGGGTGACATTGAAATCAGTAATGAAGCCTATGTATTAATGCTGGGTGAAGTAAGTTTAAATATATTTGAATCATGGACATGAACATTATGTTACCAAATACTCTAAATTTTTTAATTTATTTTCAAAAAAATGTTAGTTTGAATTCTTTTGAGTTTGATTAGTTGTTGACTTTACTATAGTGCAACAGTTAAATATCTGTGAAATGTCAGTTATTAAATTATGTACTTAATTGTGGACAAAATTATAATCATTATTATTAATTTAGATGTATTTATGAGTTATATATCGCTATAATTAATTAAGTTTAATTTAATGTTAGAATCTTAAATTACTCCAGCTGTCATTTATTTTTTAGCTAAATTTGGTTTTTTGGATCACACCTGGTAAGGCTCAGGGTTATTCCTTGCTATGTGATCAGAAATCAAACCCTGGCTTGGGGGACCATATGGATGCCGAGGGATCGAACTGCGATCTATCTTAGGGTAGTGCTTGCAAGGCATAACTGCTGCTTGAGCCACCACTCCTAAAACCCCTAATTTAAATCTTTTAATATTTTAAGGAATATTATATGAGTAAAATATCTTTATACAGTTACATTTAAAGTCCAAGTAATCATAATCAGAATTAAGCGCAATAAATATTATATTGTTTGCAACGCTAACAAACAAAACCTTTTGTCTAATAAGCAGCTTAGAAAACATAAACATGATTTCTGATATTCAATATTGTAATACTTTTAATTTTGTAATAACCTAAAAATCATAAAGTAGAAAATAGTTTATTTTTGACATAACAAATGTAAAGAGCAGAGTAACTATTATCTAAAATAAAGCTTTTATAAAATTAGCCTCTGAATTCTTTAAAGTATGACCTTGAGAGAAATATTCAAAGAGAAAAAATAACACATGCTAAGCCTCCAGCAAGAAACCACTGACACTTTTAAAACAAGTGATTTATGTGATACTAATATTGACATTTTTACAAAGTATTAGCAGACATAAATAAAAATAATTTTGTAAAAATGAGTCTATATTTTTTGGTAGAACACTGCAAAATCACTGTACTGATAGGACCTATAACTATAGAGAACTTCTTTTTGTATGAGAGAAGATAGAAAATAGATCTGCATCTGATCAACTCAAAGATAGTAAAGGATTGTGCTTTAAAATTTAACTACTTATAGTTTTATACTAACTGCTAAATCACCACTGGTGTTTTTTGTTAACAGTAGATAACGATAGAGCAAGATAATGCAATTGATGGCATTTATAAATTCTATTTTCTACAGCACAGAGCAGAAAAAACCTTTTATGTGGGTCAGTAAGAAATAAATATGAGAAGTAAATAAACAAAATGCACATATACAGAAAATGAATCTAATAGTGAAATAATTATAATAAACAATATATTTACAAGTGATAGGAAAGTGTCTTAAGAATACAGAGTTTCAGGGACCATGAATGACAACTACAGTGGGTAGGGTGCTTGCTTTGTACAAAGCCAAGGCAGATTCCCTCACCAGTTAGCTCATTTAGTCCCCTTAAATCCTACCAGGGTTATTCCTTGAGTGTTACAGTGTGTCCCACCCCCTCTCCAATAGCAAAAATAATTTGAATAAGATGTAATTTATTTTAAACTGAAAAGGTAAAGAGTTATTTGTATTTTAAGTAAAATATATCATAAAAGTATAAATTAACTAAATATGAAAATCACATTACAGAAAAGGAGGGACAAAATTTTTAAAACAAAATTTGAATTAGAATATACCATCTGTAGAGCCAAATGTTCGATATAATGTAAGACCATGATATTATTGTTGTGATAGTATGACTTGTCAAGTCAATCAGTAATATAAAAAAGTAGTTACTAGTTCATGACTGTACAATCTTTATATAATACATTTTAAAAGATATTAAATTAACATTTCAATATCACTCTAACTGACTTGATAAACTGACTGCTGTCTGCCCTATTTCCTTTTTATTAAATATATTTATTTAATTATCATGATTACAAACATTATTGTAGTTGAATCTCAGTCATTAAAAAATACCTCCCCCCTCAAAAAAAGAATACCACTCTTCACCAGTGCAACATTCCCACCACCAATGCCCTCCCATCTCCTTCCTTCTCCAAACCCTGCCTGTATGTATTCAGTACAGACACTTTACATAACTGCACTAACAACTATCATTACAATGTTAATGAGTGAGAGATAGCTGTCCTATTTCCATCAGTTATGCTTCTGTGTTAAAACTCTTAGACCCTTATAAATGCATCATATTTTTTCTATTTATTTTTCTGAAGTATTTGCATGTACATTATAGTAAAGCAATATAAAACTTATCTTAAGGACATTCATACTGCAAGCACATGTATGAAGCAATATATGGACATAAATATACATTTATTTATAGTGGTACCACATAATTTGAAGAGAAATACACTGATATTTTGGAATTTAAAATTTAATTTTAAAAAGAATAAGAGATTCACAATGAATATTGTAGACAATATTATATAATTATTGAAGCAACATAATAAAAGAAACAGAGCAGAAAGCTGCACTATTTAGCATAGATAGGAAGAGAAATATAGTTAAGTAATAAAATAAAATTAGATTTTACTCTACGTGTTAAATCTGGGGAGAAGGTTAGTTATTACTCAAAGAAGAGCTGATGCTGCTTACTGGTGATTAAAGTAAGCTTCCTTGTGATATCTCTCCATATAATTGTGACTGTCTCTCACTTTTATCAGGAATCCTATAATAAAGGATTTAAATTTCTGATGAGACTTACCAAGTTTTCATAACCAAAATAAGGAGCCTCGATTTACAAGTTTAGATTTGAAGGCTTTAGGATACTGTTCTTATAAAAATTAATTTATATAGAAACTTTATTTTTTGTTTTCTGATATTTGTGTGTGAGAGTAATCTAATCAGGCACTATTTAAATACTTGTATTTTACCAAAATAATGTGAATATTTATTGTTTTCAAGTGTCAAAATGTCATGTTAGTAATTATGTACTTTTTAATGTACTTAGTGTACTTAGGGACAAACAGGAACAAGCAATAGAAGAATCGTTTCTGAGTGTGCCATCCTCCAGTCTTCACTTGCCTCATGTTTTTCTCTACAAGCTTGTTACCAGAACAAAAAGTGTCACACACAGAGAAGTACTCTGGGGAACTTGGTGGCAGGAATGTGGATAATCAGGGACTCCATCATAAAAGAACATGCTAGGAAATTGAACTATCTCTTGGCCCTACATATCATTTTTAAGTATCAGGTGGAGACAAATCATCTCTATAGTTAGTCATACATACATGCCCATTTTTATCAAGTAAGAGATATTTTTCAGATTAAAATACACTGCTTTCTGATTTGTAGGGGTGGTAATGGTGACACCAGTATTAAAAAGTGCCAGCAGCTCTACATTTTTGGCTCAGAATAGAATTGGACACTCTAATTAAATAAGTATTTCTGAGAATAGAAATGACTCTAGGGGCCACCATTGGAATCAAATACAATCATCATTTAATCGGAAATTACAAAGCCTTATAATAAATGTATTAATATCAAACCAGCTAGAGAAGATGAAAAAAGACTAAAGAACAAAATTGGTAATGTGGAGAAACTGTGTGAGAGAGTGCAACAGGCCATTTGCCTTTCTAGTAGCTGATCAAGGTTTGATTCCCAGCCTCCCATATTGTCCCCTGAACCAACCAGAAGCAATTTCTGTCCACAGAGTCAAGAGCTTCCCCTGAGCACAACAGTTGTGGCTACAAAACAAAACAAACAAAAAAAATGTGGAGAAAAGGCAACATTATATAATATTGATGGGGATGTAATTTTTCCCTGCCACCATGCAAAACAAAGACTTCAAAATCAAAGTTAAGAATAGAAGTGCATGGGCAGGAGCTATAGTATATTTGTAAAAAATACTTGCATGTGGCTGCCCCTGTTTCTATACCCGGCATCCCTATAGGGTCACCTAAGTGTCAGCATGAGTTATTTCTGAGTGCAGAGTGAGGAGTAAAACCTGAGCAACTCTAGGTGTGACCCCAAAAAAATGCATATAATTTAAGTATTTCATTTCTGGTTTACCTCAATATAAGTGAAATAAAAGAAAAGGAAGGAAGGAAGGAAGGAAGGAAGGATGGAAGGAAGGAAGGAAGGAAGGAAGGAAGGAAGGAAGGAAGGAAGGAAGGAAGGAAGGAAGGAAGGAAGGAAGGAAGGAAGGAAGGAAGGAAGGAAAAGAGGGAGGGAGGGAAGAAGGAAGGAAGGAGAAATAACAAAGAAAAAGAAAGAAAAGAAAGGTAAAACAAAAGAAAAAAGAAAAGAAAGAAAAAGAGAAAGAAATATGAAGAGAAAAAAATATAGAAAGAAGCAATAACAGTAATTTGATACCATACCTGCTTGTTACTTACGTGTATTGCAAAATTATTCCTCACTAGCCAATATAGTGAATAGGTCATTATTAATAAATAAATATAAACAGATATATTTGCACAAAGGAATTCTAATTGGCTGTAAGTTACAAATAGAAATCTGAATGGATCTTGAGGAGATTATACCTTAGTTATACCTTAAATATCAGGAAACCGAAACTTTACAATTTCAATTTTGTGTATAAATTAGCAAACCAAATAAACATACAAAAATTAAACTAGAAAAAAAAAAACATCTTCTAACAGTAGAATCTCTTTAGAGGGAAAGGACAAATAAGTCATCCAAAAGATGTAAATTACATGGTAATAGGTTAATACTAGATTTTAGTTGAATATGTAATATTCACAAATGATAGAATATAAAAAATAAATGGAACAAAAATCTATGTCAATTAACAAAAATTTAAAAAATAGCAAAATTTATATAGAATATTAATAAAGAAACTATATAAATTCTATATATACATTTTGTAAATCTAATACCTCCAATATACCTTTTTCCAAGTATTGCTTTAGCTATTTGTGGGTGTTTATTGTTACAAATGAATTTCAGAAGTGTTTGATCCACTTCTTTGAAAAATGTCATGGGTATCTTTAGAGGGATCGAATTAAATTTGTACAAAGCTTTGGAGAGTATTGTTATTTTAATGATATTAATCCTGCCAATCCAAGAACAGGGTATGAATTCCATTGTAGCAGGGATTTATACTTTTCTTTGTATAGGTCCTTCACATCATTAGTCAAGTAGACTCCAAGGTATTTGAGTTTATGTGAGACTAATGTGAATGGGGTTGTTTTCTTAATATCTATTACCTCCCTATCATTTTTGGTGTATAAAAAGGTCATTAATTTCTATGTGTTAATTTTATAGCCTGCTACGTTGCTATATTCATCTATTGTTTTTAAAAGTTTTTTGATAGAATCTTTGGGTTTTCTAAGTACAGTATCATGTCATCTGCAAACAGTGAGAACTTGACTTCTTCCTTTCCTATATGGATTCCCTTGATATCTTTTTCTTGCGTAATTGCTCTAGCAAGTACTTAGTGATGCTCCACATCACTAATCATCAGGGAGATGCAAATCAAAACAACTATGAGGTACCATCTCATGCCACAGAGATTGGCATGCATCAGAAAGAATGAGAACTTTAAACTGTATTACAAAGCAATATTTATCAAAACAGTCAGATCAGTGAAACAGGCTTGAGTACTCAGAGAATGTTCCCCAGATATATGGTAACCTAATTTTTGATAAAGGTGCAAGAAATCCTAAATGGAACAGGGAAGACCTCTTCAATAAGTGGTGTTGGCACAATTGGCTAGCCACTTGTAAAAAAGCAAACTTAGATCTCCAGTTAACATCATGTAAAAAGGTAAAATCCAAATGGATTAAAGACCTAGATATCAGACCTGAAACTATAAAGTATATAGAACAACATGTAGGTCAAATACTCGATGTCATTGAGACTAAAGGTATTTTAAAAAAGGAAACAGTACTCTCCAAACAAGTGAAAGCAGAAATAAATAGATGGGACTAGATTAAGCTGATAAGCTTCTGCATCTCAAAGGAAATAGTGCCCAGGATACAAGAGTCACCCACTGAGTGGGAGAAACTATTCACCCAATACCAAAAAGATAAGGGGTTAATATCCAAAATATATAAGGCACTGACAGAACTTTACAAGGAAAAAAACATCTAACCCGATCAAATAATGGGGAAAAGAAATGAACAGACACTTTGACCAAAAAAAATAAATACAAATGGCTAAAAGGCATATGAAAAAATGCTCCACATCACTAATCATCAGAGAGATGCAAATAAAAAAAAAATATGAGATACCATCTCACACCACAGAGATTGGCACGCATCAGAAAGAATGAGAACAAGCAGTGCTGTTGGGGATGTGGAGAAAAAGGAACTCTTATTTCATGCTGGTGAGAAAGCCATCTGGTCCAACCTTTGTGGAAAGTGATTTGGAGATTCCTCCAAAAGCTGGAAGTTGAGCTCCTATATGATCCAGCTATATCACTCCTAGGGATATATCCTAGGAACACAAAATACAATACAAAAATCCTTTTCTCACACCTATATTCATTGCAGTGTTGTTTACAATAGCCAGACTCTGGAAACAGCCTTGATGCCCTCAATAGATGCATGGTTAAAGAAACCATGGTACATATACACAATGGAATATTATGCAGCCATCAGAAAAGATGAAGTCATGAAATTTTCCTATACATGGATTTATGTGGAATCTATTATGCTGAGTGAAATAAGTCCGAGGGAGAGAGATAAACACAGAATGGTCTCCCTCATCTATGGGTTTTGAGAAAAATGAAAAACATTTGTGTAATGATTCTCAGAGACAGAATAGAGGAAAACTGGGTGGTCCAGCTCCTGATATGAAGCTCACCACAGGGATCGTTTAGTGCAGTCACAGAACTAATTACACTGAGAACTATCATAACAAAATGTGACTGAATGAGGGAAGTAGAAAGCCTGTCTAGAGTACAGGCCTGTGTGGGGTGGGGAGGAAGTATACTTGGGATATATTGGTCATAAGAATGTTGCACTGGTGAAGGATTTTTTTGTATATATATATATATAAATCAAAAAAAAAAGGAAAGAAAAGATAAGGCCTCCCAAATCTTACCACAGGCTGTGTTCTTTACACTGACTGTATAGAAAGAGGAGGTACAGTAAATGCACCCCATATAAACCTCAACCCAGGCCCTTTTCCTGGCCTGTATTGTGAATTGGGGGACAAAAAATTTTATAAATCTAGAATTAATATAGAATATTGAAGTATCTAATTGTAACAATATATAAAACAATGCAAATGAACAAAATTTTCAATAATATATCACTTTTCGGTCTTTTGCCTAAGATCAAGTGTAGTATCTGTTCGTATCCATTTAATATCTGATATGTTTTCTATCTGATGACAATATAGTAAATGAATTTTTGGCACTAGGAACTGGAATAGGAGCTTGCTCTGTCCATTCCACACCTCGACCTGGTTTTGCGGTACCTGCAGAAATGGTGCACCAAAAAAAATTTTTTTTAATTTTAAAAATACTTTATGTTGTTAAAGTTTGGGTCTCATGATTTCATTGTTGTTGATTTTGAATAACTTATAAATAATTATAGCTTAAATAGAAATGTAAATAAACCTAAATGTGCAAAATATTTAAAGGTAATTGACAAAGAATAGGTAAAGATAGTAAATAAGTACTTCAAATGTTTCTCAACACTATTTTCAATTGAAAAACAGTCCCTAAAACCACAATGATATACTACTTTTTTGCTAAGTAAAATTACTAAATTTAAAAAATCTTTCATACCATCTTTTGGCAAGATTGCAGAGGCATTGGAAGTTACATACAGTGATGGTTGAATACACAGTAGTAATATAATTTTGGAAAACATTTTAGAATTTTCCTAAAAAATTAAAAATATGTTTAACATATGACCCAGCCAACCCATTCTTAGATATTTGCCTGAGGAAATGAAAGCATATGTCTATATAAAAACATGTTCATGCAAGTTTATAACAGTTTCAATTGCAATATATATAAGAAAAAACAAGATTCTGTAAAAAACTGAATGTCCAAACTTAGAATTCTACTGCATAACTATAATTTAAACAGAACAATAAAATCCAACACTATCTAAAAGAACCAACAAAAAACCAAATAATTTTTAGAAAATTATTGAAGTTTATTAATTTTATCTTATTTTAAATTTACCAGTAAGCATTTTTTACTTTAATACAATAGTTTACCAACTTGTCCAATGTGTGGGAATTTTTTATGCATTAAATATTCAAACACAAAAGATAAGATCACTGATCTCCCTTCTACCAGTCTCCCAGTTTCCCAAATATCATCCTAGCCCACTCCCTTGCGGATGCAAAGTTACCTCATATTGTTTATAATAACACAAAGGCGAATGAAATTATTAAAACTTAGATCAATAAGAGTCAATGTGTAACAAGTGCTATATCTCAAATTACGTTATTAAAGTCATTGTCTATGGATTTGTTGGGCTATGGCTGGTGTCATATTATTTTCTTTTGAAACTTAGTAGAGGTTCATTTTTCTGTAGAAAGATGTTGGGTGTTGGTAATGACTCAAAAAATTTTTTATGATTCTATTTTTATAAAAATATAAAAATGCAAAGTAATACATATTGAACCAAATATGTATTTAATTAATTTTCTGAGAATTGATGAGAAGCTCCATCAAGGAGTTTCAATGAGGTTCAATGAGAAGAAATTTTAAAAGTTCTTGAATATATTTACAGATAATTAATGTTTCATTATTGTGATTTCTACATAGGTCTACATATATATCAAAGTATATGAAGTTTTTCTCTTTTTACAAAATTTTCATATAAGAGAGAATTTGGTTTTAGTTTTTGGTTTTTGGATCACACATAGCCAGGCTCAGGGGTTACTCCTGGCTATCTATGCTCAGAAATTGCTCCTGGCAAGCTCGTGGCACCATATGGGATGCTGGGAGTCTAACCACGGTCCTTCTGCATGCAAGGCAAATGAATCGTAAGATCAAATAAAGGACATACATTAAGGTAAAATACAATAACAATTAACATAAGCAAAATATAATTAAAATATAATTTAAAATGATTTATTTTAAAATATTGATTCATAACTTTTCCTTTTTGTAATATTGCTTCCCTGAATCATTCAGAAACTAATTTCTTTTTTTAATTTAAAAAAAAAATTAAATCATTACTTTTTTATATTAGACTTTCGTTTATTAAAAATTTATTATATGACTTTTGAGATTTCCTTGTGAGGTGTGCGGTCCAGGCAGGGAGGTTTTGGGTCGAGTTCATGCAGTGGGGGTCCTTTGGAGCTAGTTACGTTTTCAAGTCACAGTCCCCGTTAGGGAGAGGTGATTAGGAGGGCCACACTGCATGAGTCAGTAGGGGTGTTGGTTGTATTTTCTTGCCTGGAACGAGGTGAGAGCTTGAGTGGGTGTCTCTTCACTTGGGTAGTGGGTACTGGTTCGTTTGGGGTAGGAGGGCAGTCTTGATGCCTAATGGAGTAAGAAATGAGGGTGAAGAATTACAATGTGGTGGGGATATTGGTTGTGGGATTGAGGGGTGAAGGGATAGTCGGATTTCTGGAGGAGGGGGAGGGAATAATTTTTGGGAGGGGTTAAATGGGGTATAGGTATGGGTTGTTTGTGGTTTAGGTTTGTCCCTTAAGGAGGATTCCTATCTCTGTGTGCTCCTGACCACATATACACATATATGTTAGATTAGGTGTATATTAATATAGAGAGGTGGGGAGGGCAAGAGGTTCACTGAGTACAGAAAGATAGGTAAGTATATTACTTGTAAGGAAAGGAAACTAAAAGATCAACTTTTGGATATGTATAGGTTTCGTGTCTTAAATACTGACCGCTGTGTTAGTGAGGTCTATCTATATAGGTGTTTACGCTTTGCAGTATTGTCCACAGCATGTTATAGCTTTCCTTTCCTATAGAAGAGGTAACGGTGTGGTTTTTATTTAACATAGATTGAATTGATGATAGTGAGGAGAAGGTGGAAGAAAAGGGAGACAAGAAGTGAGAGATGGAAAAACAAAACAAAACAAACCAACAATCAAACAACAACAACAAAAATACGAAGTAATGAGAACAGAGGGTACAAGAGCAAGGGCCTGTTAGTTTGCTTGAACGTGTTCAATGCTTAGGCCCTGTAGTAAAAATCTGTAGGTCACGGAACTAGCTCCAAAGGACCCCCACTGCAAGAACTCTACCCAAGACCTCCCTGCCTGGATCGCACACCTCACAAGGAAATTTCAAAAGACAATGGGGAAGCCTATACTTTCATCATAAGTATAGACCTATATAACACTACCTCTTACCCTGTTTTTCCCCAAATGTAAAATAATCTTCTGTTTCACTTCCTCCCTTTTTGTTTTCTTTCTTTTTCTTCTTTTCTTTTTTATTCTTGTCTGTTTTTTGTTTTGTTTTAGTTTTTGTTTTTTATTTGATTTATTTTTGGTTCTTTTGGGTAACTCCAGGCAGCGCTCAGAGGGTGCTCCTGGCTCTATGCTTGGAGATCACCCCTGGTGGGCACAGAGGACCATGTGGAATGCCGGGATTTGAGCCACCGTCCTTCTGCAGGAAGGACAGACTCCTTGTCTCCATGCTATCTCTCCTGGACCCACTTTATTCCTTTAATTACGTCTGTTATTTAATCTTTTTTTTTTAACACCACCCATCACCAGTGCAACATTCCCATCACCAATGTCCCAAGTCTCCCTCCTCCCCACCCGACCCCCGCCTGTACTCTAAACAGGTTCTCAATTTCCCTCATACATTCTCATTATTAGGACAGTTCAAAATGTAGTTATTTATCCAACTAAACTCATCACTCTTTGTGATGAGCTTCCTGAGGTGAGCTGGAACTTCCAGCTCTTTTCTCTTTTGTGTCTGAAAGTTATTATTGCAAGAATGTCTTTCATTTTTCTTAAAACCCATAAATGTGTGAGACCATTCTGCATTTTTCTCTCTCTCTCTGACTTATTTCACTCAGCATAATAGATTCCGTGTACATCCATGTATAGGAAAATTTCATGACTTCATCTCTCCTGACAGCTGCATAATATTCCATTGTGTCTATGTACCACAGTTTCTTTAGCCATTCGTCTGTTGAAGGGCATCTTGGTTGTTTCCAGAGTCTTGCTATGGTAAATAGTGCTGCAATGAATATAGGTGTAAGGAAGGGGTTTTTGTATTGTATTTTTGTGTTCCTAGGGTATATTCCTAGGAGTGGTATAGCTGGATCGTATGGGAGCTCGATTTCCAGTTTTTGGAGGAATCTCCATATCGCTTTCCATAAAGGTTGAACTAGACGGCATTCCCACCAGCAGTGGATAAGAGTTCCTTTCTCCCCACATCCCCGCCAACACTGTTTATTCTCATTCTTTGTGATGTGTGCCATTCTCTGGGGTGTGAGGTGGTATCTCATCATTGTTTTGATTTGCATCTCCCTGATGATTAGTGATGTGGAGCACTTTTTCATGTGTCTTTTGGCCATCTGTATTTCTTCTTTGTCAAAGTGTCTGTTCATTTCTTCTCCCCATTTTTTGATGGGATTAGATGTTTTTTTCTTGTAAAGTTCTGTCAGTGCCTTATATATTTTGGAGATTAGCCCCTTATCTGATGGGTATTGGGTGAATAGTTTCTCCCACTCAGTGGGTGGCTCTTGTATCTTGGGCACTATTTCCTTTGAGGTGCAGAAGCTTCTCAGCTTAATATATTCCCATCTGTTAATTTCTGCTTTTACTTGCTTGGAGAGTGCAGTTTCTTCCTTGAAGATGCCTTTAGCCTCAATGTCCTGGAGTGTTTTACCTACGTATTGTTCTATATATCTTATGGTTTTGGGGCTGATATCGAGGTCTTTAATCCATTTGGATTTTACCTTCGTACATGATGTTAGCTGGGGGTCTAAGTTCAATTTTTTGCAAGTGGCTACCCAGTTTTGCCAACACCACTTGTTGAAGAGGCTTTCTTTGTTCCATTTAGGATTTTTTGCTCCTTTATCAAAAATTAGGTGATTGTATGTCTGGGGAACATTCTCTGAGTATTCAAGCTTATTCCACTGATCTGAGGGCCTGTTTTTATTCCAATACCATGCTGTTTTGATAACTATTGCTTTGTAGTAAAGTTTAAAGTTGGGGAAAGTAATTCCTCCCATATTCTTTTTCCCAATGATTGCTTTAGCTATTCGAGGGTGTTTATTGTTCCAAATAAATTTCAAAAGTGCCTGGTCCACTTCTTTGAAGAATGTCATGGGTATCATGACAATGGAGACACAATTTATCAGAACCTATGGGACACAGCAAAAGCAGTACTGAGAGGAAAATTTATAGCTTTGCAAGCACACATCAGGAAAGAAGAAGGGGCATACCTGAATAGATTAATGATGCAGCTCATAGAATTAGAAAGTGCTCAACAAAAGGATCCAAAAATAGGGAGGCAGAAGGAAATAACAAAGCTGAGAGCAGAAATCAATGAAGTGGAAACCAGAAAAACCATCCAAAAGATCAACGAAAGCAGATGTTGGTTCTTTGAAAAAATAAACAAGATTGATAGACCACTGGCAAAACTAACAAAGAAAGAAAGAGAGAGAAACTTGATAACTCGTATTAGGAATGAAAAAGGAGAGATCACTACTGATATGGTAGAGATTCAAAGGGTAATCAGAAACTACTTTGAGAAACTCTATGCCACTAAAAATGAAAACCTGGAAGAAATGGATAAATTTTTGGAATCTTATAATCTTCCACGATTGAATGAAGAGGATGTAGCATATCTAAACACACCCATTACTATTGAGGAAATTAAGAAAGTAATCAAATGTCTGCCCAAAAACAAAAGCCCAGGCCCAGATGGATTTACTAATGAATTCTTTCAAACCTTTCAAGAGGAACTACTACCAATCCTGGCAAGACTCTTTCATGAAATTGAAAAAACAGGAAAACTTCCAAATAGCTTTTATGAAGCCAACATTACCTTGATACCTAAACCAGACAGAGATGCTACGAAAAAAGAAAATTACAGACCAATATCGCTGATGAATGCAGATGCAAAGATCTTCAACAAAATCCTGGCAAATAGGATTCAATGCCTCATTAAGAAGATCATCCACTACGATCAAGTAGGTTTCATTCCAGGAATGCAAGGCTGGTTTAACATCCGTAAATCTATCAACATAATACACAACATCAACAGCAAGAAAAATAAAAATCACATGATCATATCAATCGACGCAGAGAAAGCATTTGACAAGGTCCAACACCCATTCTTGATCAAAACTCTCAGCAAGATGGGAATGGAGGGAACCTTTCTCAATATAGTTAAGGCCATCTACCACAAGCCAGAGGCAAATATTGTCCTCAATGGAGAAAAACTGAAAGCCTTTCCTCTAAATTCTGGCACAAGACAAGGCTGTCCTCTCTCACCACTCCTATTCAACATAGCACTGGAAGTACTCGCTATAGCGATTAGGCAAGAAAAGGATATCAAGGGAATCCAGATAGGAAAGGAAGAAGTCAAGCTCTCACTGTTTGCAGATGACATGATACTCTACTTAGAAAACCCCAAAGACTCTATCAAAAAGCTTCTAGAAACAATAGACTCATATAGCAAGGTGGCAGGCTACAAAATTAACACACAAAAATCAATGGCCTTCCTATACACCAATACTAATAAGGAAGAAATGGACATTAAGAAAACAACTCCATTCACTATAGTGTCACACAAACTCAAATATCTTGGAATCAACTTGACTAAAAATGTGAAGGACCTATACAAGGAAAACTATAAAACTCTGCTCCAAGAAATAAGAGAGGACACGCGGAAATGGAAGCATATACCCTGCTCATGGATTGGCAGGATTAACATCATTAAAATGGCAATACTCCCCAAAGCACTGTACAGATTTAATGCGATCCCCCTAAAGATAATCTTTTTTTTTAAAGAAACTTTTTTTCTTTAGATATGTGTGAGCATATGTATTTTTAGTTTTTGGCGTGCGTCTGTTTTCTTCTCTCTCCACCCCCAAAATCCCCAGCAATATAATGTAGCACCACTTCTTCTTGCAAAGACATATTAAACAAAGGGGAAATTTTATGTGTAAAAGCAAGCTCTTGTCTACTAGGGATAAGAACTCATACTTCTTTACAACACAGGAACATCTCCCACCATGAACCTATGTCATGTGGAACCAACTTAGACTCCAGGGAACTAGACACCAACCGTCCAGCCTTGACTCCTGGATCCCAGACATAGAAATGACAGAGTTCTCCACAACAGCTCCAGGAACCAAATCCCCTCCAGGGCATTCATAATGCTTCTCTGATGCCAACATGCACCAGTTCTATATTGATAACTTGACAATGAGAAAATCGGAACAACTTGATCTAAGAGCAAATTGTCCTTCCTCATCAGCCAACGATAAGACAAAATCAGAAAACATGTCACCCTTTGACCTGAGCAAAAGCCAAGATTGCTATATACAGATGACTGGTTGTTACAACCAGGACTCGAAAATATGCATCCTGGGACCAACAACAACAACAACAGCAATGAAAAGCTCTAGCCTAGCTTTTGATCTACGATCTATTCAACAAACAAGATCTCCAACTCCAGAGGTCTGACTGAGACAACCGCAACTGAAAGGGTCTTTCGGAAACATAATGAAAGACTATCCCAGGCTCCATCCTAGGAGCAACATAATGACCAAGACCACCAATTACAGAAGATGGATTAAAACGACACTAAAGAAGCAGAACTCCTAGAACTACAAAGAAAGACTGCATCATAAGCTCCATTCCTTGAGCTGCACAGTCACCAAGATCTCTAGATACAGAGGTCTTATTTTAATATCCAAGAGGAAGCAAAGTCTTTCATACACCACAAAAGCACCGAGGGGAGAGTAAATGATCATGCAAGGAGTCTATAGTTAATCCCATGACAGTATACTTCAGGGGTAGAGAAACCCTGTAATATCTGGGCCCAGGGAATTCCCTCTACAATATTCTCAATACTTAATGTGCCTATGCAGGGGATAAAAGGAAGAAAATATAATCATCTTTCTGCACATTTATTTATTGATTGATCGATTTTTTGACGTCTTTATTATGGTGTAAATATTGAAGTTGATATCTCCAATTTTATTTTATTTTATCTTATCTTTCTCTTTCTTTTTGCACTCCGGCATAATTTGATTTCAGAACCGAGACTATTGTGTGGTGCTTGTCTTTATTGCTGTAGTGCTCACTGGATATTTAATTTGATATTTCTTTCTGTATTGTTGTGGTGTTTCAATTACCTTTTTCATGTCCTCTCTCAAACTGAGATTGAAAGCCTCTAGAAGGTCTCTGCCCATTTTCAAAGTATTTGACTTCTTTTTTTTATTTATTTTTTTCTTATTTTGTACCTCATTCAATTACTTTTCTTTCTTTCAAACAAAACCACGTAACTCGATTTATCTAGCTCTGCCTCTTAAATAGAGGGGGAAACAAGGGAGGGTACCAGGACCAAACAGATATATGACCACTAATAGTAAGTCCACCTACTCTAGAAGCCTGGGGGGTGATAGTGGGGTATATGGGTTGCAAAAAGGGAACTGGGATGGGGGTAGGACAAATTTGGTGATGGGTATTCCCCTGATTCAATGTTAATATGTACCTAAAATACTACTGTGAAAGATATGTAAGCCATTATGATCACAATAAAAATAAAAAAAATTATTATATGATTTTTAATTTGTTTTGGGGGTCACATATAGGAGTGTTCAAGGTTTAAACCTGGCTCTGTGTTCAAGGATCTTTCATGGGTATGCCAAGGGTACTGTATCAGGCATAGGGGATCAAACCTGGGTCCATCGTGTACAAGACTCTACCCACTGTTTGTAATTTTGTTCCCCATTTTGTAATATTTATATATAAATTTTCACTTTCATATTTAAAGACAAAAACATTGACCAAAATAATGCTTTATTGAAAGTGCTATACATATTCTGAACATTTTGTAGGCATAGTTTTTGGAGGGAGGGATTAGGCCTCATTTAAAGGTGTTCAAGGTTTAGTCTTGTTTTTATGGTGTTGTGCTCAGAGACCATTTATGATTCTGGAAATGATACATTTTTCAGTTTAAATTCAAAGTGTCTTTTCCATTGCAATATCTCTGTTCCCTGTAATGCTTTATGTACAAAATTTAGTTTTGTTCCTTTATCCTGTCAGTTATTATTCATTGTTATGGAACAACTATGTAATCTCAACACCACAAATAGTAGAAATAGGTGTCTTACATACTACTCTATAATTAAGGGACAGGCAAAGAGAAAGAGACTCAACAGTTCAAGCATAGTATCCTACAACTGCCATCAGATTTTATATTAGAACACAGTATAATATGTTAAAATATTTTTTGTAACATTAAAAACTTTTTAAGTTCTTGTGATTAAAATACAAAGTGTAGTTATATAGTTAAGTTGTATTCTATAAAAATTTGAATAGGATAAATAAAATGGTATAAAAATTTTGGGATTGGAGTGGTAGCACAGCAAAAGGGTATTTTGCCTTGCAGTAAGCTGACCTAGGACGGACCCATATGGTCCCTGAGCTAGGAGCTATTGCTGAGTGCAGAGAGCCAGTAGTAATCTTTGAGAGCTACCAGGTGTGGCCTCAAAACTTAAATAAACAAATAAACAAATAAAGAGAACAATTCAAGTGGTAGGTGAATAAAATCTAAAAACAATATTTTCTACATGACTAGTCTTAAATTTTAAGTTATTTACAGGGTCATAATAAATCTATTTAGATAGCACAACATGCAAAGTTGATTCAGGAGATAGACTTGGCATGCATATAGAACTGCGGTATATATTTTTATATATATCATATTTTAAGTTAGTGTCTCCCTGATAATATTCTATACCCTATCCTAGAGTCTAGAGACACTGGATTGATTAATATAAACTATGTGAAGAGACTTAGAAAATTTGACTATAAACATAAAAGAAGTGACATCAACTTATCCTCTTAGAGAAGGAGAGAGAAAATATATGTTTAACATACTATTAGAGACAAAATAAGACAATGGTGCTCTCTATGGATAATAGTTGCTTTATAGGAAGAAATAGTCTGAGAGAGATGGATACAGAAATAAGACAGATTCCTTTATTTCATGGAACAATAGCCAAAGTTACAAGATATAAATCTGATGTAAATGATCTAGAAGCTGGCTGATATTAGTCATGCCAGCTAATGAAGAATTTCAAAGGAAGGAAACAAGTTATTGCAATAGTTCATTAAATGGAAACATTAATTTACCATGGAAAAGTAGCTTACACTAACAATATCAATAAAATCATTGTATTGATTTTTAATAAATTGTTTCAAATGTTTGCATACTTTGTTTTTATGGCTTTGATATTTTAATTAAGTACAGTTTATATTATGTTTAAATAAAATAAGTAACATATATTGGAAGACTACATGATTCACTAAAATACTATGGTATCATATAATTTATGATTGTGTATGAATCATTAGGAAAGATATAAATGCGAATTCATACTTTTTTATAATACAGGGGCTCCTCCCACCTTGAACATATGTCATGTGGAATGAAATTAGACCCCAGGTGATTAGACACCAACCTCCAGCCTTGAACCTTGGAGCCCAGACATAGAAGCGACACAGTTCTCCACTAAAGTTCCAGGAACCAAATCCCCTTCCGGACATCCTTAATATTACTCTGACATCAACATGCATCAGTTCTAATAATATATCCTGACAACGAGGAAATAGAAACAACTTGATTGAAGAGCAGGATGTCTTACCTCACCATCTAACTATAAGTCAAAATCAGAAGACTTGTCACCCTCTGATATGTGCAAAAGCCAATATCTCTATCTACAGATGACTTACTGTGACAACCATGACTGGGCACAACGCATCCTGGGACCAATATAAAAGCCCCTGATTCAATGTTAATGTGTACCTAAAATATTATTGTGAAAGTTCTGTAAACCAACATGGTCAAAATAAAAATTATATATTAAAAAAAAAAGCCCTAGTCTAGGTTTTGGTCTATGTTCTGTACAACAACTAAGATCTCTAATTCCAGAGGTCTGTCTGAGACAATTGCAACTGAAGGAATCTTCTGTAAACATGATAACTCTATCCCAGGGTTCATCCTAGGATCAGTGCAATGACCAAGACCACCAACTACAGAAGATGGATTAAAACGACAGAGAAGGAACAGAACTTCTAGAAACACAAAGAAGGACTTCATCATAAGCTCCATTCCCTGACCTGTGCAGATATCAAGATCTCTAGATACAGAGGTCTGATTTTATCACCCATGACAGCAGAAGTCTTACATACATCACAAAAGCACCAAGGGGAGAGTAAATAAACATGCAAGGACTCTATAGTTATTCCCATGACAGTATGCTTCAAAGGGGGAGAAAAACTGTATCTCTTAGGCCAAGGGAATTCCCTTTCTAATGTCCCCAATATTTACTGTGCCTATGCAGGGGAAATAGAAGCATAAAATAATCTTTTGTATATATATATTTTTTATTTCTTTGTTTTGCTTTGGATATTGAAGTTGTTGTCTCCAATTTTTTTTTAATTTTACTTTTTTTTTTTGCTTTTCGTTTTGCATTTTGTAATGGATTTATTTCAGAGTCGTGATTATTATGTGGTGCTTGTCTTTATTGCTGTTGTGCTCACTGGATATTTTATTTGATATTTACTTTTGTACTGTTGTGATGTCTCACTTCCTTTTTTCCTTTCCTCTCTCAAACTGAGGTTGAGAGCTCCTAAAAGCCAATTTTTGGCTTATCTAATTTTTACCCCATTTTTATTGCTTTTCTTTTCTTCAAACAAAGCCACATAACCTGAACTATCTAGTCCCGCCTCTCAAATAGAGAGGGAGATGGTGGAGGGTACCAGGCCCAAATAGTTGTATGATCACTAAGTAGTAAGCTAGACACAGAGGGGACCACTTGTACTGGCAGCCTGGGGATGAGGGTGTGGGATCTGGGATGCAGGATGGGAATGGGGGTGGAGGGAGACAACTTTGAGGATGGGAATTCCTCTGATTCAATGTTAATATCGACCTAAAACAATATCGTGAAAGATATGTAAGCCACATTGGTCAAAATAAAAAAATAATAAAAATAAAAAAATTAGATTTAAAGAAAAAACCCAAATTGATCTTTCAAATATAGAATATACAGATAAACACACTAATAAATGGCCAGTGGTAACAGAATCTAGGTCTCATCTACAGAACAAAGCTTTTGATTTTGGCAGGATAGGTTGCTTGGGTTAACGTGGAGAGACACTCTGGAGGATATAGTTCTGGAACATTGCATGCATGAAAACCTATCATTATGTTTAAAAAATAATAATTGAAGAGTAGGATGACTCAGCTAGTAAGGTGTTCTATAAATTCAGCTATTTGTTTCAACATGTTATTTAATTTTCATAGGCATTTTATTCTTGAAATAAAATTTAATTTAAAAATAAAGTGCCTCAGTACACTTACTTTACTCAGGATACTATATTTATTTTACTTTATTCAGTATAAAGTATTCAGGACACTAATATTACTTAGTATTTTCTTTATTTCTGTAGTATATTATTTTTGTTTCACAAGAAAATATCTTTATAATACAGATGTAAGCATACATTTCACAAATAAAATTATAAATGTACCAACCACCATAAAAACACATAAAAATATGAGTAAATAATTTACATATATCTACAAAATCATGGCCAAAGTAGTAATTAAACTTTACTGAGTTACTACATTTCTCATGACCTTATTTAGAAAGATATATTCATTTACCTACTCCTTATAGATGCTGTGATTTTCTTCTTTAACCCTTGCATTATTAGACACATTTTATGGAAGGGAACTCAGCTGTTGGTGCTCAGGACTGACTACTAGCTCTGTGCTTAGGAATCACCCCTGGTAGTTGTCAGAAGACCATTTTTGTCTGAGGAATTACATGAGGGTCACCCTCAAGAAAGACAAATATAATAACACAAATATGTAGATATATATATATATATAAAACACTTGTAATTTGGGCCTCAGCTTATTTCCATTCTTGATTTAAAACATGCATACATACACAAATTCCTCACCAAATTTCCTTTAGAAAAAATTTTTCAATAACTTCATTAATATCATCTTACTATAGTTCTTTAAAGTAATAATATTCCTTCAGTTATCATGTAGTCTTTCACATGAAAGTTAATTTTCAACATATCAACATATTACCTATATATGTTGAAAATTATGTATATTAGAAAATACATGGTTACATTTAGTTTTTTTCTATAGTTCATTTTCCCCCAAGAATCTTCCTCTATTATAGTAACAGGACAATGAAAGAAATAATCAGCACTGTTGGCATTACTTTGAGAGTCCTAGAGCATTTTTGCAAAACTTTCCTTAAACTTTATGAATAATGACTGATTTGAAATGCTTCTGTATCATTTCTTTCTCTTTCTTCATTCAAAAATATAAATATATTCTTTCTCTTAGGTCCATATATCTTATTTTGACAATTCCCTTGAACATGGCTCACTCCAGTTATTATCCTAGATTTTGTATATAATCAGTCCCTTACGTACTGCACTGACTAATGCCTGAGGACACATCCAAGAATAAGTCTTAAATATAGCTTTTATGGTGGGAATTTACTCTAAATCAGGTATATGTGTATACATGTATAACATGTTCTATATTCAGGGTTAGTATATAAATAAACACTGAATGTAAATGCACTAACTTTGTTGCTTTTACTGTGGATTTGCATCTTCATTCATCAATCATTATTGACTCAGAAAAAGTTAGTGAATTGGGTATTGGTTTTGGATGGAATATTGACAACATTTGGCAAAATAATAAGCAACTTAATATAAGCAACTTAATATCAATGATTTTATGAGAAGTAAATTAGGAAGATAAACTGATGAAGGGAACAGTTTTTTTTAGTGATGATGAGGTTCTGTGATCTGGGAAGAAAAAGGCTGCAGAATTAAGAAGGGAATCTACTGCTTTTTCTCTTTCCACCTTTGGCTACCATGGTGGTGAATGGGAAGATCTGAAACCGTAAATTTTGTTCTGGCAAGAAGAGCAAAGTCAGCTGTAATCTTGCTTAGATCTTTCATCTTCATCACTTTCCATCACACAAAAATAATTTCAGGAGAATAATAGCACTGAAGTGCAATCAGTTTTTTTTTTTTATTCAGAGCAATCAAAGAGAGTGTCTAAAAGGAGAGAGAGAGAAAGAAAAAGAAAGAGAGAAAGAAAGAAAAGAGAGAACAAAAGAAGAAAGAAAAGAAGAATTAAAAAAGAAATATAGAAAGAAATAAGGAAGAAAGAGAAAGAAAAAAGAAAGGAAGGAAGGAAGGAAGGAAGAAAGGAATGAAGGAAGGAAGGAAGGAAGGAAGGAAGGAAGGAAGGAAGGAAGGAAGGAAGGAAGGAAGGAAGGAAGGAAGGAAGGAAGGAAGAAAAAGAAGAAAGTGAGAGAAAGAAGAAAGAGAAAGAAAGAAAGAAAGAAAGAAAGAAAGAAAGAAAGAAAGAAAGAAAGAAAGAAAGAAAGAAAGAAAGAAAGAAAGAAAGAAAGAAAGAAAGAAAGAAAGAAAGAAAGAAAGAAAGAAAGAAAGAAAGAAAGAGAGAGAAAGAAAGAAAGAAAGAAAGAAAGAAAGAAAGAAAGAAAGAAAGAAAGAAAGAAAGAAAGAAAGAAAGAAAGAAAGAAAAGAAAGAAAGAAAGAAAGAAAGAAAAGAAAGAAAGAAAGAAAGAAAGAAAAAAGAAAGAAAGAAAGAAAGAAAGAAAGAAGAAAGGAAGGAAGGAAGGAAGGAAGGAAGGAAGAAAAAGAAGAAAGTGAGAGAAAGAAGAAAGAAAGAGAAAGAAAGAAAGAAAGAAAGAAAGAAAGAAAGAAAGAAAGAAAGAAAGAAAGAAAGAAAGAAAGAAAGAAGGAAGGAAGGAAGGAAAGAAAGAAGGAAAGAAAAAAAGAAAGAAAGAAAGAAAAGAAAGAAAAAAAGAAAGAAAGAAAGAAAGAAAGAAGAAGAAAGAAAGAAAGAAAGAAAGAAAGAAAGAAAGAAAGAAAGAAAGAAAGAAAGAAAGAAAGAAAGAAAGAAAGAAAGAAAGAAAGAAAGAAAGAAAGAAAGAAAGAAAGAAAGAAGAAAAAAGAAAGAAAGAAAGAAAGAAAGAAAGAAAGAAAGAAAGAAAGAAAGAAAGAAAGAAAGAAAGAAAGAAAGAAATAAAGAAAGAAAGAAAGAAATAAAGAAAGAAAGAAAGAAAGAAAGAAAGAAAGAAAGAAAGAAAGAAAGAAAGAAAGAAAGAAGAAAGGAAGGAAGGAAGGAAGGAAGGAAGGAAGGAAGGAAGGAAGGAAAGAAAGAAAGAAAGAAAGAAAGAAAGAAAGAAAGAAAGAAAGAAAGAAAGAAAGAAAGAAAGAAAGAAAGAAAGAAAGAAAGAAAGAAAGAAAGAAAGAAAGAAAAAGAAGAAGAAAGAAAGAAAGAAAGAAAGAAAGAAAGAAAGAAAGAAAGAAAAGAAAGAAAGAAAGAAAGAAAGAAAGAAAGAAAAAGAAGAAAAAAGAAAGAAAGAAAGAAAGAAGAAAAAAGAAAGAAAGAAAGAAAGAAAGAAAGAAAGAAAGAAAGAAAAAGAAAGAGAAAAATGAATGAAAGAAAGGAAGAAAGAAGAAAAGAAATCATAGTGTCTCCAAAGTTGGAGAGGACAGTCCTATACACATACCAGTGTGGAAGAATAAAAGCATGGAAGTACACATCTCAAAAGGGGAGGGGCAAGAAATCATGTGTGTAGATAAGCAACAAAATGTGAAGCATGGAGACATGGGCACCCAAGAAGCATATATATGCATATCCTTTGTTCCATTTTGATTTTTATAAATTTCTCTATATTATGAAATGTACTATATTGTATACAATAATCTCTCCTATACTATACAGAATATGTGACTACATGTTTTTCCATGTTTAATAAAGAAAAGGGGCCAGGCAGTGGTGCTAGAGGTAAGATGCCTGCCTTGCCTGCACTATCCTTGGACGGACCGCGGTTCGATCTCCTGGCGTCCCATATGGTCCCCCAAGCCAGGAGCGACTTCTGAGCGCATAGCCAGGAGTAACCCCTGAGCGTCACCGGGTGTGGCCCAAAAACCAAAAAAAAAAAAAAAAAAAAAAAAAAAAAAAAAAAAAAAGAAAAAGAAAAATAATTACTTTAAAGAATGTGTTGTTTAGAAGAGGAACAAGGATTTTAGATTAAAAGCAGAACAAAACAAAAATAAAATCAAAACAGAATTGGAGAGATCTTTGGACTCAAGACTGGGTTTTTAGTTCCAAATCCTCCACTTGCTGCTTTGCTTGACTATTAAAACATTTAGATGTTTTTAGCTTACATTTTCCATGTTTTCTTGCTTTATAAAAGATTAGCAGTATCAAGTAATATATTATGTCCTATTTACACTATACCTGAAATTCATACTCATTCTTTATAAAAAAACTTAAGAATCATATTTTCAATCTCTATCAATACTTCACCTTTTCTCAGAGACAGTATTTTCATACCTGCTGTGATTCAACATTAAAATCCCACATTTTGTTACTGAATAATAGAACCACTAACTACTTTTTATAACAAAATTATAAAAGTCAAAATTTATAGAAGTGGAGTGACACAGATTTTGGTTAATTCATAATACTAATAACTATGTTTAGGATATAATGGTATAAAAATAAGAATAAGGACTGTGTTTAAACTGAGTCACATATGATCCCAAGGAAATGAGGCCAAAAATAAAATTAATGATGAAAATATAGACACAATGAATTCAACAAATATAATAATGAAAAATATACAAATAAATAATATAAATATAGACAATGTTAGACATAATGTTTATGGTAAAGTTATTTTTCTCAAGAAGTAACCATTACTTGTTGTCAATCCTAGGAACAGGATAATGAAGAGTTATTAATTCTTATATTCAACATAGAACTTTATTTTCTAAAATTTTCACTTTATCTGAAGTTTAGATTCATTCACTATGAAGATTTCTCCAGAGAATCAGATTGAAGTTATTAATACTCAGGTGAATTCACCTTTTTTTTCATACTGATCGCTCTCATTTCTTTTTAAATTTGACAATTTCTTTTATGAATCACCCAAATATCAGTCTTTTTCTACTATACTAGTCTATGAAGCCATTATTCTCAAAGTTTAGTTCACATCTAAAAACATACAAAAGGGTGTATATCTATTGGCCATTAAAGGAAGTCTGAACTGACACACTATCTACCCTCAATATATAATAGGGGAATTTCAGATAAAAATAAATGGAGAGGCCTATAGCCTCTTCTAGATTTAAAATTTAGGAGTTTACATTAAAAGTTAGAATAGACATGAACAACCATGTAACTTACAGAAACAAGTATCTTATGTTGGTTGAAGAAAATTAAAAAAGAAGGAAATGATATTTTATCCAAGCAATGGGATGACTATAATTTATTCTAAAATGGTGAATGTTGAAAGTATGGGAGTATAATCATAGTCATGTTAAAAATAAATTGATGTCATTCTTCTTTAATTATAATCCAGAGAAAGATTTAAGAATAAACCTTTTAGGAACAGGATACAAAAATACTAAAGAAAAAAGATAAAATAAAATAAAAATACTAACATGTGGAGGCATCTGAAATAACCCTACCAGAGAAAATATATCTTTATACTTACTATGGAATAAAACATAAATCTTTATATAAATACACTTTAAAAAATGATTCAACATAGTTATTTTAAAAGAGTCTAAGGAAGGAACAGGCCTATCAATATAGTGCAAGAATTATATAATTTGTAGTTCTCTGAACACAAAAGTCTTATGAGTTTTTAGTTATTTTTAAAAATACTGCAAAGCATCAAATTTCCCTATGCCTCCTATTTATAAATTTGCTGATCCTAAATAATTATGTATAAATAATTTCATGGTTGGTGCTTTTTTCTAAAGAAAAAGTTCTAAAAGTATTCAATATTATTAAATTCCAAGTGTATACCCTAAAATAACTTTTGAATACATTGACTTTGTCCCCATATGCTTGGTCATTGGAATCTTTTTATAATTCACTAGCATTCTTAATAAAACTTTCAGAAGCTTAAATTATTATTGAGTAATCTATTTAGAATTATGGCTTAATTCATGATTCTAAAATGAGCATACTATCAACTTTTAGGAGTGAAATCGCAAGTAGCAGAATAATCATCTAGACCAAATAGGGCTCGAGCAATTTAAAACACTCAGGATTTGAAGGAATTAATAGATAAGAGGATAGATTCATTATGTGGTCAATAGGTCATTTCATAAAAATATTTTAAATTAAAAAATTAAAACCCTTTTGGTTTTAAGACTGAGGATAAAATGGATTGACAAGACTTAAAAAAATGAGGAGAAAGATTGCAAATTATGCACCTGATTGAAGGGCTAATTAAAATTATCTTAAAGGCACTGGAATTTTTATCTTTAAATAATTCTGTCTGTGGATGGTCTTTTATTGTTTTTCAAAAGAAAATATGCACAAAGACCTAAATACTCTTTTTTTAAGGTTTTAGATAAAATGTGTCGTAAAGTGCAGTTATGTGCTCCCACTTTAGTTCCTTCTTGTATGCTGAATGGGGCATCCAGAACCAAGAGCTGTGCATAGTGGAGGTGGATGACTCACATAAGAACCATTCTGAGAATTGTCTTGATCCTACTGAGTCATTTAAAGTGGGAAACAAGCACTCACAGAGCAGTTGAGTGTTCAGAGTAACAGAAGTCCTATCACTTTGTCTGAAGTTCAGATTCATTGGCTATGAAGATTTCTCCAGAGAATCAGATTTAAGTTAATAATACTCAGGTGAATCCACCTTTTATTCATACTGGTCGCTCTCATTTCTTTTCACCTTTGACAATTTCTTTTATGAATCACCCAAATAAAACTTCTCTTATCAGTCTTTTCCTATTATAATAGTCTATGAAGCCATTATTTTCAAAGTTTAGTTCATATCTAAATTGTGAAGGATTTGATAGGTTTGGTAAATTCTCTGTTTATGAGGTTTGGTAGATAGCATATAGAAGATAGCTCCTTTGGTCCAATGATGTTAAGTTTGCTGAAATATCCTAAGAATATTTCTAATTTTTCTCAAATGCTGCTGCTATTGTTGTGTTAGTTAGAGCACTTCAAAATTCACACAATTATATCATTTCCTAGAAAATTATACTGAGCTGCATTGATATTTCTTTAAATATGGCAATATCCAATAGGGCCAATTTACTCTGATTAATTTGTTTTTAAATATTTGAAAAAACTTAGGAAATCTATGTTTTTCTTGCATGTGTGTATTTATTAATTAATCAGCATACTATATCTTATTCTTTGGAAATCTGACAATCTGAATAATCTTTTTTAAAATGAAGAAGCAAAATAATTGGTGTCTAGTCTTAGAAAAATACAGTGTATAAAATATGATAGAGCAAATATGTTAGGATACATGTAAGAGTTAAGTTAAACTATTTGCAATAAATAGAGCAATTTTCAGTGATAATGAAATTTGTATATAAAATAAGAAGCATTTAATTTGATGTAACCAACATTTGGTGTATTTTTAGCTTTGTTTTCTTTTCTAATGGCATTGAGTCATTGACAATAGATTAAGTTCAATAATATAGATAATTATATCACTATTTTTATGAGTATACTTTGTGGATTCAGGTCTAATTTTTTGTTTTGTTTTTGGACCACATCCTGTTATGCTCAGGTGCTACTCTTGACTATGCACTCAGCAATCTCTCCTGGTTTGGGGACCATATGGGAAGCATGGGGATCGAACCTTAGTCCTTCTTAGGTCAGACACGTGCAAGGCAAATGCCTGACCTCTGAGCCACCTCTCTGGCCATAGGATTTAGGTCTAATTTTGAGATCTTCGGTCCATTTTGATTTAACTTTTGTGGATGGATCCACATTCTGCTATTTTCTTTTCTTAGACAATTAGCCAGTTTCCCCTGCATTATATGTTGAAGAGTCTTTACTTCCTCCAGTTCATATAACTTAGGATTTATCTCCAAAAGCTATTTCTATTCAATTATTGTGAACAAATTATTTAAATTACACAAGTATTTGCTAATTTAAATGTATAGAATGGAAGCTATTTATATAAAACTTTAAGATTAAAAAAAGATAATTTATAAATACATTGTATAGAAAATAATTTATGTTTTGGGCTACACCTGGTGATGCTCAGTGCTAAGTCCTGGCTCTGTGCTCAGGGCTCACTTCTGAAGGGGATTTAGGGACCATATGGAATGCCAGGAATTAAACCTGAGTCATTTGTCTGCAATGCAAACACATTGTCTAATGTATTATAGCTCTGGACTCTAAAATATTTTTAATCTTCTAAGAAGCCACAAATTCAACTGGAGAGGTGTGTATGTTTTTGAAAAGGGACAGTGTGGGGACAAAGCTATAGCACAGTTTAAAGGTGTTTGCTTTGCACACAGCCTACCCAGATTTAATCTCTGGCATTTCACTGCCAGGAATGACCCCTGAATGCAGAGTCAAGAGTAACCCACAAATACCTCTGGGTGTGCTCCTCCACACACAAATAAAAAGGGAGAGAAAATATAATGAAAAGAACAAGTGTAACTTAAAATTAATATGAACTCATAAATATCACAAAATATCAGAGACTTTAGTAAATTTGGTAAAAATTAATATAGGAAGGCATAGGGAGAACAAGTGGAGAGGTACTTGTTTTGATAATAGCTTTCTGGTTTGATCCCTGGCACAAAATAGGTCCTATAAATCAGAAGTGAGCCCTGAGTACAGAGTTAGGAGCAAGCCCTGAACACATCCAAGTATGACCCTAAAAAATGAGAAGTATAGAATTTATATGAATTTTCTTGTACAAGAATCTTAGACACCATAGAGTAAAACTAAAGATAAATACATTGCTAAGATTTCAGGACATAATCAACTGAAAGCATCAATGTCCCTGTGTGATGAGCTGATTTATCATCTCTTAACAATGAGACATCTTGGAATCACAGATAGAGCTTTGCTCATTGATTAATTATCTTAGTTGGGACTGTGGAAACTCAAAATATTCACTCTTTTTTTTTTAATTTTTATTGTCACCAAAGTGCATTACAAATCTTTCACTGCATCATTTATGGTACATAGTGACAATGAATGAGGGGCATTCCCACCACCGGTGCTGTCCTCCCTCTGCCCCTGTTTCCAGTATGCATCCCATATTGCCCTCCTTTATCCCCCAGAATGCTAGTGCAACTGGTCTCCACTTTACAGCTTTTTGTAGATTGAGCATCCATTCCACCATCATTGGAGATAAAAAGAATAAGAAAAAAGGGAGAAAAAAAATTTGGTGACAACTACCAAAAAAAGAAAAAAGAAAAAAAGAAAAGAAAAATGGAAGAAAAAAGAAAAAAATGGACCAGGCAAATAAAAATAAAAATAAATCTCTAAATAGTAACCACAAGAAAAAAAAAAAAAAAAGAGAGAGAAAAGTGGAAGAAAAAAATACAATTGGAAATTCTTTTACTGATTACTCTGGATGACATCATGAAAAATAGGTGCTATAGGATCCAGAGTTTCCATTTAAGCATTGGAGGTTTTTACAAAATAAATATATTGTTCACTGAGGAAATTAAAATTTAGACAACTTCTCTAAATAGAAACATGTACCTGATTAAATAGAAATTAGTGGCCAGAGAGGAAACATTTATGGAGCGAGCTAAAAATAAGGAATTCGGCAAGAGCAGTGGTGCAAGTGGTAAAGCGTTTGCCTTGCACTCACTAATCTAGGATAGACTGCTGTTCGATCTTAGCGTCCCATATGGTCCCCCAAGGCAGGAGCGATTTCTGAGTGCATAACCAGGAGTAACCCCTGAGCATCAGTGGGTGAGGCCAAAAAACAGAAACAAAAACAAAAAAATCAAGGAATTCCAGAAGTTATCAAAAACTCAAAAGAGAAAACAGTAAGGTTTATTTTAGAACTATCAGAGCCAAGAGGGTCTTGTCAACAACTGATTTTGCTTCAGTAATAGCAAAGTTAGATATTTTAGGACTTCTAGAATTGTAAGAGAATATTATTCTATTGTTCTAAGTCATCAAATATGGAAATTTGTAATAAAAGATGAAAAAAAGAATGCAGGGTATTCCTGGATGAGCCACTATAATCTCCAATCTAAAATGTAAACTTTATCAATTCTTTTTAGTATAAAAAGTAACATTACATTTTTTATTTTTAAGGAGGTTTATATTAACATATTTTATTAATTCAAATGTGGCTGTCTTTTGTGAGGACACAATTCAGATAGCCATAGTTGATCACTAATTTTAGTCATACCCTATTAATTTTTGTACTCTTTTCATTAATTTTAATGAATTTTTATTTGAATATGAATATTTGTAACTATTCAAATAAATACAATGACTAGAATGAAACACTCATACTAATATCCAGGGGAAAGTAAAATATAAATTTTACTTTATCAATATTCAATTAAAATAGGAAAAGGAGTAATATCAATGCAGACAAGGATTTGGAAAAATGATAGATTCATACTGTACTGATGTCGTGATAAATTACTTCCATTATCATGAATACTAGTTGGCATATTTATAGAAATTGAATATATAAATACATTTGACACATTACTTTCATTTCTTGAATGTGTATACATTTATTATGTTCAGTACTTAGATTCATGGTATCAATTACATTTTTGTAGCAAAAATTGCAAGAAATAAAGCTATTCATATTGAGGAAATAATAATGAACTATTTTATATGTATTAAATATTTATTATATAAAACTTTTAAAACTATATATACTAGTGTATATATGTGCACATAGTACACATAATCAAGGAATTTTATTTATTTATTCACTTTTGGCCGCATCTGGTGTTGCTAAGGGGTAACTCCTGGCTCTGCATTCAGAAATCACTTTCACCTGGCAGTCTCTGGGACCATATGGGATACTAGGGATTCAACATGGGTTGTCTAAGTGCAAGGCAGATCACCTACCTGCTTTACTCTCGCTGATCCCAATCAATCAAGGACTTCTTTTGTTTGTTTGTTTTGTTTTGTTTTGTTTTGTTTTGTTTTGGGGCCACACCAGATGACGCTCAGGGTTTACTCCTGGTTATGAGTTCAGAAACTGCTCCTGGCTCAGGAGACCATCTGGGATGCCAGGGATCAAACCCATGTCTTTCCTGGGTCAGTCATGTGCAAGGCAAATGCCCTATAGCTGCGCTATCGCTTGGGCCCGTGATAATTTTTTTTTAGGAGTTAGGTACAAGATTCACATATGAGGTTGAAGCAACAGGTATTGTCTTATTAGCCATTTAGTATTAGAAGATATATCTTGGCCTGGCTATTTATTTGTTAATTTTGTGGTTCTCCCTTTTTTAGTAACGATTTTATTAGATTCATGTTTAGAAATCTTAATCAAGTACTACCTACTGAGAAATGATATCTGTATTTTACAACTTAATTTGCCTTGCTCTTCATTATTTTTATTACGTTGGAAATTTCATAATTTTAGAGTATTTTTTTAAATAATAATTCTCTATATTCTAATTTTGTTACTTTCCTTGAATTGAAGTCTGTTGTACTAATATACTAAAAACATTTTCAATTTTATAGTAAAATTATAGTTTCACTTTCTTCATTCAAATAAGCATTGGTTGGCTGTTCAGTTGAGAGCGAAAGGACAGTGCAACATATTATTTTTATTTATACCAAAACTTTCTTTTTTATTAACATTAAGTTTCAGGTCCATCAGTACAAACAACATTTTTATCTACTGCATTTAAAATCTATTTATATGAATATATATATTTATATTTATAAGCCATCTTTAATCCAAGATTTTTAGGATCAAATGTATCCTTTAGTACTTTGTTCTGTTAAACTACTTCCTAGGAAAGATATCTATTTCTGAGATTTGTAAAAGTCTGTGTGGTGTTTTCCTGTCTTGATAATTTGCATTAATGGATATTCAAGAAACCAATTTATACAGCTCACTGATATAAGTTATACCAAAGTCTGGAGACATATGAGGACACATTTTCAGTAGGCTTTTTAAAATGTGCTGACACATTTCAGAAGTGCATCTGGCTTTGCTTGCAAAGACTCACATTTATGTGTGCGACATGAGAAATTGAATGCACAAACAGGTGGTTTAAAACGGTTTAAATACTCAGGCAGAATTTAAATTGTGACACTCACAACCTTATTGGAGCCTACTAAAATTTTTTAATTCTCACAGTTAAACCATTAACAACTAGCTTACTACTCCTGCAGTTTTTAACTTTATTATCTCATTTATAATAGCACTAAATATAGTCAAATGAGTAGTTTTTGACATTTCAAATGATGTGGCCTTTGGTATTTTAAATAATGTACCTTTTCTTCACCTTCTTGATATTCTACATATATGTGAATTCACATATATGTATAGGATTTTTTAAAACAAACACATCAGCTAGAACAAATAGGTATAAAGTGCATGTTGACAAGACCAACAGTGGATATTTTATATCCATGTGAATATTAAGTACATGTGAATATAAAATTCATGTGAATATAAAACAGTAATTTAAGCTATTTTGCTTTGAATATAGATTTCAAAAGTTAATTGATTCTTTATAATCAGATTTTCAGTACATTACTACAGAAAAAAAAGTTCAGATTATATCTTTGCTTTGCTTCAGCTTTCCTTTTGGGAGCACAGCCAGTGATTTTTGGAGGCTACTCTTGTTTAATCTCTCAAAGAACTTGGTAGTCCTTAACATTTTATCTAGGGGCCTTCACCTGTATGAAAAGTGCTTCGTCCCTTTGCACCAGCCCTTAACTCTCAAATCAATGGTTTTGATATTTCAGACAAATGAAAGAAATAAGTAGAGTGTTTTGAGAGCGATATCCATGTAAAAGAATGTTGTTTTAGAGGACAGGCTTGGAGGCAATGCTTGATGTATGATTTACAGGAATATGACTATTGCTAAAAATTGGGATTAAATTCAGAAATTTTCATTTAAACAAGGGTCACATAGAAAAATGTTATTTATATAAAAAACTTTTAAGAAGGACAACATGGGGTAAAGAAAATAAAGTACAAAATTTCTCAACATGATAAAAAGATATGGAGGAAACAATGAGAGTTCCTGAATTATATTATGATTAGATAATAAAGGCTAAAAAGAGTTAAGAAAATATGAAAATTCAATATATTTCTATTAGAATAAATAATGATTTCTTAGACTAAGACCAGGTTCACCATGGTAAAGTAACTCTATGCCTCTAATAAGCATTCATATTCTTGTCGAATTGTGGTCAATAATAAAAATAGTAAATATAAAAATTTTGTCTCTTGATATTGATGAACCCTCAGACTCCTTCAGTTCTGTACCTTTATTTTCTTTATTGTCACTTTTTTTTAACAAGTGCCTAGTGGTATACTTGATTCATTCTAAAAATTTAATTTCATGGGTTCAAAACTGATAAAATTGGAGTAGACTTCCAATTGCACAGAGTAATATATTAAATTTAATATATAACATAAAATTTGTTATATCACTGCTTACTTCAAATAGTGCATTATGAGTTTTTGTGTGTAATGGTGGTAGAATCACACACACAGTGAATAAGTGGTCTATGAGTCATTACATATGATATTGATTAATCAGTCCTGGTGGCTCATTCTAGGGACATTGTTATGTTTATGCTCTGTTCCAGCAGTGCTGGAGGTCACTAGTACCACAACTTGGGTGGTTATTGGGAGGTTTATCTAAAACTTTATTCCTACATCTTTCTATCTTTCATACAGTTAAACATTATTTTATATATTTGTGCAGATTAAACCAGCATGAAAGAATTTCAATGTATAGATGTATGTTCCTTTACTATAAAATATCACAGCTGCTTTCAAACCACAGCTCACTTTACCTTGGTAATTTTAGTTCTACAAAGTATGAGTATAATTTGATATGGGATTGTAAGTTCTTTTGCTATGCTTCTTCATGTAACATGTGAGTTTATCATCCAGGCTCTCACTTGATTTCAGGTGAAATGATCCTCTTCAATTACTTCCGTATTAAAATAAATAAATCTTATATTTTTATTATAAAGATAGAATCATGTAACAATAAAGAATCTTTAGTATTTGTATGGTGTTAAGTAAGAAATGAGTGCATTTTTGCCTGTGCAATCATTCATTCAAACTCTTAATTATATTCTTTTATGGTTGTCTTTTCTTATTTCTATGTCATTTCAGTATGGAGGTGCTAAGGATGGGAATTAATGCTTCCTCTGTGTCTAATGATGAAATTATACTTGATTAGATTACAGTATGGTTTCCTGAGAAAGTTTCAAAAAGTTATTTATTAATAGAAATTATAGTGATTATAAAGTTAAACCTTTTAGAAATTTACTTTACTTTTTGTTTTTCAAATCAGTTACTAGTCTTCACAATATGAACACTTTCTCTAGAAAATTTTATTTCTCATAGCACCTGCCATTTGGTAGACATCATTAACATAATACCACTTGAATGATTCATGTGTTGATGGCAAATAGACTGAACTACGATAATAGTTGTTTTCATTGAAAATTTTGTGTCAATATGAATGTCAGAGGATAATCATCTACAGTGTTTCAATACAAGTAAACTCAAATGTCACAATTACTAATCTTATATAAAAGCAACAGAGCTTGTTTCTAAATCATTTTATGCCAATTTGTACAAAAGTGTAGAAAACTCACAAATTCATAACTTTACTTCCAAGAGGACTTAGTCATAGAAACATACAAGAATGTATCTAATTTTGAGCTTTGTGGTTATTTTACATTTCATGTACATATGTCTTGCTTCGCCAACTAACTTTTAAAATCTGTGATGGCATTGACCATGGTATTCAAAGTAGATTTCTGATTGAAGTCATTCTGAGGATGCTTAGTCATCTTTGCATCTGTTTACAAATTATATTGACTGATGTATAGTAAAAGCTCTATAGTACACTAAGATATTTACTAAATAAATAAATACTATAATTTATAAATAGATTGACCTAATATTTGCTAGCTTAAATGTGTAGTTTCTTTTTTATCATCTTCATTTTTGCTTATGTGATTTCTTTGTGATAAAGATTACAATTGCATCAACCTGAAATTGTGTTGTATTTACAGTTTTGTACTTTTTCTGTGAGAATAAACATGTATCAAAAAGAAATACTAATGTGACTTTTGAATCTTCCCATCCAAGCAGAGTCACAGTTTAGAATCACAAGTCTTTCTGGGCATATTTGAAAAACTAAAGCTATTTGTGTTTTCAGCTTTTAGTTTGAATCTTTATAAGTTTTCCAATTTGGGAAACCTGGGAATTGTCTTCTTTTTAGCAATTTGTCTGGGACTCATCACAGCTGTTGATTACCATATGAATTTAGTAGAGTTTCAAAATCCCACAATCATTGTTATCTCTGAGCATATTCTTTGTTGTGAAGGGAAGTGGGTTGTTATTTTATTTATCTGAAGATTGTACTGTGATAAGCAAAGTGTCAGAAATAATCATACCACATGCTAACTACCACAATAGCATCAAATTATGCTTATTCTGTCTTTCATGGAAAAAAGTGAAATAATTTTAAATAACTTAGACATGTTTGATGAATTGAACATTCTAATGAAACTTTTATGAACTCTAAGATTATTGTGATACTAATAAGATAGAATATTGTCTATCTTGTATCATAGCACCTCAAAAAAATCCCTAAGACGTAAGTTTATTTGAACTCCCAAAGTCTGAAGTACTAATATTAAGTTGGGAAAATAAGAGACTGTCGCAAAAGCAGGCAGAAGTGGGGGAAGACAGGGGGACACTGGTGGTGGAAATGTTGCACTGGTGAAGGGGACTGTTTATGTCTGAAAACCGACTACAAGCATGCTTGTGATCATGGTGCTTAAATGACGATTTATTTTTAAAAAAAGATATAAACAGATACAAGAAGTCAGGCTAGCTGACATTTTTCTGTTGATCGTTTGTATAGAGGATAAAAAATAAGACACAGCTTCCTTTATGGAGTTGTGCATGTGTGCGGACATGTACGAGTGTGTGTGTTTCTCTAAAGTACTGGCAGCTATTTAATATAATCCAGTGATGGTTATGAGTATATTCTTGGAAACATAACAAAACTATTTAGAACTACACCTAAAATTAGTTTATTGATAGATATAGAACTAATGAAAATAACAGAACCATTATGCCCTTTACATATATTTTTAAATATGGAGTGTTTTATTAGGTCTAGGCCCTAACTTAAAAAATAAAGTTTAGCCAAGAATTATAGGGAAATAAAAAATGCAATAAAGACCTATTTTAATACAAGATTTTATTCCAAAGAGATATCACTAGAATGAGGAAAAAGGAACAGAATATGATAAAAATAATTTATTTCTCATTAAATACATTTATGCATTCGATGTGTACCTCCTCTGGCAATCTGAAATATATTGATCTATTTTTGCTTTTGGTTTATAATTCATTTTTTCTTAATAATCTGGCCTGAACACATCCTACCCCTCAAAGTATACTATAAATCATTATGCCACACATATTAAAGAGAGCATTTATTAGTATGAATTTATTAATTTACTAATTAATAATTACATTTATTTTAATAACTAATTTTATTAATTTATTAATTAATAGTTCTATACTTGTCTTTTGAGAAACACTTGAAACCATACATTAAGCAGAAATAGATTGACCTTGAAAATTGGTGTCAAGATACATTATATAATATATATGCATATATATGCATATATATATATGCTGTCTATGTGCTGCCTATGTGCTCAGAAATCGTTCGTGGCTTGGGGGACCACATTGGACGCTGGGGATCAAACCAAGAGTCATCATGGATCAGACGCTTGCAAGGTAAATTCCTTACCGCTACATTATCACTCCAGCACTGATAAATGATATTTTTAAGGAATTTTATGCATCAGTTATCAATTTTGTCAGATATGGGCCATAGTAGGCTATGTGTAGAGTGGATATTAGCAAAAGCTTAAACATTAAGTAATGCAATATGCTTAAATTTTCAAACACACCTGTTGTAACCCTTTGTGCCTAACTTTTCTCCCCAGAGTAGAGTGTGAATACAGCCTCCCATTGTCACAAATTAAGAGTATTATTTCCCACATTTGAGGAAAACACAGAGGTCAGCACACTTGTAGTGCAAAGTATAATGAGCATCAACCTAGGAAAATAAAAGTTGTGATCAAATTTGTGATTTTTTGCTATGTATGTATGTAATTTTCATTTCTTTTTAAACTTTATTGATTAGTTGGTGGATTGGTTGTTGGGCCAACCCAGCAGCGCTCAGAAGCTACTCCTGCCTCTGCACTCAGAAATCCCTACTGGCAGGCTGTGTGTGTGGGAGTGGGTGGGTGGTGGTGGTCCACATGGGTGCCAGGAATAGAACAGGGTCCCTCTGTAGTCAGCCGCATGCAAAGCAAATGCCCTACAGTTGTGCTATCTCTCCCGCCCCACTATGTGATTTTCCACTTTGTCTCCATCTGACTCTATGCTATTTTGTCCTTATGAATCTCATCTACAATGTATATACTTCATACTATAGAACTTTAATGTCCTATTTATGTCTTATCAGTTCTTTTATTACCCCCTATTTTTTCCTTTTAGGCTCACCTAAACCATTAATAAATGCAGGTCAAGATTCAAAATGTAATTTTGAATTAATAATTAATAATTTTTCCTTTCTAACACATTGGCCCTATTTTTGGATAACATTTGGATTATAGTCACCAGTACTAGAGTTGTCACTCACTATTCACAATGAAATATTTCCTTTTTGTCAATAACAATTTTATACCAATTCTGTTCTTATTTGTAATGTCTAAATATTCAGAAGAGACCAAATATAGACATTTAGTGTGAAAGCAAATGTTTGTTCTGGAGGAGTTTACTTGGAAATGTATTTCTGATTTAAATACTATCAGGAAGATGCTTCTGTTCCTTAGTAAGTCAATTTGTTCATAGTTGACGACTGAAGACCTCTATCCAGAGTTTACTTAATAATAACAAGTTAAGTAGAAAAAGATATGTATTAATTGTTTTCTTTTAAAGTTCAAAAGTTATCTGTTTGAGTACATAAGATTTATCAAATGCCACAATATAGATAAAAATGAGAAGTCTTGAGTTTGATCCCTGAAACTGCTGGGACAGATCACCACAGTGCTAGGAAAAACTAAAACTTCAAGGATGTCAGGCAGAGCATAACAAGGAATAGCTTTAGACTTTCCAAACACCACTGTGTTTTATACACCCATTAAGATCAGAATAAAATAGGTACTGGACTGCAACTAGGAGTTAAAGTTCTCTCCTTAACCCCTTTATCATAATGATCTCCCGTACCATAAAATGTAAACTCCCCCATTAAAGGTAAATGTGCATAGAGCTTTAGGTAAACCCTGACCTGAGCTTGCTATATCTTAACACCCTCCTTAATCAATACTAATGAAATAAAATGTAACTTTTTTTATTACATGCTTGCTATAATATAAAGGTAACTTACAAGTTTATGCACCACATTTTATGTTTTACTTATTTTGAATGTTTTCATTTAATCAGTACAAAAGATTTTGTCTAATTATTTTGTCTTTTTTTTTCAACAAATAAACACTGAGTATGTACCAGACACTTGTATCTAGTGATATAATATGAGTATGACAAAATCCCTATGCTGATATAGACTTCATAGCATTCATAGAGGTGAGAAAAAGAAATATGAAATAAAACAGTATATATTAAAATATATGTAATACAGAGTTATATTGGAAAAATGAATCAAGAAAGGAAAGAATGTTGAGCAATTACACATATATTATCATCTTGAAAATAACTTGAAACTATGTGTTTTATTTGTTGTTATTGTTGTTGTTTGGTTTGGGGGCCACACCCGGTAACACTCAGGGTTTGTTCCTGGATATGCACTCAAAAATAGCTCCTGGATTGAGTGACCCAAGAATAGAACCCAGGTCTGTTCTAGGCAGCTGCGTGCAAGGCAAATGACCTATCACTGTGCTATAGCTCTGGCCGAGAAACTATGTTTTAATTACAGAACACTTTATTGCAAAAGTGTCCTACTAGTGTTTAACTGTTTATGATGGCCTCCAAATTCCCAAATTCCCCTCAAAATTGTTAAAATTATTTACATTAAATATAATATTTGATATTTAAAACATTTAATATTTATGCTTTCTTGGCATTTTCATATATATAGGATATGATTTATTAATATATAATAGTTACGTATAATCCAGGTGGTGAACTACTGTTCAAAATTTTTTTTGGTACACATGCTTTAGAGCTAGCTAATTTATTTCAATGAAGACTATTAGAGGCCAGTTTAAAGATACAATGGTTAGTTTCGACCAATTTAAAACATGAATTTTGTGGTGATATATACCTTGATATAAATATTACACCATCAGTTTTTTATTATAATAAGAAAAATATAGATTGGTCTTCTCAGTAAAATATCCTTGAAGCTAAATGCAATGCTATAATAAATTGAACCCTTAACTTTTAGTGTTTAATATAAAATCATGGTAATTAATTTAAAATGAGAATGGTTTTAAATTTTGAACAAAATATCACCAGAAACTTTTAAAGATGTACTGAATATAAATAATGTAAAATATAGAAAATTATATTCCTATTATTGATGAGAGATATATTCTCCATGTTTAGTCAGAATCAATGATCTGTCAATAAAGTAAAGATTATCAGATTTTATTTCTCTGTAATACAGTGTCCCTTCATGCCAGGGTGCAAGATTTTAAGGAAGGGAAAAATATTCAAAAATAGTTTGTTTCAGGCAACTATTTTTAAAGTATGTTTCTGGCAAGTATTTTATTAATAAGTGATTATAAATGTACTATATCTGAAAGGATCTTGCATTTAGGAGCAAGAAAAATATCGGCAAACAGAATTGGAGAACAGAATATGGAATAAATAGAGGTTAAGAACAGGATGTTTTATGAATACCAAAATAAAAAGATTCTATAGTACAAAAGGCATTATTTTAATGTATTGGGTCAGCAAAGATCATTTGAATATGTATCTATATGTATCTATATACATATATATACAACTCTTGAAAGCAGATATAAACATGAGGGCTGTGGAGGGAAAAATGGACAGAGCCAGGTTTCAGACACCTAATCAAATGAAGACTTAAACTAGTACACTGACTTAAATAATGAAAAATGCTTCATATTTCTCTTCAATTTAATCTGGTCCAAAATTTGTTGGAACTCACAGAAAAATAACATATTTAAAATATTTTATATCTCTTACAAAGAAAGATAAATGAATCATAAAAATTCTATAATATAAAATAAAAATTATTATTATTATTGGTATGTGTGATAGTTAAAAATAAAATTAAAAAAGAGTAATGATTCAAGATTTGGGCTTTAAAATATAAGAGAGAAACCTGAAGGAGTGTTTTTCCATAAATATAGGAATGCTGAGGTATGCAGGAAAGTGGTTTTTAGCACTCTCAAATGCTAGACTTTTATCAGTAAAGCCTGATGTAGGGTCAAAATAGGAATTTAAAAAGTAGAAACAGATAAACAGCAAAACGAACATAAATGTTAGTATAAAATATAATATTAGTATAGGTAAAAACCTTATTAGTAATAACTGGATGCCTATATATAGATATACTGGTAAATATATTGATATATATTTAGATATATTGAATATGCAAACATATCTGGGAGTCCCAGGTGGTTTATTTATTTTATGTTTTCTTCAAACTTTTTGCTTATGAGAAAATAGGAACTTGAAACTGGGTGTCAATTGCTAAAAGAAGAAAGGAGTAGATCGTGATCACCTGAAGTTTTAGATATAATTTAGATATTGTTTTCATTTAAGTCATTTTGTTTTAATAATTGAGAACATTTGTTATTGTCTTAATGGATTAAAAATAAAGCAATTCTATGTGCTTTCAAAATTTAAAACATACTTGCTTTCTTTTTAACTGAATATAATCTATTTTAATGGCATTATACTAAAATATATTCTATAAAATACTCTAAACAAACATAATTATGGTAGATACCTATTATAGAAATATTTTGTGTTAAATGCTATAACTTGATTTGAAACCATTTTGTCGTGTGTGTGGGTTTTTGCATGAAAGGAAAGTATGTCTTTATCTTTTACTTCTCATTTTCAGTGTGTTTTTTAGAGCGGCGATAGCTTGCAAAATGTAAGTCTCAAACTACACTGCATAATCTATTTTTATGGAAGGAAATATTCTTCTGTATGATCCTCAAATGAAAAGCTGTCATCCATCTTCTGAATAGGCTTTATCCCTTCTTCAATGGCTAGTTTGAAACTGCTGATGACTAGAAGTAATTCTTTATAACTCTCTAAATAAAGACATCAGTCTATCAGAAACACACACACACACACACACACACACACACACACACAAAACAGTACGTGAACTGGAAGGACAGCTGTCTCTTAGAGAGGGGAAGAGAAAAAGAGCACTTACTAGTTCAGTTAAAAGCTGTTCGATGCCATTATCAATACGATGTGTCCTCAAAATTTAAACTGCAGCTCCAAAGAAACGTGCTCCTTTTCTTTTTTAAGTTATGCTATATGAACCTAAGTTTACAAATTTTCTTATGAATAGACTTTCTTGCCATCAAAATAATTAATCTAAGAATGATACTTCAAAGCCAAAATGAGAACTGAGTCCTAAAATGATCAATTCGTTTTAGGATTAAGAAAAGCATTATTCAAATGTCTTTAAAAAAAATAAAAATTGAAGCAAGAAAGCTTTAGTCACATATCACACAATCCATCACCCTGACCTTGCCTCTTTATTGTACTGTGTGTGAAATGCGATACATTATAATTAGAATTGGTGAAAAAGCAGTGTGATGAACTATTCTAAAGCAAATAACAGAGTGAGTATTTGGCATTAAAATAATGATGCATTTTTTTTTAGACTTAAATGTTACTAAACAGTTCACCCTTTTACGGAAAGGTTTTTAGGTTTTGTTTTTTTACCTATGTTTCGAAAAGTCATGAAAATTCACCATGAGGTGGAATATACTTATGTATGTGACTTAGGCATATATTTAGCTTTATTGATATGTAAAATTATGTAAAAATTCCAGAAGATTTCTAGGCTTATTTTACTGAAGATTTACTTTCTTCAGTTTTCTTTTCTTTTTACTATTTCATTCTTTTGGGTAAGTGAAATTTGCCTACTACATTTTTTCCAAAATTTTTCCTAATACATTCTGTCATTTTTCTCGTGTGACTGTATTTCCACTACACACACACACACACACACACACACACACATACACACACTACATTTAACATAGCTTCTAAAAATTAGTATGGCAGGTAAGATGGGTTTTTCTTCATTCCTCCCTCATGTCTGTAGATATATATATATATATATATATATATATATATATATATATATATATATATATATATATATATATATATATATACATATATATACTACTCATATATGAATATAGAAATCTGAGGCTCTGATTTATATATTTAAATTATTGACTTCTTGAAAAGTCTAATAGCTTCCATCAAATAACAGAGGTGTAACTGATGCAGAAAATTTATTAGCCTCCTAGATAGAACTGTTCCTAAAACATGACTGTGCATTTAAGTCAAACAAAAATAACTTTCTCTTTTTATTATTTGAAATACATAAATTCTAGGTCAAATTTTTGAGCTAAGAAGCCATGAGCTAATACATATTATAATAATTATAATTTAATTTATTCATTTCAATGCAGCTGAATCATTTATAAACACATAGTAAAACAAGCAAAAATAAATATCTTCCAAAAGTAGAAAATAAGGTCTTGTGATTTCAGTCAGAAATAGTATTTTCAAGTACAAAATCCCAGGAACCATAACATAAATATAAATAAATTAATTATATAATTAAGCAAAATTCTAGAAACACACTTTATACCAGCAATAAATGATAAATAAGAAAAGTATTTCTAATTATAATTATTTAAACTGTGCTTTTGTTATGAGTTTGTTAACTGTGATTTATTCTGTACTTAAATGCCCAAGAAAAGATGCTTAATTTTGAAGGATAGAAGTGATTTTTCTATCTAATGAAAATCTATAAGGAGCAATAATATGAAGAATGTTGAGACACAATTTTATCAAATAGCCATTTGATGATTATGATAAGGGAGAAAAAACCAATTCATAACCAGATAATATTTCATGATTTTATCAAATAGCCATTTGATGATTATGATAAGGGAGAAAAAAAACAATTCATAACCAGATAATATTTCATGAGGTGTAATGAAGACATGCTTGTATATCTTTTGCTAAGTAATCAGTAACTAAACTAAGCAAGTATTATCCCGTTTGAAAGTAAATGTCAACATGAATAGCTTTCAAAAATAAAATAACTCTACGCTTATTAAAATGTAGTTTGGACATAAACCATATTGTACTTGCTATATTTTTAGAAAGTGGTTCATGATTATGCTTTTTATATTTTCAAGATTTTTCTATCAGCTTTTTTAATAGCCTCAAGTTAGATTCTCATTTTTATGAAGTCACTGACATGTGTATCCCCAACTCATTTCAGGATTTCCATTAAAAAATATTGCTAGATACAAATCATCCATTGTAAAATTGTGAATAAAATATTTTTTACCAAAGTTCTGAAAAGTTGTGTGAATTCAAAAATGAATTTTATAGAAGTTAAGCAAAATATGACAAAGCAATTAATGAATGACTATATATAAGTAGGAAAACAAAATTAGTGATATTCATACTTGAAATCATTGAAACTTAATTTGAGCAATTAGGTTGGCATTGTCCTCAAATAATAATTTTAATAAAATGGTGTTATTTGTGAATATTTGCTATATAACTGAAAAAACATAAAGAGAATTATTGTTTTAATAGCAAAGGTTAAATGCAAGTAAGAGAAGTAGAAAGTATATAAATTAATGAAAATGATGGAGAGGAAAAAGGTGAACTTACTAATATACTTTTTAGAATAAAGAGTAAAAGCTGTTGCTAAATTATATAACTAAATAATATAATTAATATTTCTTAATGCTAATAATATATCATGATCATTGTATATTTTTTAAAAAATCTTTAAGATATAATTTACAAAATGAAAAACATTGTTTGCTCATTATATTTTTAACATATTACAGTTTATTTAAATACACAGTGTCCAATTAACCTATTTTAATTTGTTTAAATAAAATATCTGTAGCTAATTTTTTAATCAAATTTTATATACATTGATATTACAAATACTAGTGTTTCTTTACTCATAACCATGTCTGTTTTATTTATGTTCTACTTCTCGAATGATTTTTATGTTTTACTTTATATTTTCAATTTTACTTATATTTCTTAGTTTTTTTATTTTATTTATTTATTTATTTATTTATTTATTTATTTATTTATTTATTTTTGGTTTATAGGCCACACGTGGTGACACTCAGGGGTTGTTACTCCTGACTATGTGCTCACTCCTAGCTTGGGGAACCATGTGGGATGCCAGGATTCGAACCACTTTCTGTCCTGGATCACCTGATTGCAAGGCAAATACCCAACCACTATGCTATTGCTCTGGCCCCTATTTCTTTGTTGTTTTTTTTTTTACAGTTGCAGCTGTAGTTTATACTGCATTACAAATATATTGTGTTTTGCAAAATTTTAATGTCTTGAATTCAATTATTTCAGATATATGATTAAAGTAGCCATAAATGACACAAAATAAATTAACCTTCTCTGAGGTACATAAATGTGTAACTTCAATAAAAATATCCTAATTTTGTATATTTTATTATATTTTATAATAGATTGGGGCTACAACCAAAAATATTTAGGGACTACTTCTAGTTCTTTGTTTAAGGATCACTTTTGTGGGCTCACTTGTGGTACTAGGGATCAAACCTGGATCAGCTATGTGCAAGACAAATGACTTAATTACCATACATCTCTCTCACCCATATTATTATATTTTAAACATTTTCTATTGTATTCTTTGGTGTCTATATTTATATCAACAACAATCTTCGTTATTCTTACTTTTGAATCATATTAAGTGGTGCTGCAGAACTACTCTTGGCTTTATGCTCAGAGATTGTTTCCAGTGATGCTAAAGAGATCCCATATGATGCCTTTGACAAGATCTGGACCTCCTGCATGCAAAGTATGCATGCAATGCACAGTAATCTCTTTAACCAAGAAAAAAATTGTTACTGTTTTTCAAAGAATTTACTCAGCAGTAGAGTGCATACCATAAAGACACTGACATTAATAGCTAGCACAAAAAGAAAAAATAAAAACACAGATAATATAAAATTTACTTATCATTAATTATTTCTTTAGATTCTTACCATACCATTTTTAGTACAGCTATATTCCAATTATTTATCTGGTAATGTAATATTGATATAAATACCGTACCTTCTCTTGATATTGTACTCTTTGCTTGTTTTAATATCTTTCAATATAACCATTTGAACCAGCACAAAAACTTGGTTTTACTTGTTAGTGCTATTACATTAAATGAACTGAGCATATTGGCTCTTTAATAGAAATGTTTATGTTTAAATATAAATCATTTATATGTACCATCAAATGAAATAATTTTGGATTAATGTTTTAAACCTCTTAAAGTATCTGAAATATGCCTTCTGATATTTTAATTAGTTCAACTATATAGCAAGAATTTTTCTTTTGGGGTTGGTAGTGGTGAGAATAAAACAGACTCAATGATACTGAACGGATATTTTCTGAAATAAACAATTCAGTCCCTGGTAGTTTAATCATAGGGCCAAAGGCTATGGAAATGTTGAGGTAAGATATTCTTGGGAGAATTTAGGGCACCAAGTAATTATGCAGGAGTCATAATTTGGGGGTTCACACGTAGATCCTGGCACATGTTTTGGTTGACCACTGACTTATTTTTCTCATCACAAAATTATAAGTTTTTAGCTCACTAAAATTTTCCAGAAGTGCTAAATTATAAACATAGTATGTATAGTTATCTGAAAGATTTATGAGAATAATTTTTCTCACAGAATCAATGTTAATGATTGAACCAGTAAGAAAATTATTTACTTTTTTCCCAGTTATAAATGATTAAAACATAAAATGAAGAAAGAAGATTCTCTCTCCTAGCTGTTCTGACTCAATATTTACTTAACTTATCACATATCTATTAAACTAGTATTTATATGTAAAGGATTTTGTTGTGATTTTTAATATGATACAATGCCTCTAAGATCATGTAAATGGGGCTATAAATATAACACAGGAAGTAAGACAATTTACCAAATCAATCTTCTGCACTTAATATAGTTTTCTTAGCTCTAACAGGAGTGGTCCCTGACTACAGAGCAAGGAGAAAACCATGAGAATCACCAAGTGTAGCAAAAAATCAAACAGAAACATTGTAGTTATAAGTTAAATTAATTCAGCAGATTTTTAGAATTAAACTTCTAAAACATATTTATAATTTTAACATTATTTATATGTGTATATACATATATGTACATACATATATTCATACAAATATATGAAACATATGTATAAATATATATCTTTCACACCTGGAAGCTCTTATGGGTTATTCATGGCTTTGTGCTCAGAAATTAATCCTGGAAGGCTTGGAGGACCATACAAGATGCCTAGGATCAGAAACACTTCTGAAGAATACAAGACAAACACACTAATCTCTGTACTTTTGCTCTGTCTCCAAGGAAGAATAATTAAACAAGAATTTATGTATAGAATTAAGAGAAAGATCTAAGGTTTGAGAGCTAGTGGAGAGAGTAGAGTGTTACTTATGTGGCAGACAAGCTTTCTCACTCTGGCACACCATAAGGTCCCCTGAGAACTCTAGGTGTGATTTCAAAGCAAGGAAAGGCCCTAGGATAGCTGGGTATTACCCCAAAACAGAAAGACAATATAAAAACATAATATACAAAAGTCAACTAAAAATGAATCAAAGACCTTGAAATCAGGCCAGAATCTATAACGTTTATTGAGTATAAAATAGGCAGAACACTCGAAGACCTATATATCAAAAAGGTCTTTGAGGATGGAGCACCAATGTAAAGGACTTTAGTATCAAACATAAACAAATGGGACTACATCAAACTAAAAAGCTTCTGCATGTTGAAAGAATCCCTACTTAACACAAGAAGACAGTATAACAGAATGGGAAAAAATCTTTACACTCAACACATCAGATAAAGGGCTGATATCTAGAACATACAAAGCACTCAGAAATCTGAGCCCCCCAAAACCAAATAAAGCCATAAAAATGGGGAGATGAAATGAATAGACACTTCTCTGAGGAAGACAGAGGATGGCCAACAAACACATGAAAACATGCTCACCTTCACTCATCATCAGGGAGATCCAAATCAAGACAACAATGAGATACTACCTTACACCAGTGAGGATGGTCACATCAAAAATAATGGGAACAATCTCTGTTGGCGGGGATGCGGTATGAAGGGCACTCTCATCCATTGCTGGTGGGAATGCCCCCTAGTCCAACATCTATGAAGAACAGTCTGGAGAGTGCTCAAAGAAATCAGAATTTGACCCAGAAAAATTGCTCTCCTAGGTATCTACCCCCAGGTTGGAAGGACATTCATTCCAAAGTATGTGTGCAGGCCACTATTTATCACAGCACTCCATATAATAGCCAAGTCTTGGAACCAACCTCGATGTCCAACAACAGATGAATGGATCATTAAGATGTGGTATCTATACACAATGGACTACTACATGGCAGTCAGAAATGAAACAATCACCGACTTTGCAGCAATGTGGATGGACCTAGAACATATTATGTTAAATGAAGTTAAGTCAGAAGACTAAAGATAAACCCAGAATGATAGCTCTATTCTGAAGCACCTAAACATACACCTTATATACAACTAATACTCAACAATCAAATAACAGGGTTTAACAGGGTAGAAACTCCAAACATTGTAACAGTCAACATATACTCGGGAGCAGTGCCCAAAGTACATGAAATAGAAACAACACAAACTCTTGACTACACATTATACAACAAAGAAACCAGCAACAGCAGAAACAGCAGCATAGAGAGAAGAGGTATGTAATCAGCCTTCTACTACAAAGGCCCATAACAATCTCTTAGGGATCTTATACAGGATCACAGGAAAAGAATACCATGGGAAATCACTGACTCCAATGGAAACATCTCATAACAATGTTTTAATGCCTTAATCTTACTATATTTAAAATAACCTCTCAGCTTTTCTGTCCACAGGCATTCTTGGATACAAAGGGTAGACAAACGAAGATGGCATCTCGGGGCTCAGTCACACGAGATACCATACCCAGCTTGCACTTCGAGAGTATCCCGAGAAAACTCTTTAGCATACACTTTATCTCTAGGTTATACCTTCTTTTAGGATTTGAATCACGTGACCAGTCAAACCACTGAAGCAGCAACTGTGACCTACAGACTTATACTACAGGCCCTACTCATCGAACACATTCAGGCAAACTAGCATTCCCTTGCTATTTTCTCCTCTCTTCTCACTACTTACCCTTTTTTTCCCTCTTTTCTTTTTACTTCTCTTTTTCTTTTTAATGTATTTTCGCTTTTCTTCTTTCCTGCTTCTTCCATATACTTTCCCCTTACCCCCTTTGGAAATTTGACTATCCCTTCACCCCTCAATCCCATCCAGACTTCCCACCTTATTAAAACTCTTCACCCTCAGTTCTTCATCCATTTGGCTTCAAGACTGACCTCCTACCCCAACAAACCAGTACCCAGCACCTAAAGGAAGGGACACCCAGTTAAACCCACACCTCGTCCCTGGCAAGAAAAGGCAACCAACTCCCTTGCTGACTCATGCTGCACGGCCCTCCCTACCAACACCCCCTAATGTGGACTGTTACTTGAAACCAGACTTAGCTCTAAAAGTATCCCAAATGCAAGAACTCTTCTAAGACCTCCCTGCCGCAAATCTTTTGCCAATCTCAAGAAGGTCAGGGTGTGTGATGAAAAGGTTCCCGGGAACCCACGCACCACAAGAAAACCTCAAAAGACTATCATAAGTATAAGTCCTGTATTACACCACCTCTTTACCTGCTTTTTCCCAAAAGTAAGGTAGTCTCTTGCATCACTTTGTTCCTTTAATTACTTTGTTATTTTATTTTTTAAATATTTGTTCTTCATATACATATGTGAGCACATATATTTTTATTTCTATATTTATCTTTTTTGAGTGTGCGACCTGTTTCTGTTTTCTTCCCTTTCCACCCCCAAATACACCGGCAATATAATGTAGCACCATTTCTCCCTGCAAAGACACCCTAAAAAAAAGGGTAAATCTTAGGTATAAAAACAAGCTGTTATCTACTAGGGATAAGAACTCATACTTGTTTACAATACAGGGATATCTCCCATCTTGAAAATATGTCACGTGGACCCAACTTAGACCCCAGGTGATTAGACACCATCCGTCCAGCCTTGAACCCTGGATCCCAGACATAGAAATTGACACAGTCCTTCACAACAGCTACAGGAAACAAATTCCGTCCGGGACATCTTTAATACTGCTGGGATACCAACAAATGCCAGCTCTGATATCCCGACAACGAGGAAAATGGGAACAATTTGACCTAAGAGCAGGTTATCCTACCTCACCAGCTAACGATAAGATAAAATCAGAAGACTTGTCACCCTTTGGTCTGTCCAAAAGCCAAGATTGCGATTTACAGATGACTGGCTGCTAGAACCTTGACCAGATTGTATGTATTCTAGTCTAGGGTTTGAGCTACGACCTGCACAACAACCATGATCTCCAGTTCCAAAGGTCTGGCTGAGACAATTGCAATGCAATGGTTTTTCTGGAAACACCAAAGACGCTATCCTACGTTCCATCCTAGGATCAGCGCAAAGACCAAGACCACCAACCACAGAAGACAGAGTAAAATGATACTGAGAGAACAGAACTTCTAGAACTACAAAGAAAGACTTCATCATAAGTTCCACTCCTGGACCTGTGCAGATACTGAGATCTCTAGATACAGAGATCTGATTTTATCACCCAGAATGGAGCAGAAGTCTTCCATATATCATGAAAGCACCAAGGGGAGAGTAAATGAATCTGAAAGGAGTCTATAATTAATCCCATGACAATATACCCCAAGGGTGGAGATACCCCGTATCTCTTAGGCCAAGAGAATTCCTTTTCGAATGACCCCAATATTTACTGTGCCTGTGCAGGAGGGGAAAAAAAGGCAAAGAGCACAAAACATTTTTTATTTTTATTCATTTATTTTTATTTACCTATCTACTTTTTGTCGATTTCTTTGTTTTGGTGTGGTTATTAAAGTTGTTGTCTCCATTTATATTTTTTTCTTCTTTTCTTTTCTTTCTTTATGTGCTCTGCCATGTTTTATTTATTTTTTTTTTTATCTCCAGACCATGGCTTTTTTGTGGTGTTTATCTTTATTGCTAGAGTGCTCACTGAATATTTTATTTGACACATCTTTTTGTACTGTTGGGGTGTTTCACCTTCTTTTTCTCCTTTGTCTCTCAAACCAATGATGAGAGCATCTAGAAGGATTCCGCCCATTTTCGCATATTTGATTTTTACCCCAGTTTATTACTTTTATCTTCTTCAAACAAAACCACATAACTTGAACTATCTAGTCCTGCCTCCCAGTTAGAGGGGGAAACAAGTGAGGTTCCAAGACCAAACAAGTGTAAGACTACTAAGTAGTAAGCTAGGTACAGAGGGGACCACATATTCTAGCAGCCCCTGGGGGTGAGGGAGAAGGATATGGGAGGTAGGACGAGAATGGAGATGTAGGGAGGACAAATTGATGATGGGAATCCCCCTGATTTTATGTAAATATGTACCTAAAATATTATTGTCAACAATATGTAAGCCACTATGATCAAAATAAAAATTACATTTAAAAAAAGAACTGTATGCTAAGAGGAAATAAAGTAATATGCAGGATACCCTTTCAGTAAGAAAATTACAAATTACATTGTCTAAAGGGGAAAATGGAAGAAAGAGAGCATAAGAGAGTGAGAGAGAGTGAGAGAGAGAGAGAGAGATAGAGAGAGAGAGAGAGAGAGAGAGAGAGAGAGAGAGAGAGAGAGAGAGAGAGAGAGAGAGAGAGAGAGAGAATGTCTGCCACAAAGGCAGGCAGGGGCGAGAACAGAAGGAAAACTGGAGATATTGGTGCTGGAGATGTACACTGATGAAGGATGTTTTTTACTCCATGTCTGAAACTCAATCATGAGTAACTTGTAACTGTGCTAAAAACAACTGTATTATGAACAGCATTGTAAATCATAATATCTAAATAAAATTATTTATAAAATTAAAAAATAATATTAACATTTAAACATTGCTGCCTTTTTTCTACTGTCAAATAATATTAAAAGTCGAAGTTTACAAAGTTCAGCTAAGTATGACATTAAACATAAAATAAAATATAAATTCACTTGTTTACTTGCTTAGTTTCTACCTCTGATCAGTTTTTTGTTTTGTTTTGTTTTGGTTTGGTTTTTGGTTTTTGGGCCAAATCCGGTGTTGCTCAGGGGTTACTACTGGCTGTCTGCTCAGAAATAGCTCCTGGCAGGCACGGGGGACCATATGGGACACGGGGATTTGAACCAACCACCTTTGGTTCTGGATCGGCTGCTTGCAAGGCAAACGCTGCTGTGTTATCTCTCCAGGCCCTACCTCTGATCAGTTTTACTTTGTTCTGAAAATGAAATTGTATCTTATTGAATTTTTCTAAGTTTTTGAATTTTTCTTATTATGAAATGGCGCTTTTTTCAAAAAGCCTGGTTTAAAAAAATCTCACTTTTGTGACCACTTTATTTCAGTGATGAACTATTTTTACATAATTTTTATGAAACTGTTCAAACAAACAGGTTATGTAAATTTTTATTAAAATGTTATATGGAATGTTTTGGATTCACATGCAGTTGCAATAATACAGAAATCACACAAGTAATTAGCAATTGCTTTTCCACTAATAGTATGCAGAATTTCTTGTTTAAAGAAATTGTGTGTATATGTGTGTGTTATTTATAATGTTTTTCCCCAATATTACTTATCCTTAAGTGTTCTTTTTCTTTTACCATAGTATGTGAAATACCTAGTTCTTTATTCTCACTCATTATTTTATAAACTTAATGCATATATTGCTAAAATTCTTTGACATAATAAGGTACTTATTATTTGCTTTCATTTCTATGTTTGATCTTTTGAAAATATTTTACAAAAATATGCTTTTTCCGAGGACATGATTATCCAGTATACTCATCATAAAAATCACTAAGAATTCTGTGGCTAATACATCTCTTCAAATTTAACTTCCCTAACTTAGAAAATATAGAATAGGCTGTAGAAATATTGAATTCCCTAGGTGACTGCTGAGAAACTCATTTTAATAAAACCTATCAAAATCATATACTTTTATACAAAATCACTCTTTAGAAACATGTATTACCATAAAGAAATACTGATAGAAATGATTCCTGAACAAAGAGCCAGTAGTAAACTCTGAGCACTACTGAGTGTTGTCCCAAAACAAAATAAAAACATTTAAAAATATATTTAAATTTCTTCTCAACAAATAATTATCATAAACTCTGAGTTATTCTGTGTTTGAAATCCAAATTCCCTATCTAAGACTTCCTTAAATTGAACATGGAAAAATCATAATAAAGAAATAATAATTTTTGGGGCCAGAGCAGTGGCGCAAGCAATCCCCCAGCATCCCATTTGGTCCCCCAAGCCAGGAGCAAGGAGCAATTTCTGAGTGCATAGCTAAGAGTAATCCCTTAGCATCATCGGGTATGACCCAAAAACAAAACAAAAATAATAAAAAAAAAAGAAAGGAACAATAATATATATATATATATTTTTTTTTTTTTGGTTTTTGGGTCACACCTGGCAGCGCTCAGGGTTTACTTCTGGCTCTATGCTCAGAAATCGCTCTTGGCAGGCTCGGGGAAGCATATGGGATGCCGAGATTTGAACCAATGACCTTCTGCATAAAAGGCAAACGCCTTACCTCCTTGCTATCTCTCCAGCCCAAGAAATAATAATTTTTAGTGTTTTTAATTTTTAAAATTAATAGTTCACAAAAATGTATAGAATTGTTGGTTTGTAAAATAGAATGAAAATGTGAAATGAAAATATGAACTATGTATTTAGATTATGTTGAAAAGGTATTAATTTATAAATGTAGACACCATTTTATTTATTTATTTATTTTATTTTAATTATGACAACAAAGATGCAAAGAAAGAGGACAGGGTAAAGTTACAGTGGAAGCCCAATCACCCATAAACAGAATTCTTGGTAGTCCCATCAATGATATCCCAGCCTTGAACTTTCAGCCAAAGAAAATTAAGAAAAACAAAACTGAACCCATGTACAATACAATTACTTTGTCCCTCAAATCCCCAGTTGTAGTACATAATATTTCTTAGCAGCACACAATATAATCTAAAGACATTAGACTTATGTAACTCCTTAAACATTGAGGGCAAAGTACATTTCTCTAGTTCCATGCACATTCTTACTAGTTTAAGTTAACCTCAAAAGTTTTAGTGGGTTGTTTTTCTTAACGATTGGAGTCAAGGGAACATAGTAAAAACCGGTACTAAAGTGGCATTTGTTTGCATAGGCCCACCAAAACATAAGGGACATGGAAAGACAAATTATGGTCTAAATACAAGGAGACCCTACCCCTGAAGTTTCCTGGCACAGGACTGAGTCTAGGCTCCAGGCAAACTAGTTTGTCCAATTCAAGTCATCGTCTGTATTAAAGATCCTGGAGTCTGCATATCCCATATTGCAGTCAGGATGGTGCAGAGCATCCTCTCGTTTCACCTCACACTTAAGGGGCACTAGAGAGAACCATGTCCTGTAGAGCAGGTCATTGTTGTTGTCAAGTCTTCTCAGTGTAAACGGAAGTCTCTTTTAGGAGGTCGATGTCAGACCCTTGGTAGAGTCTTTCCTGGTAGAGGACTGCTTCCAGCTGTTGCTATAAAAGACCTTGGATGTTTCGAAGATAGCTTGTCTGGTTCTGGCGTGAATGGAGATTGCCCATTCTTCTGAGGCCTGTGCCAGGTCATTATATCAATGTTCAGGGTGTAAGGTACATTGTACTGAGATTTATTAGATAAGAACTTATCTGTATGTATGGTGTTTTCCCATTTTAATGGTAGACACCATTTTATAAAGAGTAAGGCAGACCTACACATAGATGCAGACTAAGATTATACTAATAATACTTGGTTTATGTTTTGGGGGCCACCAGTAATACACTTTATGGTGCTCAGAAGAGAGAATCGTCATTTTTCCGAGATAGCTCTTAAGTCTTTAACATGCAGTGCATGCAGTTGAGTTAAATCCCTGGTTTAGTGCCTTTTATTTGTTTGTTTTCAATGTTGCTGAAACCAGTCTCTATGCAGGTCAAAAGGAGGAAAAGATTTGGAGGAACAAGGTTTTTAATTATAAAGAAAGAACAAATTCATAGTCAAACATTTAATTCTCCAAATTACTGCTTTTAAATATATAGAATGCATTTTCTTGCCAAGAGAATAAACTATAAAAATAAAAATGTAATTTAGAATTATAATCAAATAACAAAATTCATCAAAACACATCTGATACAGTAAAAGTAGCACGGTATTTCTTAGTATATATAATGACTTTCAAATTTTAAAGGGATTGAGAGATATTGATTGGATTGCAGAAAGAGCATAATTTAAGTTTCCTTCTTTGACTTTTCCCTTTTTTTCTTTTAGTGGAGGGGGATCACATCCCCAGTGCTCAGGTTTTACTCCTAGCTCTGCTCTCAGAAATTATAGCTGGCAGACTCAGGGGCCAGATGGGATGACGGGGAATCAAAACCAGTCAGTCAGTCGTGTGTCTACCTGCTATTATGGTCCCAACCCCTTGCTTAAGTTTTTAATATAAAAATATCGAGTATAAAGAAAACCATTGGTCTAGAATATATAATAAATAAGTAATCAAATTAATGATAGGTCAAAAATACAAAATAAATGTATTGGGAATATGGTAAACAACATGATGAGAAATAATGTGATCAACATAAGCAAACTTATGATAACAATAAAGTTACTGTTGCCAGTACAAAGATGTAAAAAGTAATGTCATTTCAATACAAAACCTGATTAGACAAATTGTTTTAACATAAAATGAAAATTGCTTCATATCTTTATAAGAATACTATTATAAACAAAATTATAATAATAATAAGGTTACCTTTGTCAGTATATAAAAACAAAAGCCTTTACGCACAATTTTAAAATGACTTAACAACTAACAGAATCCAATGGAATTGTTAAAATACATTAGCCATTTTATGAAACAGTATACTAGCACTTTTCCAGTGATGATGTTTATTGATAGATATGACAGTCTATAAAAATCAACACTTTGTCAATAACTAAAAATGATTTTGATTGATATTTTTAACAGAGTAGTTTAAGATATTTCAATGTAAAGACTAAAAATGAAACTGGCTTTAAAACACAAAAATTTGAATAAGAGATTCAATGGCACTGATCTCATAGATTAGAAAATTTAGTTATCAAAATAATAGGCACTCATAAAACATGAAAGAATTAATCAAAATGTAATTTAAATAATATATCTGAAAAATTAATTTCAAGTTTGAATAATCATTAAAATGTTTAATTTACAAAAATGCAACCTTTTAATATAGCAAGCATAAAATTTGGTTTAAATTCTTTACCAAAATTACAAAATGTAGCTTCAGATATTTTTAATTTTGTTTTTATTTGGGGTTGGTGAGGCACCTGGTGATGCTCAGGGGTTACTCCTGGCTATGCACTCAGAAATCGCTCCTGGCTTGGGGGACTGTATGGTCCCTCCTGAGTCAGCAGTGTGCAAGGCAAACACCCTACTGCCGTGCCATCGCTCTGGTCCCATTGTTCAGTTTTTCTCTTTCCTTTTTATTTTGTTGGTTTGGAGGCCATTCTCAGCAGTGCTCCTGGCTCTGCCCTCAGAAATCACTCCTGGCACGCTCTAGGGATCATGTGGGATGCAGAGGTTGGAACCCAGGTCAGCCATGTGTAAGACAAACACACTATCCACTGTTCATTTGCTCTGGCTCCCCTTAAAACTGTTTTTGTAAAAAAAAAAAACAAAACAAAAAAAAAAACACAAGCTTTATTTTGCATGATATCACTAGATAATTTATCAATTTAAAATGATATTTGAGGCAATTTTACTTATGGTTTTACCCAATGAAATTTACTTCAAACAAAATGAAAATAGTAAAATACAATTACTTATACAAACATACAGAAATGTAATTAATACATGGTTATTTAAATAAATCTGCAAAAAAACATATATTTTAGTGTTTATTTTGTGTTAAGAAAATATATAAAAATGCCTTTTTTGAAAGAAACATTATTAAAGCAAATGAAGTAGTTAGCATTGAGACATTAGGAAGATAGGAAAATGTTTTTAATGAATGTGAAGTATTATTTCAAGGGAAAACTATTCTCTAATAGAAAGTTGCTATTCATAGAAACTAATTATAAGAGAGGATTTTTACTAATTTTAAAGGTGTCTGACCAAGGTGAAAAATTAACAATGAATCCTATTTCCACTGGCTGTGCACCTGGTGATATGCTGACAGTTCATTAACTGTACCTGGTAAAATGAACTGGTGGAGTTCACCAGCCAACTCACCACTATATGTATGGTAAGATACACTTACTATAGATTTTGTATATTTTTTTGAAGAAGAGTGCAACATTATTTAAAATATATTTAAAAATCTTAAAGTCCATAAATTAATTTTCCTTCTTCACTAAGATATTCAGTTTTTATTAACAAAAAGATAGATATCAATAGATAATTTTAGATCAATAGATAGTGGTTAAGTAGCAGATAATTTTAGCTAAGGTCATATTTGTAATTTCATAATTTAAAAAAATGTACATAAATAAGAAAATATTTTGTGTTTAGGTTAGTTATCTAAAACTTGAAAATATCTTATCAGGGATAAGTTATTGTAAGAGATTAAAGTATTTCGTGCTTCTGACATCTGTCAAATTACTGTATGAAGGGATCTCAGATTCCAAAGTAGCCTCTGAACACTCCTGAAAGCCATGACCTTTCTAAACAATTTTTGCAAACATTTTCTTCATCAGAAGAAAATATAAAGATTGCGACCTTGTTAAATTTGCATTTATTCAATTACTTTGTGTGAAATTTTATTTATTATTCTATATTATCTTTATTTAAGGACCGTGGTTACTAACATGTTTGTAGTTCGGTTTCAGTTATAAAAAGAACACTTCACTTCACCAGTGAAACCTTCTCACCACCAATACCCTCCAATTCCCACCTCCCCTACCCCCTGCCTGTATTCAAGACAAGCATTCTACTCCTCTCACTCACTATCATTATCATAATAGTTGTTAGTGTAGTTATTTCTCTAACTGCACTAACCACTCTTTGTGGTAAACTTCATATCTTGGGTCAAACCTTCTCACAGTCATCTCTAGTGTCTCTGGGTATTATTACAATAATGTCTTTAATTTTTCTTAAACCCCACAGATGAGTAAGACTATTCTGTGTCTATGTCTCTCACTCTGACTTATTTCACTTAGCATAATAGTTTTTTGTTTTTTTTTTTGGTTTTTGGGCCACACCCTGTGACGCTCAGGGGTTACTCCTGGCTATGCGCTCAGAAGTTGCTCCTGGCTTCTTGGGGGACCATATGGGACGCCGGGGGATCGAACCGCGGTCCATCCTAGGCTAGCGCAGGCAAGGCAGGCACCTTACCTCCAGCGCCACCGCCCGGCCCCTAGCATAATAGTTTTAATGTCCATCTATGTATAGGAAAATTTCATGACTTTATTTTTTCTAATGGCTGCATAGTATTTTATTATGTATATGTACCACAATTTCTTTAGCCATTCATCTGTTGTCGGGTGTCTGGTTGTTTCCAGATTTTGGTTATTGTAAATAGCATTGCATTGAACATAGTTGTGCAGAAGGCATTTTTGTATCGTGTTTTTGTGTTTCTAGGGTATGTTCCTAAGCGTAGTATAACTGGATCATGTGGGAGCTCATTTTCTAGGTTTTTGTAACATTTTAATTGCCTTGTTATATCGATAGTTCAGGTAATGTTTTCATTTGGGAAAGTCTTGGAAAAATACACTGGTGATTTAAATCATGCATTTCAAAACAATAAAATATTCAGAAGCATATTTATTTTTGATGTAAAGAAATCCAAGTCTCTTATGAGATATATCTCATTCAATGTAATCTTTGTAAGCTTGTAAAAGCACTCAAAACTTGTAAAAACTTAAGCACATTGAAATAAGATAATATAAAAGTATTACTGAACTAGCATATTCAATAATATTTAAGCAAGTTAGTGTATAATAAATAGAATTTTATAGAGACAACTTAGCATGATTCAAAACATCAATATTTTCTTATATGTTATTTTTTGAAGACTTGAACAGGTTCTAAACGTTCACCTAATTAGTATAATTTATTGATGTTAACTAATATAATTTTACTAGTCAAAATATTTCTTAAATATTTTACTATAGTTATAGTAGTTTTGTTTTATGTCTTATTGTATTTTTGCATGTTTTATATATTGAAACATTTTTTGCATAAAAAATCTTGTTTTCCAAACTTATAATATAAGGTATAAAGTGTTTGTCTCTCAAATAGTCAATTCTAATTATATTCCTCGTACTGCATAATGCACTTGAGAATCTCTGGTGGAATCCTGGAACACGAAGCTAGGAGCAAACTCTATGCATAGGTGTGATCCCCAAACTATCCACATTCAAAACACACACAAACAAGATACTTATTTGATATTGAATGTTGTCTAACATCATTAATAACTGTAAAACAGCATAGCATATTTTATATGCCAAATATTTTTCTATATGTTGTGTGGGCAGGCATGTTTTCTAGCACTAGAAATCACTGAATAGCTTCTTTGTATCTGTAACTTTTAGTCAGATTTATAAATATATACATATATAAACACACAATTATCTATAGATATATACTTTTTTCACTAAAAAATAAGAAATGAGATAGGTACATAAATTTTTTTATAGAATATACTACATATTGCTCTTATTTAATTTATATTTAAGAATATTTTCCACTACGTTTCAAGATAGTTTTTTTACTGATTTATTTATAATTATTATCTGTTCTCAATATCATTTTCTTTATATTTCTTTTGGTTGAAAATTTAACTCTAATGTATTGTCTGGGAAACATTCTCTTTGAATTTGGCAAAAATAATGAAAATATTTAAATATTCAACACTAAAATATATTAAAAAGCATTGCTACTGTTTTATAATTACACAAAACAGAAAAAAATAATTTGAACATGGAAGAAAAAATTAGCTGAATTTCCAGGGTACCAGGGAATCATAGGGAATAATGTAGTTATCAAGAATCTGAGTAAAAAATATGTGGCTAGACAGAAAAAATATGTATTTAGTGTGGGAATACTGAATTAAGAATCTGAAACAAAAATTTGTTAGAAAAATAAACTGTGGTACATATACACAATGGAATATTATGCAGCCGTCAGGAGAGATGAAGTCATGAAATTTTCCTATACATGGAAGTACATGGAATCTATCATGCTGAGTGAAATAAGTCAGAGGGAGAGAGATAGACTCAGAATAGTCTCACTCATCTATGGGTTTTAAGAAAAATAAAAGTCATTTTTGCAACAATCCTCAGAGACAAAGAGAGGAGGGCTGGAACTTCCAGTTCACTTCATGAAGCTCACCACAAAGAGTGGTGAGTGTAGCTATAGCAATAACTACACTGAGAACTACCATAACCATATGAATGAATGAGGGAACTGGAAAGCCTGTCTAGTATATAGGTGAGGGTGGGGTGGGATGGAGGGAGATTTGAGACATTAGTGGTGGGAATGTTCCAATGGTGAAGGGGGGTGTTCTTTACATGACTGAAAACTAATCACAATCATATTTGTAATCAAAATGTTTAAATAAAGAAAAAAGTTTATAAAAAAAGATATTTATCGTAATCATGAAATTTTCTCTGGATAAAACCAACAGGATAAAAAAAGCATTTATTAAAAAAAGGTTAAAAACAAGTTCTAAAATCATGGCTACAAGTCAGTTTATTTTGTTCTAAGTTCACAACATTTCATGCCAATACTGCTGAATAATAAAACATGATTATTTGTCTTTCTGGACAATAGTAGGAGTAGATACATCTTTATAATATAGATAACATTAATATGTCTCATTGAAATGTTGAGAGCAAATAATCTAATTCAAAACATGAAATATACATATCATAAGACCAGTTACAATTATAATGTTTTAATAAAATAAATCGCGATTTAAACATGCTTTTTATTTTTTCCATTATAATGTTTGGTGACTTTTCCAATGCTTTGTTTTTAACAATGACCAAATATATTGCAGCTTTGGTAAACGTTGTTGAAATGTACTACTATACAAACTACTGTGATCATCCCTAAATCTATTGCTATGCCTAGGGACATATTTAAACTTTAATTCAGGATACTATTTTTCACCCACTAATTGCAGCAAGCAAATTTTGCATAACAAATTAAGTATATCCAAAAACTGAATTGAAGCTAATAAAAATAGGTACAATTTCAGTTCATATTTTGTTTCTACATCAGACTTGTACCTAGGTTTCTATCAGAAGTAGTATGAAAATCTAGATGATAAAAATACATTTTTAAATAAGTTTTTATTATGGCCAAAGTGCATTACAAGTCTTTCACAGAAATATTTATCGTACATAGTGACAATGAATGAGGGGCATTCCCACCACCAGTGTTGTCCTCCCTCCACCCCTGTTCCCAGTATGTATCCCATATCTCCCCTCCTTTATCCCCCAGAAAACTAGTGGAACTGTTCTCCACTTTACAGCTGTTGTAGATTAAGAATCTATTCTGTTGTCCTTGGAGATAAAAAGGATAAGAAAAAGGGAAGAAAACAAATGGTAGCAACTACCAAAAAAGAAAGAAGAGAAAAAATTAAAAAAAAAATGAAAGAAAGAGGAAAGAAAAAATTTTTTTTTAAAAAATGCACCCGGCAAAATTTACACATGGGCTCCAAGGGCCAGGTGTCTGTGATTCACATATATGTGTTCCCTGCACATGCACATGGTATCCTGGGACATCTTAAACGTTTCTCCTCTGAGATATGTACTTTCATATATTAAGCTGGGATGTAGATTGGCATGCTTTTCTACAGGTGGAAAACACACACTGCACATGTCTCTCTCTCACTCGCTCCTACACTCTCACTCTTTCTCTTTTCTTTTCGTCCAAATTTCCAAATAAAGCCTTTTAATTCATAAAATTACATTTTAACAAAAATATATATTATGGCATAATTAAGTCAATTTGTTATTTTATTTTATTTGGGGCTTATGTAATATTATTATGAAAAATTTAATATGTTAATTTTACTTAAAACTAATTGACTAAATAAAAATAAAAAAATCTATAGTGACTTTTCTTTATCTTCAATTGTTTATCTTTTTTGATTGTTTTATTTATTCCTAGCTAAGTGCTCAGAAATCTCCCCTGGCTTGGGGGACCATATGGGATGCCGGGGACTGAACTGCTCTCCGTCCTAGGCTAGTGCTGGCAAAGCAGACTCCTTACCAACCACGCCACTGCTCAGGCTGCAAGTTTATATATAATTTTTATAATATCTTTAAGCACCATGATTACAAATATGTTTGTAGTTTTGTTTCAGTTATATAAAGAGAACACCCTTCTCTTCACCAGCAGCCAGCAACCTTCTCAGCACCAAAACCCCCATCTCCATCCTCAACTACCCCCTGCCTGTCTTTGAGACAGACATTCTATTTCTCTCACTCATTAAAATTGTCATGATAGTTGTTAGTGTAGTTATTTCTCTAACAGCATTCAACACTCTTTGTGGTAAGCTTCATATCCTGAACCAGTCCTTCCAGCATTCATTGCTATTGTCTCTGGGTATTATTACAATAATGTCTTTTATTTTTCTTAAATCCCATACATGAGGGAGAATATTCTGTGTCCCTCTCCCTCTGATTCATTAAACTTCAACTGTTGAACTTAATTTTTATAAAGTTAATGTAATATAAAATTTAGTGTACATTAACTAAAATTTATAAATTTGTACAAACAGTAGTGGAATAACATATTATAAGTATAGTTTATATTTTAAAGTATTTTTTTATTTTAGTAGCTCTATTATCTGAGCCAGTGTTTTAAGTTTACATATATCAATTATTCTGCCCTTTATCAAATAGGTTTCATTATGATGTTAAAATTAAAAAAATAGCATTAGTATATCCTATATTTGATCAGAATAAGTTTTTCACTGAGTCATTAATCAAAGATCTGTTTCACTTTATATTAGCTTAGTAAAATAATTCAGATAATAAATGAGTTCTAATTTTTGTCATTAATTTTATGGTTAAAAGCAACTATTTTCTATCTCTTTTGTAAATGATGATTATTTTATGATGGTAAAAGTACTTATTTGCTACAATTGAATGAGTCTGTCAGGGGATATGCAATTCATTTTAAAGTATGAAATTTTCTCTCAAGAATAACTTTAGGGGGCACTGTGCAGCCAGGAGAGAGTTTTCCCTGGACAAGTCAGATCATCTTGCTCTATTTCTGTGCATATGAAAATAACTTGCAAGTTTCTTTAAGGAAGCATGTCAAAAGATTCGTCTCTCTTAATTATGTGTATTTTTTTTAACTAGGCCACTGCCTATTAGAGCAATTTTGAAAGTTGTTGGATAGCATTTTTCCAGAAACAAACAAAAAAAGTTTACTGAAATAGTATAATAGAGAAGCAGGTTCTTATCTTGAGTGTGTGTTTTTTAACTTTAAGAACTATTGGAAAACAAATTTAAAATATACATCACAAAGCAGAAACAGCTTTATCCTAAAACAAAAGGTTATGTTAGAAATATGTGTGATAATAGATTTTGTTGTACCAGAAAATAACTAATTCTATCTTTAAAAAAATTAAAAAACAGCTAGGCAGAAGCAAAAATCTTAAGAAAGCTTTTGTAAGAAGTCCTTAGTATTATGATTAGCAGAAAATGGGAAACATCAAGGCCTAAAACAAATAAAATGATGCCAGCAAACATACCAAGTACTCATTTGGTGTTTCTGGTGGCTAAGGTCTGTATATATCTCCCCATCCACCCCAACTCTATTAATCATCTGTGTAAGTTGTATTATTTTCTAATTCCAAACATATCTTTTGTCATCTGGAGAGAGCAAAAGCAAAGGCTTCTGAAGAAACAGTTGATTACGTTAATAGAAACCTCTTTCAATTTGCTTGCAACTTTTAGATTACCTGGTTGTGGTAATTTAATTAAGTTTTGGATTATCTACCTAAAGATTTTCTGTCCTACTTCTTAGTAGTGCAATATATTGCAATACTAGCAAAAATAGTTAAAAGTGTGTATACAGATATACAAACAAATTTAGTTTATACATTTTCATCTTTTGTGCATGATTATTAACTTGAATGTTAATTTTAAAACAGGTCATTAATATTTATTACCATATCTGTCCAGTTGATATTTCAATGCAATACTTAGGATAATTTCTGGATTTCATAATAAAAAGGCAGTCTAAGAAGAAAAAAAAGTTAAAATTCAGATTTAAGGGAGAAAACATAATTTTTTTATGTTCTAATTCTCAGAAAATAAATGTTTATAAATGAAGGTTAAATGAAAAGAAAAGCAATTTACAATAAATCAAAAATGTTAAATATGAGGATTATTAAAATGAGATTTATTTGAATATTGATTTTTTGCGAAACAGGAATATAAAAGTTACTAAAAATAAATGTAGCATATATAATCAATTTGATCACTGGAAAATATAATTTGACTAATAAAGTAATTCAATGGGAATTTTTATGTCTCATCTGTAACAGATGCAATGATAAAATATTAGTAGGAAAATAATACATTTTAATAAATACCTCACATCTTAGATTAACATTATATATGCATATGTATCATATGTGAAAGCAAATATTAATTATTATGACAGTTTAAATCTAATGATATTTGAAATCTTTTTTCTAGATAAAATAACCTGTAGGTAAAATATTGCATTAATTTCTGAGTGTTTTTAATTACATAGTAGTTATATAATTGTTTAGTAAAATTATTAGAATTATATACTGTTGTGATATTTCTAAGTAGGTGACAACTTAAGGGTAAATTGTTTCTTTGAATGTCAAACTGTTCACGATTTGATTGTTATATCTCTAGCTATATTTTCAAGCATTCTAGTTCTCATAGCGTTTAGATCAGTGTGGCGAATTAAGACAAGTAGAAGAAAGAATATTAGATAATCCCAGTTTTTATATCTCTATCAGTTGTTCTTTGAAAGAGTTTTAGGAGATTAGCAACAGGCTAAGTGGATTTCTAACTTCCTCCTGTGAAATTTAATAATGTTCTTTATCTCCGGTTTATAACTTTGAAGCGGTTAAACAAAATTTATTAAGAAATTTTTTGAAACTCTTGCCATTTCTTTCACATATATGTAGGCAATTAATAAAAATGTCCCTTAATCTGTCTTGTTATTAGAATTTTTCATTTAAAATAAAGATAGTATTTAGGTATATATAATGTCTGTCACTTAGGATTTTGTGATACTCGGTGGACATGGTTAATATTTGAAAAATTGTAACACAAATTTAATCTCTCTTATATTTCTTTATAGAATTTCATATAATAAATGGCAGCTTTGAATAATAAAATGTTCAAGGACTTTCTACATTTTAAAATATATATATACATATATACTTTAGAATGTTTTATTTTATAGTAAATAATTTCATGTCTTTTAATATTTCAAAATCAAAATTTAAATTTAAGATTTAAATGCTATATTAACTATAATAGTTTAAAATTAGGTTTATAGTGTTTGCTTTGTACATATTTTATTACTTTAAAGTTTAAATAGTAAAGAATGGTAGTGTATAATGTGCTATGTATCAAGTATGTTTTCTTTTAATAATATTACATTTAAATAATAAAATAGAATTGTTATGTTAATGTGGATATATGTGAAGCATATACCAGTCAAAATAAAATGCATAAATCTAGTAAATTTAAATTTTTTAATCTGAGTGAATAAAATATTCAAAGTAAAGATAGCTGTTTTTTTTTTCTTTAGTAAAAGCAAATTTTATTTGGCTCTTTTAAAGAAAGAAAGGGACAGGATAAGTAAGAGAGAGACTAATGAGTAATGTACTCAAGAGAGAATGCAGGCTTCTCCAAAGGCTGAGAGAACCCTTGTACACAGCCCAACATGAGTAGGAAAGTGCACATATCAAGAGGGGAGATGTGGGAAACGTGCTTATGCATCTTATCCCTAGGCTGCACATGTGCTCAAAGTCAATAAAGTTTTAGGAAATTTAAAGAATAATAGAGTTTAAGGAGAAATTTGAAAGCAGTTTTCTCTCAAATACATTTGTTATGTATTACCAAATATGTTATGATTTTCTGTAATCTAGAAATAATGTATGAGGAAAGTGGGATCGTTATTTCTTATTGATGGATGTTTACAAATAGAAAACTATTTTTTCTACAATGAGTCTCAACATTCTTATTAGATTACATTTTTAGGTTTTTTTTAGTTGTACATGAAAGAGTAAAAAATTGGTCTATTTAGTGATATTATTCTAATATTTAATTCTTATTGGAGCCATCTAAGATTGTTCAGTGAGCTTCTTAAGAAAAATAACTAAACTTTCTTATGATCTTGCTAGAAATACTGATATAGGCCTTGGTGTAAACTGCCTAAAAATAAACTTACCTATAAACTACCTATAACTCAAAATCTGTATTTTAAAATTCTTATGGAAATTATTTTCTATATTAGCATTTTTAGAAGTTACATCTTGAGATAAATATTAAAGAGTTAAATAATTATAGACTTAAGAACATAAGAAAATATATCAAATTCAGTTCTTACATCTGGGGTTTTAAATATACTATCTTTTCTACGTATGTTCTTATTTATCTACAGAATTACCACCCTCCTAATAATCAGCATACAATGTATTAACATCAAAGTTTCAGAAAGATAGTCATTAAATACTAAGTGCATTTAAGAAAGTGAAATGTCACCCCTCTTTTAAAGACACACAAAAAGACAATGTCTGCTTAGTTGATGGCTTCTTTAGAGTGTGCTAATGTAATCATCTCTTCAGGCAATACCAATGAAAATTTAGTCACTAGCATATAATTTAAGTACATCACATCAATGTTTGCAATTTCTAAATTGAGATATAATCCTATGGATGCTGTGGCTAATAGAAAAAATTGTTTCTTTAAAATAACTGATTTCTTATTTAGAAATCAGAATTCACAACTAAAACTCAAAATTACTCAAGAGATAATTTTAATATTGTAAAATAAAATAAACAATAAAGCAATAAATCAAAGTGGATTACATCATAATCTATATGAAGAGATAGAAGAATAGCTCCATATATTTAACCTGGAATTATATTATTTTTGCAATCTTTCTCATTGAGATTGATGCTTAACTTTGGTGTATAGATTTTTATTCTATTTGTTTTGTTTTAGGGCCACACCTGGTAGTTCTCAGGGGTTACTCCTGGCTCTGCACTCAGGAATCACTCCTGGAAAGCTTGAGGATCATAGCAGATGCCAGGATCAAACCCTCATAGGCTGCAAGGCTATGTGCAAGGCAAAAGCCCTTCACACTGTGCTATTGCTCTAGCCCCAGGGGTATGCTTCCTTGAGTGTGATTTTCTAAATATAAAATGGAATTGTTCAAACACATTGTATTTTTAGAGTAAAATACTAACTTAAAAAGAAAGTTCTGAAATTATTAAAATTCAAAGTATTTAAAAAGTATTCATGGAGAATAAATACATTTATCTTTAAAAAATAAACTATTAAAATCAGGTATTAGGTAACAATTTTATAAAGATTCAGATATCAAATATTTTAGGTTTTTATTTTGTTTGTTCGTTTTGCTTTTCTGTTTTGTTTTGTTTTTTTGTTTGTTTTTTTGGGGCCACACCGGGTGACTCTCAGGAGTTAATCCTAGCTATGCACTCAGAAATAGCTCCTAGCCTGTGGGACCATATGGAAGCCTGGATTGAACTGAGGTTCGTCCAGGATCAGCCACATGAAAGGTAAATGCCCTACCGCTACGCTATGATCCAACCTCAAATATTTTAGATTTTTAAAGCCAGTCTATCTCTACCTAAACTATTTGTTTTTGATTTTGCCACAGAAAAAAATAACAAATATTCAATATAAAAATAAATGTATCTTAAAAAACAACAACAAAAAAACCAAACAAAGCCACTAGGGGCCAGATGATTGGCTCAAGCCGTAATGACCAACCTCGGTTCGATCCCCTCGAGTTCCATATGGACCCCCAAGCCAGGGGCTATTTCTGAGAACATAGCCAGGAGTAACCCCTGAGCATCACTGTGTGTGGCTAAAAACCAAAAACAAAATGTTTTAAATAAATGGATCTTATAATAAAATGCAGGACCTGAGCAAATTACTGCAAGTAGGGCATTTGTCTTGCAAGAGATCAACATTGTTTTGAACTCCAGCTTCTCACTCATGAGCACCAGGAAGAGTAATTCCTGAGTGCAGAGCCAGGATTAATTCTTGAGCATTGCTGAAAATGGCCAAACGTCCCCACTTTGTCCTCCTCAGAAATGCAACCAAAGATACAGCACAGAATATAAGGGACCTGACTTGGATGTACCTGACCATGGTTTAATCCTCTGCATCAAATATATTTCACTGAGCATTGCTAGGTACGTTCCTGAGCACAGAGTAAAAGGTAAGCCTGAGCACTAGCAATCATGGCCTACAAAAAGCAAAGAATAAAAATGTATATATTTACCCAGTTTCCATGAAAATATCATATTTTCTGTCTAGACTAGAAGGTCAACTTAAACTGTGATCAAAACATTCTTAACAGTTCATGAATTAAATTATGTAATAGTTACAATAATTACATTTAATTATTTTACTGCATTTTATTCATTGCACACACAAATATAGAGGGGTTTTCAAATTGTGAAGAATTGTTGTTGAATGTGACATTTAGGTTTCTAACACAGAATCGTGTCCCAAAATATTAAAAAGGTATTCCTATAGAATTTTGGACTAGTACTTTTGATTTAATTTCTCTCTTTTCTTTAAATAATCAATAAAGTATTTGTATGACTTTTTCAGACTACCTTTTTGGTGCATATATAGCCATTTTTATTTTAGTTTATAAAGTTTCTGCTGTAAATAGAGGTATACTTAATAGATCTCACATTAACTTCCATGATTTCCTCACAATTTAAGAAGTAATTTTATTCGAGTCATTTTTCTAGTAGGGCAAGAAATAAATTCTGATATGTATCATATATTTGTATATAGCTGGTGATTTTAAAGTGGTTTAAGTTCAAATTCTCATTCTATAATTGGTAGATGTTACTTTTGAAGGAATATTTATTAACATGCAAAATTATTTTATATCATTTCCAAAGGACCTATAGGACTTGACGTGAAATGTCAATATATACATTTCATGTTATTACCTATTTTCATTAAGTAATGTTTATGAGTTGTATAGAATTCTGTAGACTAATATTAGTTAGAATCTAAAATGGTAATTAATAATATGTTATAGTTAGCAAGATAGGTACCTAAAAATTACTCAGACACAATAGATTCTAAAATTATAAATAGATAAGTGGAGAGAAAATGCTGTCCATATTGTTCATATTGTAATTAATCCACTTAAATCTTCAGCATCTCAAAAGAAGTTTTGTGTCTTTAGAAAGACTTGAACAACATTTCCGGCTTCCTTGGGGAACCTAAACTCCTGTGTGATAGCAATAAAAAGCTCTTTACCACAGGGATCCCTACAATTAAGAAAAGCAGATTGTTAAAAGTTTTCTAGTTTTGAAATATTAGCTTGCCTCCTACTTAAATCCAAACAAAAGCACACTGTGGCTCTAGGTCAGCCCATTACAGACAAGATGAGAACTCTGATTTGCCCCATACAAGGAACTATAATGGAGTAGAAACAGCAGCTACTTAATATATGAGTCAGAATTACCCGTGACTGAAGTGAGCACATCAATCAAAAGTTCTGGCATGTTGTGAGCCAGACAAACTAGTGTGGTGAGTTTGTGGGCACGAAAAGAATCTATTCTGTATTCAAAAGTTTTCAAATTACCATGACATCCCTTTGCATACACCACCGACTTCCAGCAGGTGGATTTTTGAGGCATTTTGCTTAGAACATAATGATATATCAAGTGAGAGCATTTCAGATAGTTTCCTGTATTGTATTCTGCAGAGTAGAATTGTATAAAGCCTTCCAGATTTTTAGGCGCTGGAAAGAAATACATATAAATCAAAGAACAGAAATAAAACTAAAGAGAGAACAGAAATATTTGTAGATACTGCTGTATGTTTTAAGCACAAATGTTTCATTAATTTGAACCATCTCGGCTTAAAGCAATTTATTAGCTTAAGTGATTTTCTTTAAAGACCTGCAGTGTCTGATTTTCTTTATCAGCTTTTATTCATTTTTAAGTATCTTGAAAACTGAAGAAGGCTTCTTAAATATAATGAGCCTAAATAAGAATTTTAGAGCATGCCTAACATGATAATATCGTAGGTGTTTATAGTTAAATGTGTCCTATCTCTTTTCAGTTATTAATCAATTCTGAATGAATCTCGGAGCCTCACAGCTTTATAAAACTGCTTCCAACTGAATCTCTGAGTAGTACCTATAGAAAACCTCAGAGTCTATTTGTTTTGCTGAAAATATAAATGTATGAAAGTATGATTAAATAATTTTGTTCCTGGAATATTCTATGAATAAAATATGTTAGTAAGAGAAGCAGTTTTCTTAAAACAAATAGACATTTATAATTGTTAGTCATTTAAAATAAGTCACTTTTACAACTATATGCTCAACATTTGAAAAATATTACTCAAATCCTATAATTATAGCATGATGGGGTCTGCATACAAAGGAAATACAAATGAATCTAGTAAATAAAAAATAGATCTTAAATATTTTAATTATAAGCTCATACAGTAATGGAATTGGTGAATAAAATTATAGAGAGCAATATGGCTAATCTATAAATTAGTGAAATAATCATTTAAGTAGATTTTTGGTAAAAGAAAAATATATAAATGCTATATAATTGTTTTTAGACTTATAATAATTTGAGATAACTAATTTTTATATTTAAATTCAGATAGAAAGCACTATTTCACTACTCTTAGTTTTCTTCTAAAGCATATCACTTTTTATTAATATTCTTATTTAATTATATATGTTCATACAAAGGGAATACATATGTATTAATACAAGAGACTAAATATGCTTTTAAAGTTAGCTTTTAAAATATTAATTTTATTCATCCCTCAATGTATTCAAATACAAATATAAAAAGCTTAAAATAATGAGTATCCTGAATTTTTGACAAAATATACAAAATATTTAGTACACCTATTTTTGTTTTTTAAAAAATATGCTATACTTCTAGCAATGTTTATTTTAATTGACCTATTTATATGCAAAAGTACAATTAAAAACACATTAAAATTGTAGCAATGCAAATTATAACTTTCAAATGCAGTTTTGCATTACTTTACATTAGAACATTTGCAATATTCTATCAGAATGATAAACTCAGAAATAATACCAAGTTATATTCAACACTTACATACCAGCAATGGTTCAAATTACTCATAGTTCCATTTTCATTTGTAGTAAAACATCTAAAATAACATTTTCAGAATTAAGGGACATGTATATATGTAATGTTATATATTTATAAAATAGAATATTATATTAACATAAAGAAAGCTTATGTTCTTAACTTAAAAAAAACTAAATTCAAAGAAAAAATCAGTGCTAAAATAAAATTTTGAATATTGCACCTAATGACAGACCTAAGAAACAGGAAAATTAAATTAAAATATCAGAACTGTGGGGCCAGAGAGATAACATAGAGTTAAGGTGTTTGCCTTTTATGCAGAAGGTCATTGGTTTGAATCCCGGCATTCCATAGAGTCCCCCGAGCCTGCCAGAAGTGATTTATGAGCATGGAGCCAGGAGTAACCCCTGAGTGCTGCCGGGTGTGACCCCCCCCAAAAATATATATCAGAAATATTTAGATAATATATTTTAGGAATGTAGAAGCATATAAGTTATTGACAATACTTAAATTTTCAGTGATATAACAGAGATGGTCATCCTAGGAAAGTTGATTATAAGGTTTTAAAATCAAAAGTTAATGTCAATTTTTCATGTCTCTATTAGGAAAATTTCTATACATATATGTGTAAGGATTGGCATATCAAAATACTAAAAAATACACTTCTGATCTAACAAATCTAAAAACCAGTAGTTTGTGATTAAGAACAGAGTAAAAACCGAGACCACTAATTACAGAAGACTGATTACAAAAACAGTGATGGAACAGAACTTCTAGAACCGTTAAAAAAAAAAAAAAAAAAAAAAAAAAGCTCTCTTAGTGCCTTCTTCCTATGACCTACCAGGGGTCCTCAAACTTTTTAAACAGGGGGCCAGTTCACTGTCCCTCAGATCATTGGAGGGTCTGACTATAGTAAAAACAAAACTTATGAACGAATTCTTATGCACACTTCATATATCTTATTTTGCAATGAAGAAACAAAACAAATACAAATACAATATGTGGCCCGCGGGCCATAGTTTGAGGACCACTGACACAAATAACAAGATCTCTAGCTAAAGAGGCATGATGTCATCATCCACAATCTTGGCACTCAGTGGAAAGATTCCTGGTACCATAAAAAGACCTTGGGGTGTGAAAATGAGCATGTATGTAGTTTGTAGTTGTTCTTATGGCATTATGCTTTAAGGGTAGAGAAACCCTGTATCTCTTAGGCGAAGGGAATTCCCGTTCTAATTCCCCAATATTAACTATGCCTTTGCAAAAAAAAAAAAAAGAAAATAGAAGAAGCAGAAGAAATACAGACCTTTTTAAATAGTAGCGGTTTGAATATTTTTTGACTATTTTTGTTTTTTATTTTATTTTTTGTTTTGTTTTGCTTTTCTTTTGGTTTGTTTTTTCATACTTGATGGTTTTGGTTTTTGGTTTGTGCTTTTTTTGTTCTTTTTATAGTTTGGCTATAGTATATATTAGTATATAGTATATATATACTATATGTAAACTAAAGATATAATATATATTTGGTTAATAGGCAGTAGCCCTATTGTTTTTTGTTTGTTTTGTTTTGTTTTGTTACCCTATTCTTTTTTTCCCCTTGTCTAAAGGAAAATTTACAACACCTAGATGATTCCTCCTAGTTCCTTTTTTTTCTTTTGTTTTTCTTTTTATTTTTCTCCTTATTTTTTCGTATATCTCCAACTGGAACACATTGCTGGAATCATATTGTTCAGCATCATAATTTGAGAGGGGAAAATGGATGGTACCAAGACCAGACAGTTTTATGGATGTTTAGTGGAAATAAAAAATGATCAGACTTGAACACCAAATCCAAAGTCAACTACAACAGAATCGATACCCAATTTACAACAAGCTGTACAAATGGGGAACAGTTACACTAGTATTATGGCAGGTAAAGGAGTGAGATATGGGAACAGGGGTGGAGGAAAGACAACACTGGTGGTGGGAATACTTCTCACTCATTGTCACTGTCTTAAATATCTTAAATATTTTTGTGAAATTTTGTAATTCACTTTGACCACAATAAAAATTAAAAAAAAAGAAAATCAAAAAACTTTCATTTTGGGTGAATAATTTTTTCAGTTTAGACAATTACTTTCTTTCACAGTTCTCTTCTCCTAATACTATAAAAAATGTCTTTACTATTTGGATAGTGCCACACTTTTATTTCCTCATTTAACTGTATCTATATGCACTGTACTGTCTCTATGGAAATTAGGGTTTTAAATGATCAATTTGAGGGCAAAGTATTCAGTCTGCAATACTGCATAATGATTATCATAATACATACACATTTATTTTTATATTTAAAGTACTTAATATTATTACTTAGAGATACTTAGTGTATTATTTATTCATGTCATTCTTTTACAAATAAATTTAGCAATAATAACAGAAACTAATTAGAATATGATCATTGGATACTCTTGGCTTCATTCCAAACTTCTTCTTTAAAGATCTTAATGGAACCTAGCTAGTCTGCCTATATATATATATTTAGACTAGAGGATACAAATCATCTATAAAAAGTCTATCTCATTAACTAAACTATTTTCTACCATTTTCTTTTAATTATTACGTTGAAATTATAATTAAGCCAGAGAGATCAATCAAGGGTCTTGAGCTGATATCAAGGGTCATTTGCATGGGGAGATAAGCCTTAAAACCATATTGTCCCTGATCACTACCAAATAAGGTATTTTAGCCACTCTGATACAATTTGACTTCGAATAGAAGCGTAAGTCTTTAATTTTAAATAACAAAATGTTGCTGCACATTTATTGTATTATTTTTACAAATATGGAGGCCAAAACCAAATATCATTCATTTATAACTGGTGACTTCATTCCTTGTATTCATTTGGTTTTTCAGTTTCTTGAATAGAACAGTAAAATCACCGAGGATACTTGACATGTGAATATGTAGATTTGTTCTAGTTTGTGCTAGACATTCATCTGTGGAAGTCTGAAAGGTTGATAGGCAGAAATAAAAATGCATTAGGAGTTAAACTTCAGCCCAAAGCATGTTAAGATTTGATCTGCTAGTGGATTCATACCAATATTTGGACATTTAAGACATTATATATAAGAGGAGAGGTAAATACAGAGTATGGCAATGACTGAATAGTCAAAACTGAATAAGACCATAAGGTCAACAATGATGTTTGCAAACTAGAATCCAGGTTGAGAATAATACTAAGATTTAATTAATAAAATTTCTCTAACTTTTTCTACCATTTCTGACTACCTTTCTGAATTTTCTTGAATCTTTTAAGACCTATTTACAGCATACAACTGTATTTCAAGTCACAAAAAGAAACAAAAATAAGCATTTTAGACACATAGTAGTAATATTAAGTTGCTTTACATTAATGTTCCAATATATTACTTTCTTACTATTTAACATTTTCTAGAATTAAGAATGTCATTTGGTCATATAATGCACGATGCACATGAGGACTAGATGAGTTTCAAGATATCTTAGTAATTAATTCAAGATTCAAAGAAAGAGACATGATATGACTCACATTTTATAAGAAAATAGGTAATATAGCTTCCTCACAAATGACTGCTATGCATATTAATGCTATTCTGTTTTCAAAGAACACAAACTTTGTTAGAAGAATAAGATTTCTCTTATGGGACTGGAGAGATAGCATGGAGGTAAGGCGTTTGCCTTTCATGCAGAAGGTCATTGGTTCGAATCCCAGCGTCCCATATAGTCCCCCAAGCATGCAAGGAGTGATTTCTGAGCATGGAGCCAGGAGTGACCCCTGAGCGCTGCCGGGTGTGACCCAAAACACAAAAAAAAAAAAAAATTTCTCTTACCTAGCATCCACATGACTACATTATCCCTCAGTAACTCTCTGAATAGTTGTCCAACCACACAACTCTTTGATTCATTCTTGCTAATTATAGAATCTACTAGAGTTCTCTTATTTGTACAAAAATTTAATTTTCATTATTTATTGGGAAATAAAATAATTAAATCATCATGAAAATAAATTTTAAATCAAGTAATTTGCACTCAATTCTCAAACATCCATCACACACAAACATATCTATCTATTTAATAATCATGAAATTTCTGTTTTTTAAGAAAATTATAAATGTATTATCATTTAAGAAATGCAAATGGATTTAAAAATCTGTCCAAAATATCAAGTTACAAGTGAAAAATGAAATTTGTTAAATTATTTTAAAACATAACTTTTTTTTAAATAATGAGCTTTAAATATAAAAAAGCAAAGAAAATAGAGAATACCTATTTATTCATAAATACTTGATATTTTGGGGCAAGTAAGGAGGATTTTTGAGCCATACCCACCTGTGTTCTGGGTTTAGTACTAAATCTTTGTTCAGGAATCATTCCTGGCAGGTCTCAGAGGAAAAATACTTTTTTTGGTAATTGATCCTGGTCATCAAATACAAAGCTTTCTACCTCTGTCTAGTTTCACAATGTTTGAGTAGATAATTAAATTCAAACAGCTTAAGTAACTTCATAACCTAAATATATTTATCTTGTAAATAATTTTAAAAACATCATAAATAAAAATATTGTATTAAGTACAACGTATTTTCATAGTTCTCAATGAATTCAATATAATGTTTTGGGGTCCAAAAGATAGTAGAGAGGCCAGAGTGATGGCGCAGCGAAGGGGCATTTGCCTTGCAATCCAGCTGACTTAGGACCGACAGCAGTTCCATCCCTTGGCATCCCATATGGTTTCCCAAGCCAGGAGCAATTTCTGAACCAGGAGTAACCCCTAAATGTCACTGGGTGTGGCCCAAAACCAAAAACAAAATAAAACAAACAAACACACAAACAAAAAAAGATAGTATGGGGTAAGGTACTTGCGTTCAGGCTGTTGATTTGGGTCCAATCTGTCACAGGGCATGTGGTTCCCAAGTACAGCCAGTAGTTAGTAATCCTTGACATTAGAGCCCTGAGAACAGTTAAATATGTCCCCTCTCAAAACACAAAACCAACAACAAAAATAAAAGATGTTGTTTTTTTATATATGGAATTATTTTTGGAATTGAAACATTTTAAACTTTACATCAACAATCAATGATTTTTTTCACATAATTATATTCAATTATCATAAACCTTTTAGAATTTTCTGGGGTATCAGCAATGTCCAAGAATCATTATGACTGAGTGATACTGTCAGCGGGATGAGTAACAGACACAGAAAAAGTTTCACAGAGACTGAGTACTAAACTGTCATACAAATTAATGTGTTAATTTATGGATGGAAAATATAAGATTATGAAAACATGAGGCAAGTTTTCTACTGACATCTGATTTCAATATTTGAAACAGTATTTAATGACCTTCAGTAAATACATAGCAGGTTTCATTAGTGTTAGTATAAATTCCATAAATTTAGTTGTTTTTGTGGCAATTTCTTAAGAGGAGCTAATCCTTGATTTAATAAATTAATATCAAGCACAAATAATTCATTTGAAATAAATCTAAAATGTATTATAGTTATGATATTATATTGTAATTAGAATATATGACCTTTAAAAATAATGAGTTACAAAAGTGAATATTATTGAGGAGATTTAATAAATATTAAAAATAAAAAATAAGGGGAAACTGAAGACAAATGCTCTAGATTCAAAGTACCATAGATAGTTTCTGATGAAAGCATAGATTATATTCTATAACTGATCAGCCTTTTAAAGAGGCCTTATTAATTATGGTCTACTAAAAAGAAAAATATGAGAAGAGAAAACAATACCTGCAATAACACTTGCAATTAGTGTTGACTTTCAGTTGTTTTATATGTCTGTAATTTCCTTCACTCTATATAAATTATATATGAATAATGAATTAAATGATATTTTAGTTTTTGAATGTAAGTCACTGATTTTTTAATTCTATGTATATTGTGCATTATATCAAAGCTATAGGTGAAATAAATTAGTTCATTCTAAAGTCTCTTTTTGGCTCCTCTGTCTAGAGCATTATTTGAATAAGTCTGACTCAGTTATTAATATCTATGTTGTTCCTTTTTGGGGTTGGGGGTCATGCCCGGCAACGCTCAGAGGTAACTCCTGGCTCTTAGCTCAGAAATAACTCCTGGCAGGCTCAGGGGACCATATGGCATGCATGGGATTGAACCCAAGTCCTTAACAGGTTGTCAGGGTGCAAAGCAATTCTGGCCCTGTCCATATTGTTCAAATAATAGCATTCACCTTGTTACCAATGGTATTTTCTAACATGGCTTTCTATTACTGTTTCAGGATTTTATTCCAAGTCCTTTATGCCCATTCTGCAATATTCCTCTGAGGGAAGACTGCCATGTCAAAAGAGTTTCTGACAACATTCTGATTTTGGTTGTTAGGACATGTAAGTGTTCAGTACATAGTGGCATCAAAATTATGTCTTTTTTCCATAGTTATTGTTAAAAATTGAGTATCTTTTAGTGTAAATATTTAAGGCAAAACTTATATTTTCAATAGAATTACTTTACATGTATCTTATATTTATCTTCTTTTCAGGAATTTAAAATTTAGTAAATGGTGTTAAAATACTTACTATAAAAATCCCATCACTTATTGTTAAACTTAAGTGATACTCAGTTTTAATTTTTTAAATATTGTTAATGTGAATTAACATTTCATTACACTTGATACTTTTATTTCCTTTCTTTCTTTTTTTTTTAATGGGCCACACCCATTTGATGCTCAGGGGTTACTCCTGGTTAAGCGCTCAGAAATTGCCCCTGGCATGGGGGGACCACATGGGATGCCAGGGGATCGAACCGTGGTCCTTCCTTGGCTAGTGCTTGCAAGGAAGACACCTTACCTCTAGCGCCACCTCGCTGGCCTCTTTTATTTCCTTTCTTAACTTAAAACCATTTTAGACAATTCCATGTATTTTAAAATTAATTTTACTCAGGTAAAACTCAGTTTATAATAATGTCCATGACTGAATAATGATAAAATAACCATTATTTTTATTTTTTATTCTTAGCTGTACGAAACTTCAGTGATTTTTTTCTCTCATGTTTACTTTTCTCAAGAGCAAATATAATACATTTAAAATTTCATAAATTTAATTGATGTATTTGTTTTGCTATATAGGTGGAATATTTTAAAATAACAATGTCTGGTAAAAATAACTTATTTGAAAGAAAATCATAAATAAAAATATATTTAATTATTCTTTCATATGTCACATATCATAGCAGTATTTATTATAGTGATATTATTTTAATTATCAAATTATGCACATTAAGTTGATATTTAGTGTTGTGTATTTGAACCACGAAGCAATGTGATGTTATTACCAAAACTGTAAAAATATAGTATGTAGTGGTTTTTTGTTCAATTTAATAATATGTGGTAGGATGTTATAAGTCACACAATTAGGAAAGCCTCATAATATTTTAGTGAATTGAGAATAACATATAAAAATTAATCATAAAATAAGTGAATAATCAGCAGTTTAATCTTTATAATAAATATCCAAGTGTCTGAATAAACAACACTACAGTTAACTTCCATTTTTGAAAACAGAAAAATCACAAATGAGGATGAAAATAGGTGAATTGGATGGGGGAATAAGGTGATCACATGTCAGATTTATTAATATTCTTGCTATTGAGAAATCTACTGGTAAAACTACCACGTTCTATGTTGAATCAAAAAACATTTCATAGCATATAGATAGTGAGTGAGAGATGAGGGAAAGGGACGTGGCCATATCAGGAGACTGAGTATTTTGAAATAGAAAATGAAATGAAAAGTCAAACAAGAGACTAAGCCACCACACTCTATTATTTCAAAACGAAGCCTTGACACAGAGTTTATTTCATTTTTGGCCAAGGAAATTGTCCCTTTAAGCAACGAGAATGAATTGTCTCTTTTCAGCCGCCTTTTCTCCCTGCAGTACATAATCATTGTCTGTCACACTTTGATGTCATAATCATCCTCTGAAGCTTCACCGTTAAAGAGCAAATCTGCTTAACACACACACACACACACACACACACACACACACAGACACACACACACACACAGAAATTGCAGAGGCAATGACAGAGCATTTGAATTACAGAAGTGCAATATTACACCTCTTTGGCACCATGGATGCCATTTCATAAATGAAAAGCATATTGTTTTTGTTGATAAGTATATATCTTAATCAATTTAAATAGAAAGAGCATTTTTGGCCATTAAGTATAGTGTTTGTGTGTGAAAGTATGTGTCTGTGTGTGTGTGGGAGGTGTGCCTGTGTGCATATGTGAGCAGCATGAAAAAGCAATTAACCGGTAGAATGAAGACTGCTGGTGTATTTTTGGTTGCTATTTTCCAAAGCCAAAGATCTCTGAAACTTTGCATCTACTTGCCTCTCTGAAGAAATATTTTGCATTAACTGTTCACTCCTAAAGCACATTTCATGACTAGTTATCTTTGTAGCAGTTGGAATAATAATTTAATGCAGTGAAACAAATTGGAAAATGTTAAGCAGTTAAATATATTTATATTGAATCAGTGTGAATTTTAAAAAGAAAATTCAAGTATTTTATATCATTATTTTATTTTGGCTTACCTGACTATTGAATATGCCTTTTACACATGATAAATTTTACAAATGATAAATTTCTGATCGAAAAACAAACATATAATAAAGGCAGCATGCATTTATCTATAAACCTTTTACTATGGTTTAACATTATGCTGTTGAATACTATAGCCAAAAAGCTTATGAATTTAAGAAAATAATTTGAATTTTCATATAATTGTGTCTTCTCCTAAAGATTCTTTGAATTATCTCATTGTACCACATATTTAAAGAAAAGTTTAAAAAAATTAAAAGCATGTTTTACACCAATAGAATTTTGCTACATTCTAATAGCTATTGTATATATTAAGAAACCCTCCAGGAAATTTTTATCAGCTTTATTTATAAAATCTTACCAAATTTGGACACAGCATTAGAATCTCTATGTCTAATCTTTTTTTAATCTTTCTGTCTTTTTCTCTCTCTCTCTCTCTCTATATATATATATATATTTCTCTTTTACATTCCTTGTTGTTCACTGTGTTTTTTCTCCTTTAGTAATATTAGTTTCTCAAAGAATATAACCATATACTATTAACTTAAATAAACATTCACAGTAAATTATTTAAAAAAACCTAAAGATAATTTATAGTGTAAAAATTAAACTAATAAAGCTATTTCTGTATTGTTTGGAATGTCAGCTCTTATTAATATGAGGTTGATAATCATGATGATTTTCTATCCTAAATAAAGATAGCAGATAAAACTTACTGAATTTGTTGTTAAACAGATTGTAGTAATCTACTTTTTTTAATACAGTTATTATTTCTCCAACTCCAATATAGAAAAAAATATTGGATCTTTTATCTCATAGTCTAATTTTAGCTAAGTAACTTGTCATAATAATGTAGAAAAGTTATTGCATTTTAGTCTTTCAATGCCAATGTTTGTTATTCTACAGCAAATATAAAAACTTAAATATACTTTTACTTTGTTTTTCTTAAAATAGTCAGACTTACCCAATGTACTTCAAGTATATTATTACTTTTTTTGGTCATAAAATCTAACCTCAACATATATAATGGAAACTTTAAATTCATAATTAGGTGAATCACAGAGAAGCAAGGGAGTGAGCATGAGAAAATTAGTAATTTTTATCATACAATGATAAAATGAAGACAAATTGCTTTCATAGCTTGATCAATGGTAAAATTATCTGTTGATGAATAGTTTGCTATTTTCTTGCTTGTAATACCCATAAAGTTTTAAATTTTGCTGATAAGTAAATGCTTAAAATTGGAGCTTTGGGGACTGGAGTATTAGTATAGTGTGTAGTGCTATGTACAGTGCTTTGTACACTGAGGACACGGGTTCGATCTCCAGCATCCCATATGGTCCTCCGAGCCTGTCAGGAGTAATTTTTGAGAGCAAGGCTAGGAATAACCTCTAGTCACTGCAGGTGTAGTCCCAAAACAAGCGAAAAAAATGGAGCTTTAAATCATATATACAAATTGATCTAGGTCCATTGTAAAACCGTCTACTCTTTTTTTTTTTTTTCACACCAAAAGGAGATGCCTTTTGCTAACTGGAGAAATGTTTTACGCACGCACGCACACTCACACACACACACATACACACACACACACTCAAAACAAGTAGGGAGAAACAGTTTATCTGGGACTTGTGCAATTGTACAGGCAAAGAGCCTCCATAAATTAAGACTACCTTCCTTCTATCTCTACCACTTTGAGGTTACATGCTTTGAGTAACTAAATAGCATATAAGTCACAAATTCTATATTCTACACAAGTCTTTTTTTTTGGTTTTTTTTTTGGGGGGGGGCCACACCCGGTACTGCTCAGGGGTTACTCCTGGCTATGCGCTCAGAAGTCGCTCCTGGCTTGGGGGACCATATGGGACACCGGGGGATCGAACCACAGTCTGTCCAAGGCTAGCGCAGGCAAGGCAGGCACCTTACCTCTAGCGCCACCGCCCGGCCCCTCTACACAAGTCTTCATCTTTCAAAGAAATCTAGATTAAAAGGACAAGAGAGACATAGATTATGTTGATGTATTGTTTTGTGAGGTGAAATTTGGAAGTTAAAGTAGGAAGTCTATCAGTTCAAAACATTTTAGATAAATATTTGGTGATTGAAAAATTACAATTGTCATAATAGTAAGTAATATGGATTTTTAATGAACATAAGTAAAAGAATCAGAAATTTTCACGGGCGTTAGAGAGAGTGAAAAAATGTACAGAATTTGTATATGTGGTGCACAGATTGTATTCCTTATAGTTGTGAAGTCCCAACCCTTACTTCATCTATCTATTATCCATCTATCCTTTATTTGAAAAATATTATCCATCTATTCTGTTTTGAAAATATATTAGAGGAAATATCACTTCATTAATATTCAAATTATTTTGCCAGATAGTCTTCCTGTCATGCACGTCGGCACTTCCTAGCTCTGTGCTCGATGAACACTCCTGACATTGTGCAGGAACCAACTGTGCTGAAATCAAATCTGGATTGGCCACACCAAAAACGAGTGCCTTATTTCCTGTAGTACTTTGACAGTCCCCCTTCTAACAATGATAAACATTAATGACACAATAATATTTCAAAATTAGCAGTTTTTAGGGAGGTAAATAATGCTCTCAGGGAACATTTGAAACAAGTTCCAGTGAGATTTATTATAAGTGACATAACTGTGAACTTTAGAGAGACACATCTGGAGGCTCTTTGTATAATGGCTCAGAGAAATTTATAAGGAAAATAAAGAAAGCCAGTAAAAAAGATAAAAGCAGAAATATAGTATAATTAGTATTTAATATAATTAGTATTACCTGATTTAGGGATTTTGCAAAAAAAATGAAGAAGAATCAGCAAAATATATAACATTCTGTTGAATTCACTGATTAAAATTTGAACCCTGATGATAATTCAGAGGATTATGTACAGACTATGAAAAACAGTTACTGAGACACAGTAATAAGAAATTAGAGATGACAAAGGTAATAATTTTTGAAGGCCTATCAAAGTAGTCATAAGAAAATTTTCATATCATTTAAATCAGATATTTGTGGGCATCTTGTTTCTGTGAATCATTGATACCTGCATAAACATTAGCAAGTGAATGAAGCTACACTCCTCTCTTGTTACACTAAATTATTCCTAGACTGACCCCAATTATACAAGGCAATTAAAATCTCTATATGCTTAATTAGTAGCTTCCAAATATCTGGATTTTTTTTTTGTCTAGTGAAACACCATTTCTCCTGCAAGTCCCTGATCAAAAACTGTTCTGTTTTTTGAAGTAGTTTTACACTAGCTTCACCTCCAAAATCATCATCTTTGAATCACCAGATGCCACAGCATGAAACCATGTATCAGTAGTTTGTTTTTTATCATTCTCTCCTATTCAAGAGATGCCTAGGTTTTGTAAACTTTAGTAATATAGACTGTAACTTATTCACATTTCTAACCAGGTTATAATAATATTTCAATAATTTTCCAATGGAAAAAAAGTAAAAATATGCTGTCCAAGAAAATTTGCCAAGAATATTAGAGAATAATTCAGAAATCAAACTGTGATCCTTTCTTACTCTGAGTGTCATCATAGAATTCTATGTCCACTGAAATGTCTCAGTCTTAGGGATGGATAATTATCCCTCATATCATTTCCTTGATAAAATATAAAGCATTTCCCCAAGATTTTATTTATTTAATAAATGGAAGATCATATCATCTGTACTTAAACAAGGATAGTTCTTGTCTACAAATACTGCATGTTGCCTTTGTTTCAATTTGCTTAGAGACATTAAGTTTGAATTTTAATTGAATTACCGAATACTCTCCTATCAAATCTTTGAATAAATAACTAAGGAGTCAGCTTTACCAAATAATATAAAATTCAGGTGGAATGCAATTATATTATTGACAACATTAATATTTGACATTTCTCATAGCTTTTCTAAAAGTCAACTGATCAATGGCACAAGATTTTAGTAATCATTTACTCACTTATTATCCCTTATGGATTACAACTTATAGACTCCTCTAATGATTTTGTTCTTTCTGTTTTGTCACTAACTTTCACATTCTTGTATATCAATAGCTATAAATAAATTAGATTAAGATTTATATGTGACCAATCTTATTAACTGTTTTACCCATACCTACTATTCAGTTGCACTCAAAAATATATGCCTATAAATAATAGTTTATATATTCTATACAACACTATAACAAAGTTAATTCTTCTTTAGTATATGTAGAAGTAAAGAGGCTGTAGTGATAGTACAGTGGGTAGGAAGTATGACTTGTTTTGCAGCCATCTACGATCAATCCCAGCATTCCATCATGTCCCTTGGGCCCCACTAGGAATAATTCCTGAGAGAAAAACCAGAAGTAATCCTGTATACCGGCAGATGTAGCCCCCCAAATTAGAAGTCACTTGAGCTTGTTAAAAATTATCTACTCTAAAAATGGTTCTCCATTACATTATGAATAAGAAGAGCAAATATTCCAGAGCTCACAATAATAGTGCTTGTTGCTAATAAATCTCTGTTCACAGAATAGTTTTTATTTTGTTTTCTTCCTAAATATTGTACAGGCATTTCATATGTGTGTATATATATACACATATGTGTGTGTATATGGAGGATACTTATACAATTCTTTGTTTGTTTATTGGGCACCTCCGTTTGACGCTCGGGGCTTACTCCTGTCCATGTGTTCAGAAATTGCCCCTGTCTTGGGGGGACCACATGGGATGCCAGGGATCGAACCTCAGTCTATCCTAGTCTAGAGCGTGCAAGGAAAACACCTTACCTCTAGCACTACCTCTCCGTCCCCAAGTATTGTTTTTATGATTACCTTCTAATACTTAAGTATGAAAAAATATTAACCATACTACTGGATATTACTGGTGTGAGATATATAAATGAACACTATTTCTTCCCATAGTTTACTGTTCTGACGTGTATACATAATTTAAAACAAATTATTATTTTATCTAGCATGTATTTTGTTTGGACTCGTATTTTACTCTAATAAATTATTTTTATAAATCGGGCTTTGCTATTAATTTTAAACTTTGTCAGATTCTTAAGTTTAAACTTTTATCTTTCAGCCATCATTCTCAAGAAAACAGTTCTAATCAGAAATCAGAGTTACTTCATAACTAGGAAACATTACCTTCATTCTGTATTCTACAGTTTTGTTTTGTAGTATCCTTAGGTCAGTATAATTTTTTTAAAAAATCTTTTACACTTGTATTTTACAGTCATACATATTCTCATACTACATTTTACTTATTCTAAATCCTGTTTCTTCTTTCATATCTCTAAAATATCATCTCAAACAAACAGCCTTTTCTTCTTCTTTTAAAAACAAGTTTCCTTTGTTCCTGGGGCAAATTATACCTCTCTCCTGGTATATCTAAAATGTTCTGAGTACAGCTGATATAAAAATATAATAGCAGGACACAAAACTGGGGGAGGGACACATAACATTACTAGAATATATCCTGGGTGGGATATTCCTAATTACCTTTTATCCTTGACCCTAGATGGGACTTGGGCAATGATTGTTTAAGTGAACTATGAGCCTCTTATGTTTAGTACAATGCCTCATTGTCTGAGTATTCTTACAGGTGTTTTTATTAGTTACTCATTGCTCTTTTTAATCACCAAACACTAATGACAATAATAAAGCAAGATGTTGAAATTAATGAAACCTCACTTAGCAGAATCAAATCAAATTAAAATATGTAGAAGCTTCCAACTTTTATTACAAAACTGAAATGTTTTGAGACTATAGCATACTGTTAGAAAACATTTATATCTCAGTAGGGAAAATATGATTTTTTCAAATAGGTAGTTTTTAAATGAATATGTCTTGAAAAATTCTTAAAGTCAGAGATATTGAAGAAATAAAAACTTGGGAATATAGTAAACAATAAAAATGATGTGGTTTGGGAAAAAGAAGAAAGAAAGAACATGCTTAAGCCATCATTAATTTTGCTCACCAAGAATGCTACTTCCATTTCAGAAAGATGATGATTGAATTATCTTACCTTACACTCTTCTACCTAGTTTTGGCCATATGCCTGGCTTTGGCCAGTGAAATCTAAGTGGAAATGACACAAATCACTTGCAGATAATAGCTTCCACAGACTATGTGCATTTTTCCAATTCTTTTCTTTTGGGGATGTTTGTGGGCAACATTTGAAATGATCACTACTTTTTCCAGAGCCGGGGTTAAAAGTCTTCACTGAGCAGAGATTGCTAATGAAACATAAGATCATGCAGGATAAGTAAAACACCTTTTCAAGATCTGGAATTTGTTTAGTAGTTGTTATTTTGCCATTTCCTAGGTATAACTGTTTGACTATTTTGGTTCTCTAACATATTTGAATAGGACCCCGAATATATAAAAATAGGATAATGTTTACTGTTAAAATAAAACAAAAAATTCTTTCCATAAAATAGACAATTTTACACGCTAAAACATTGAAATACAAAAATTGACATACTATGTAAATTCATCTTTATCAGGAGGCAACTTGATTTAGTATTGCCACTTGCAGAAAAAATTTTATTTTCTTCATACAGATCATAGAAGTTGTTAGAAAAAGTTTAGACACGCATTAATAAAAAATTAAGGAAATACCTATGATTAATATTTACAAAAATTATTTAAACCAAAAATATGAATGTTAAAAAATTTAAATTCTATGCATATTGAAAAATTATTCCTAGAAATTCTTTCTCAACAAATTATAATATGTAAATGTGTTTAAAATGTTGAAAAATGACTTTTGGAATATTATGTAGAATAAAAAATTTAGATATTAATTGCTTTCTAGAAAAAAGGCTTCAATATATATCTTTTTCTTACAGCTTTAGGGTCAATCCCAAAGGTCTTCACTTTTTTGTCAATCCTGTTAGTGCTAGGGGACCATGTATAATGATAGGAATTGAAACTGTGTGACCACTTCCTGTTCTATAAATTTGAACCCAATGTTGATATTAGAATTAAATAATAGACTAGAAGTATGGCTAATAATAGATCATATTACTCACACTCATGCATATAAGAAATATATGTATATTTCTAAATCAAAATAATTGTTTTAATAAAAAGTAGTCAATTTTAGTGATTTTTATTAAACACAAATTTAAATATTAAAATTTAAGTGTAGTGATGCATTTACAACTATATAATATGAATTATAACTTTAATATATTAACCTTAAAATATAATGCATCAGAAAATAAGGGCATTGATATAAATAATACATATTACAATTATTAGAAGGAAAAAACAATTATTTGAAGGAAAAATAACATGTTGCAGAGAATACTTGTGGTATTTACATAAAGACTGTAAAAATAGATGTGCATTTTCATGATAAAGTAAATCTAAGTTCAGTACATATTTTCACAATTAATGCAAAAATAGTAAGGAATAATGAAGTATCTTAAGCAATATTATTTAAAAACATTTATTGTTTCATAGTTTTTTAGTTATTTATTTTTGTTTTGTTTTGAGTCACACCCGATGACGCTCAGTGGTTACTCCTGGCTATGTGCTCAGAAATCGCTCCTGGCTTGGGGGACCATATGGACACCAGGGATCAAATCAAGGTCTGTCCTGGGTTGGCAGCTTGAGAGTAGACGCTTTGGCCCCTGTTTCATAGTTTCAAAAAATAATTTCTAAAAACATATAGATTCTGCCTTTTAACTAAATGAGGTTATGATTTCTCATCCCAGATAAGTATCATCTAGTGAGAAATATTTTTCTAGATTTGTTTTGTTTACTTTTATTTCATTAGTACTACATTGCTACTGTACAACTTTTAAAAGTTTCTAAAAATCACTAAAATTTAAATATTTCTCATGTCCGTTTCAAAACTTGCATAATATTTTCAGCAAAACTAGTTTTTTAGGTAAAATATATTTTAGTATTGAAAAATAATTTAGTGCTAAAGTAAAATCTTTCATCTCACTAGAGAAAAAAAATATACCTTCCACTTGTTCTTATTTGTGTACCTAAAGGACTCACACATCCTTGTAGTGCAGAAACTAACAAAATCACTTATCTATCTACTCACACAGCCATGTTAAAACTGGCTTGGAAATCCAAGAAAAAATATTTGATTGATAACACTATTGAAACTTCGTAGAAAAGTTATATATTTTCTGAAGAAATGGAGGAAAGGAAGTCTTTTTCTAAACCCAAATTTCTATTTTCTACAGGATGGATAGTTTTCAGCAAATAAAAAAATCACTTTTATTCGTTGAATTACTGTTAAAAAAAAAAAAAAGCTTATTCCGTCTAATTTCAATAGTATTTACTTGGAAATCTGAAGTAAGAATTAAGTTGGTCACAAAGAATTTTACTACTCTGAATTACCTGTTTCACCTTGGAAAGCCACACAAAATGAACCTCTTAAGCCTTTTGAAAATGACCTTTTTTCTTTTTTTCTCCCCTCAGCAGTGATTTATCTTTGCCCTCGAAAATCCGTTTTACAAAAGGGAGTATGATTAAAGGAAGCCAACCAGCACAAACACTTGCTGAAGATCCTGCTTATCTGGAACTCACTTGACAATGTATGTTTTTGGGGTTGGGAATGCTGCAGGTTCAAGGGATAATTCTGCCTTTCAGGCACTTCAATTTATTTCATGCCTGAGCACTGTCATTGTACGCAGACAAGATGAAACGCATCGTTGTGTAAAGAAATTGAAATGGAATCCTACTTGACCCAGCAGGATGGGGCATTATGTTTGACTCAGTAGTGATTCCTGGGATAATATCTAATTCCAGGAGGAAAATTTCTTGATATGGCCACCTGCTGTGAATGGCTTTGTCCACCGATCACAAGTTGTTCTGGGTGACTAAGTTCAGGACATGCCTAGAAGAATGCAGCCCGTCTCCTGCTGGCATTTAGATCTCTTCATTTTCTTGATGCTTTCTATTCAACAGGAACAACTGAATGGAACGGGGGTTGGGAGCCTACTAGTCACTGCACACTTCAGCAGCAGTAAGAGTCAAGGCCTGCTTGACCTGAGATTATTCCTGATTTAATTTTTATGGAGCCATCATTATTTCTGCACAAGATGCTTTTTGATTTTTATACTTTTTGTGCCAGGACCAGAGAAATCTTTTGCAGGGATTTCTCTGTTCGGTGTTGGGAAGTATTTACTTTGAAAAGCTACACACCAGTAGATTAACTAAAATAGGAACATTCCATGTCTCACAAGAGGGAATCGTGCAGACAGCTTTATTACTTCTATCAGAGAACAAAGATTTTTCGCAGCATGCAAAGGATTATTAGGCCAGAAGCAAATAAATGGAATATGTGATGTCGAGGCTTCAAATGCGATCAAGAAAAAGTGTCTAATTGATTTTGCTGTAATTATGGATTTTGACTAGCATAGCGCAGCCTAATACTTCTGAGCCTTACTTAGCTTTTTGAATTTTTATGTATTTATTTGGATGCACATATTTATAATGGACTATTATCTTAATATACATTCCTGAATTTAGAAAACATATTTTTACATTATATTTTCTCATGATGAAATGTTCTTGAATTAATGTAAATCTGTACAAAAGTAATACGCTGCCTTTTTCCCTCCTTTTTTTTTAAATAGTGATGATGCATGACATTATTGTTTATTTTTTTTAACTATCTTTAACTTGGATTTATAAGTGAATTTAATAAATAATAAAAAGTTAAATGTGGGGATTCAAATTTCTTATTAACTTTTTAATATCTCTCAGCTTTAAAAAAGCAGAATTTAGTTCTTTGTGAATTATTTCCATTTCTATTTTATTATTCCTAGAGTCCCCCCCAAATAAGCAATAACCATTTGTTGCCTCAGAAGAATTAGATTTTCCACCCTTAAAATTTCTGAAAAATATATGGCAGCTTAATAGGTATCATAAATATGTACATGTATATTCACAGTGCATAGAAAACAGTTATCGATGAAATTTATATAGAACATTGATATGTTTAATGAACTTTCCCATTGTTGAAAATGATTTTACTTTCCCAAATTAGATTTAATTATGAATAATTCCCAAAGCTTTTAAACCTATTTAGAAATTAAACTTAGCTTAAATCTTAAACTAGTAAAAATCAAGACATTTAGATAATAATGAAAACAGTTTCTGTACTCAATAAATTGAGTTAAGAGATTAAGATATCTCATATATGAGTTATATAAAACATATTTATATAAATTTAATTAGAAAATATAGTTACCATGTCTGCCTTAATGCTATAGTGTTTTAAGCTAAAAAATATATGTTATAAATTTATATTTATAGCAGTTTATCAAAGAGTTTAGAATAGATAATGACACTGTACTATTTTAAAAAGTACAGTAAAAATTGTAAATGTATCATAGTAGTGGACAAATTACATATGCACAGCTTGTGACATATTATACAAAATTTACACATGATTTTTTCCTTTTTCCATATCTTGTCTTCTTAAGCAATTTATTCTAATGGTCATTGTACAAGATTGTGGACGGCAGTATTTTAAAAATCATTGTCACATATGTGAGTGGTTCCAGCTGAATCATGAAGTTTAAATGGTGTTTTTTCACAGGATGGTGAATTAATTTGGAGTGTGTTAGAGTCCAGGTAGTATAAAAATTTTTTCCTAAAGAAATTAGTTTATATTATGTCAGAATACATGTGAGTAAGAAGAGCATCTGGATGTGTCTTGCATAACTAGGTAATATGTATTCCTTAAGGGAATTTATTCCCTTCATGGATATAATGATGTTTTCAGTGTGAAGGATATGTGGCATCTTTAGAATATAAAAAAAAAAGCCATGGGAAATGAATATTACAAGACTTTGATTATCAAAGATGACTCGGGTATTTAGTATTAGATTTCATGTTATTATAGGTGTTGGTGTTTGCTGAGAAAGGGGTTAATTGAGTTTAATGGGAGAAAACTGTGCTGTAAGAATGAGATATGATCTGACATTGATGTGCAAGTGCATATTAAGTGAAGTATATTTATTGACAGGGGCACAGTCAAAGCAGCAATAAAAGATTAGATATACAGATGAAATTTTCTCTAAGTATGAGATATACGAGACATATGAAAAGAGAAATAAACTGAGCATTTTATTAATAGTTATAATGAAACAAGGCATGATAGACAGTTATGCAAGTACATATGTAAGTTGATTAAAATTGTAGTTGTCTCTAGATTGATTAGCTGCAAGGGTTTAGGAATAGTGAAATTTTTGTAAAAAAAATTAATACAACAGTAGTCCTGGTTGCCATATATTAGTATTCACTGAATCTGAGAAACCTAGAGAAATTTTATTTCAGAGTTCGGCATAGATAATAAAAAGATAAATTACAGCATCAATTTATAAGTAAAAACTACTCTAAAAATAATGATGACATGAGATGAGGCAAATGCCTTTTCAGGTTTGCTTCCACTTTGTGACTTTAGAATATTATGAATATAAAAATAATTAATTTCTACAAACTATTGATTATTATGGACATAAAATATCAATTAAGAATTAGGTGCCGGGAAGGTGGCGCTAGAGGTAAGGTGTCTGCCTTGCAAGCGCTAGTGTAGGACGGACAGCAGTTTGATGCCCCAGGGTCCCATATAGTCCCTCCAAGCCAGGGGCGATTTTTGAGCGCATAGCCAGGAGTAACCCCTGAGCGTCAAACGAGTGTGCCCCAAAAACAAACAGAAAAAAAATAGAATTAAAATGTATAAAATTGTATTTATTTATTATAAAGCAGTTTGATTTACAAAATTACTCTAATGGCATTTTAGATATACAATGTTTCAGCAACAATCCCACCACTAGTGTCAATGCCCCCCACCAATATTCCCAAAGTTCATATTATATTTCCCCACCTTCTCAGTCTACCATTAAAAGAGGCCCTTTTTAAATTTGGTTGTTAAAATTTGGGTCTCATAATTTCAGTGTTGTTGACTCAGTGATTTGGATTTTAATTTTGTCCTACTGTAAAACAACCAGTGTACCTGAATCCCATTGAAACCTGCCCTCTCTATTTCACATCTGCCTTTTTATTTTTTAATCTAATTATTTCATTTTCTTCAAAATGGATGAAATTATTCTAGATTTAAGCCATTTCATACTCTCATGCAGTTATTCTAAATACTACATATAACTAATATCATTCCTTAGGAAGATTTTTTTAGAAGAACAAAATAGCTCTTGTTAGTCACAAAATTAACATAGTTGAAACTATGAAGATATGACAGATACCATACTATTAATTTTAATGTTATTATTTTTATCTATAATATACTATAATAACCAAAAGTACTGTCACTAATAAATATATCTCCAAAAGAGTTAAGGATGAAAAAAATCAGGAACTATTTAACAATCTGAAAAATAATAACTATACTTGAATAAACTTTACTTAATTTTACTTAAACATTACTTAAAATGTTGTTGAACAAAAAAAGCTTTTAAATATCTAATTGCTTCTATATTCCTGGCCTTAAGACTCAGCACTGGCATGAAATGATGGTTCAGGTAGATTTATAAGTTTTCAGAGCACTAAAAATGTTCCCAAAGTAAGACAGTGCCCCAAAGCCAAGGATAAGCAAACATTCTCTTGTTTGCACATCCCATAACCAGTACATTAAACAAACAGGCATTAAAGTGTCTATACAAATCAAACATATAGACTTGGTAAAAAGAATGTAGCTCAGTAGTAAAGCACAAACTTTAAAGTGGGAAGCCCTGAGTTTGAGCAACAGTACTGAAAATAAACAAACAAAAAACAGACTTCATATAGCCAAACCAGAAAGCACAAAACATAGTAACACTAATTATTCAGCAACAATAATTTTAAAACTATATATTTTAAATTCTGGTGTCATTAGAAAAATTGAATTCCAGAAAAATAACGAGGATCAGAGTCACAACAGATAATATATTGGTGTTTTATCACCAACTTTCAGATGAAAACAGCATTATATTTTTACTAGTGAATATTTTGAGGACAATTTCTTGGGTTAGCTCCATCAAGAGTGTAAACTACTATTTACAGTGTAGTTTGTTGTTGTTAGCAAGTAAACCTCTCCCAACAATAGCAAAACAATCAATCTTCAGTCATCCCAAATTAGAGTCATTTAGGCAGGAAGTTACACTGATATTTACTAATTCTGTCAAATTAATTTAAAATATTAAAGAAATAGGGGCCAGAGTTAGAGTGCAGCAAGAAAGGTTCTTTTCTTTCACTTGGCTAATCCACATTTTCTCAGATCATCCTTATATGCAAAGTCCAAAGTAAATTCAGAGCATTTTTGGGTGTAGCCCCAAAACAAAAATTACAACAATAAAGAAATAACTAGTAACTTCTAAATTTTAATAAGATGAACTAATTTGATCTTGATATGAAAACTAGTAAAGATTATTACACAAAAAGAAATTGCAAGTTTGTTTGTATGAATACTATAGAAGCAAAGGTCCTTATGGTCTGTGTAAACCAATTATACAATACATTCAAAGGATCTTAGATCATTAACAATTATGTTTAAAAGAATTTAGGTATTTAGGTCATCATATTACTTATGGCAATACAATGCATAAAATCAAACTACCTCATTTTATTTGGTGGCAAAGTTATCTTATCAGACACTTTTGAAATATATTTTTTTTTTGTTTTTGGTTTTTGGGCCACACCCAGCGTTGCTCAGGGGTTACTCCTGGCTGTCTGCTCAGAAATAGCTCCTGGCAGGCATGGGGGACTATATGGGACACTGGGATTTGAACCAATGACCTTTGGTCCTGGATAGGCTGCTTGCAAGGCAAACGCCGCTGTGCTATCTCTCCAGGCCTTGAAAAATATTCTTAATAATTCTTAAATATTTCACATGAGCTAGAAGTTTCACTATTACTTACTTGTCCCGAGAACACAAAGTGCATTAAATTCAAAAAGTTAAATTTGAAAATTAGCATGCCTAATTATTTTCTTTGTCCTGCTATTTACAAAAGCATGATCTGGAAGCAAATTGGTACATAATGAAAGATTAATGGATAAGAAAAATATGGTAAATTTTACAAAGAATTGCAACCATATGTAAGTAAAAATTAAATTTTAACTTTACCACAAAATGAATGAGCAGGAAAAGGATTTATGATACTAAAAAGTCCTAAGGAGAAAAAAAATAATGTCTTTATAAAATTGTATTTGAAAATACAAAGGAAACAGTACCTGCCCAAGCTACTATACTCTGTTCTAATAATTGAGCTTATCAAGGTAGAAATTGGTGGGTAGAGAAGAATCCAATGATCTGTGATCAAGTACTATGGTATCTTAAGTCAAGGTAGATAATTGATGTGAAGTAGCTGGGTTAGACAGCAGCTCAATTCTACGAAACCCATACTATTTCCCACGAATCAGATATTTCTATCAGCAGTGGCTGAGAGTTCCTTTTTTCACCACAACCTTGTTATCACTTTGTGAACTAAAAAGTGTATTCACATGTGAATAATTAGATTTTATCACTATGCCCATAACTTTTTTTTCTTCAGTAGTCAAGAAAGCTTTTCAAAAGTAAACTAATTGGTGAAATAGAGAGTACAATGTTCTAAATGAAAATTCACAAACTGAGTATCTACCAGTACTATGATCTCACAATTTCAGCAGCCTTTAGCTGTATCAAATCATTTTCTGTGTTACACATTATGTATTTTAGAATATTATAATAAGCAATTGGTAAATTTATATTTTGTTAACTTCATTATTTTCAATTTTTAATCATCTTCCCTTTTTAATAGTATTCCTGGGAAATCTTCTGCAAACTTAGGACTTTACTTTTAGTGGTTCATAAACTATCCCCTTCTCATTGTTTTGGTTTCACTATGGTAATTCTAGCAACACTGTGAAACTTCAAAGTCGTCCTCACTATATACCATTTATCAAATTTCTTCTTGAATTCAGTGTCACTTTGATATCCTGCTGAGTAGCTGACAAGAGTGCAACAGGCCAAGAAAAGAAAGAATGGAAGGACATATGAGTGACTTTTTATACTGAAAAGCTTTGGACAGTATGAATTATTTAGTATGAATGCAGTAATAATCCTGTAATATTTATCTGTAGCAAAAGAATAATAAATACGAAATGCATGCATTCACTTACCCTATAATTGTAATCATTTGATATTAAACTATAGGATATTTGAATTTTAAAGAATCTTGAGATCCACAACCAATATTAGAAAATTAAATGATAGAGGAATAGGCACTTATTCATTGTTTTTCATTAAATTAAGGGTGCTGATGAATAGTTTTACTTTTATCAGTCTCAAAAAATTTCTACACTTCATTTTAAGATATTACCAACATAAAATTATGATTTTCATATTTTTTCATAAAGATTTTACTATCGACTGGATTAGATTTTAATTTTTCTTTATCAAATAAGGATAGATCTAATATTTGACATTAAGAACTGTTGTGATTTAGACATGCTTTTAATATATTTATAAAGCATTTTAAGTCTGGTAAACTTTTATTGAAATCCAATTCCTCTGTCATCACTAGAGAGTTGTTTTCACACTTCTAACTTGTTTTGAGAAAGATGAAGGCTCATATTCCAATATTTCTATTAAATTAAAAAATCATGGTAATTTATATATTTGATATCTTGTCTAAATTATTTATGCAATGTTGGGTTACTGATCCTACCCTAATCAATAATTGTACCCCACCCTAAGGTGTGATCTGGTGATAGTATATTGGATTATCCCTTACTTGGTATTCTTGACAATAAAAGTAGGGGTGTGAGGAAGGCAGGGGCTCATTCTTCAATCTTTCTTCACTCATTGGCCTTGGGGCAGTAGGTGTAGAGGGCGACCTAGCTTGTGAGATATCCAATGCTAGAGATGTAGGGGTCGTGCAGCTTCAGGACCGCCAGCCTCATCTCCTGCCCCGCTCTGTCCTGCTCGGCTCAGCGACCTCACACTGAATTGGGGAGCTGGGCCCTCATTCTCTAGGGACATTGGTTGAGGTTGAACTTTCTTTCCTGTCTGGGAATGTGGTAGGAAGTTCCCATTCCCCTCTCTGATTAGGACAGGGGGAACAATTCCAGTTGCAGAGATCCACAGGAAAGAATTCACACAGTGAAGAGGTACAAGAATGGGTTCAGGAAATTCAGTGCTCAAGCAAGGAATTCAAACCACCCAAGCCTTTTGCTCCTACAATGGAGAGCAGCTCAGTGGAAGAAGACTGAAGATTAAGCCCCTGCCTTCCTCAGGTGCCTGCTTTTATTGACAATAATCAGGTCCCATAGGGCCGGAGAAGTGGCCTTAGAGGTAAGGTGCCTGCCTTGCAAGAACTAACTGTGGTTTGATCCCCCGGCATCCCATATGGTCCCTGCAAGCCAGGGGCGATTTCTGAATGCATAGCCAGGAGTAAACCTTGACTTCAACGGGTGTGGGCCAAAAACAAAAACGAAAAAACAAAGAATCAGATCCTACCCCATGGTGGGAGAAGAAAACCAAGTAAGGGATAATCCAAAATACTATCACCAGATCATACCCTAGGGTGGAGTACAATTATTGATTAGGATAGGATCAGTAATCCAACAATGCAACTAATCTTTTTAAAGGTAAATATTTCATACATCTGAGAATAATAATTTTTACTCAATATAATTTTTTTCTCTAGCAAAATGTCTTACTTAACTTACAACTAGTTTTGTTACTCATTTGTTTATTTCTATATTCCTGTTTTCATATTTTAGATTAGAGTGAGTTGATAACTGATAATATGTCATCAAAAAAGTAAACAAAATGTATATTTTAGAAATAATTAATGAAAATAAATTTTGGGCTGTTTTTTGAAACATTTTAATCTGATTGCCTATTTATCAGGGATATACATGTCAATTGCCTTTTCAGTATATAAGCAAGTCACTAATATGTATAGACAGAGTACTGTTGTATATCTAATAATTTATCATGTATGAAATTATTCTATCATCCTCTTTGGAATATATGTCACCTTACCCTGAGTCTAATGTTCATAAGCAGCACTGTTAATTTTCAAGCAGGTGAAATCTCTATATAGCGTAAGTTCTGAGTTGTAGTCAAGTTTTATGAATCATATCCCATCAATGCTGCCTTTGAATACCAATTAACATTTCTTTTAGTGGTAAATATAATATATCATTTAATGAATGACAACTTGTTCATAACTTATATGAGAAATTTTTAAGTTTATTTGATTTACCAGTATTATAACTTATTTTTAATTTTTATTTTCTGGACCTTTATAAATTTGTCTTATTTCCTATGTTTAGTATGGTACTCTGAATGAGTAATTAGTGTGCTTATATTAATTTCTAATTAATGTTTACTTAAAGTTGCTTCAATATATATAAAATATAAATAAGTATACATAAATATATAAAACATATATATATATATGTATATATATATATGTTTTGGGGCCACACCTGGTGACGCTCAGGGGTTACTTTTGGCTATGTGCTCAGAAATCACTCCTGGCTTGGAGGGAACATATGGGACACCGGGGGATCAAACCATTGTCTGTCCTAGGTCAGCCTCATGCAAGGCAAACACCCTACAGCTGGGCCACTGTTCTGGCCGTGAAGTTGCTTATAGCTTAATTATTGTTATTAAAATAAATAAGGAAGATCTAGTTTGGGCTTTTTAAGAAAAGCAATTAAATGTCTGCCATCAGGAGAGATGATGTTATGAAATTTTTCTATACATGGATGTACATGGAATTTATTATGCTGAGTGAAATAAGTAAGAGGGAGAGAGATAGACACAGAATAGTTTTACTCATCTATGAGTTTTAAGAAAAATAAAAGACATTATTGTAATAATGCCCAGAGACAATAGAGATAAGGGCTGGAAGATCCAGCTCATGAAATGAAGCTCACCACAAAGAGTGGTGAGTGCAGTTAGAGAAATAATTACACTAATAACTATAATAATATAAATGAATGAAGGAAGTAGAAAGCCTGTTTCGAATACAGGTGGGGGGGGCAAGGACGAGGGAGATGTGAGCCACTGGTGATGGGAATGTCACACTGGTGAAGGGGGTGTTCTTTATATGACTGAAAACCAACTACAATCATGTCTGCAATCAAGGTACTTAAATAAAGATAATTTAAAAAACTATATAAAATTAATTAATTTGGAAAAAAACTACAATAAGCAAACTTGAAAAATGTACCTGCTTAAAGAGGCAGACTGGAAGACAGAGACATTAGGGAAGTCAACACTGATCATGCGATTGCTGTTGGAACATTTTATGCCTGAAACTCTACAGTGAATAGCATTGTGAATTATAAGACTTAATAATAAAAATTATAAAAGTAAAAGAAAAAAATAAAAGAAATGCCTGATGTAATAAAAATATAAGAGTAATACAACTCAGACAAATTCCCAAGATTTAATTCCCCAGTTTAATTGCTGGAAGGGGAGACTTTTCTCTTCAATACATTCATAATAAAATGAAAATAGGGTGAGTTTCAGAAAAAGAAAGATAACATATACCCTTATTTTGTTATGGTAATAAATATTCTCCATATAAAAAACTATCTAATAATATGTTTAAAATTGATTACTAACTCTTAAGAATCTGGGTCAAGATGGTGAATAAGAAAGCAATTTGAGAAAAGCCTGACAACATCAAAACTGCAAAACAGAATCAATGACAGAATTCTATGGAGGCCTTACAGAAGTAATTCACTGGAGAAGACAGAGACTTTCTCTGTTATATACTCTTTGACAGTGGTTGAAAATAAAAAGTGCGATCTTAGGAAAGATTTGAATATAAAGCAGAAACGTTAAAATGTATAACTGTTAACAAAAAAGAAAGAAAATCAAATCCAATCTAAAACTCTTCATCCCAGCCTGTACAAAAATATATTTTCCAGTACTGATCAGGAAATATTACTAGGCCTGGAATGATATTTAAGCCCTATACCTATGGCATGCCATGTCAGAAAGGTGAATATAGGATACTTAATACTTTCTGACTGGGAAGCAGATTACGGAAGGAATCGCATTTTTATTCTGCATATTCATGTAGTGGTAGTGTGTGTGTGTGTGTGTGTGTGTGTGTGTGTGCGCGCGTGTGAGTGTGTGTGTGTGACATCTGCTTGCCTTGAAAGAAACAACTGCCCCTCCTGAACATACCTACTAACTATAGCTTAAGAAAAAAAACCTGAAATAAGAAATCATAGTAAGCAGTAATACAGCACATAAGTCATTTTTATTTATTGCACTCATCCAACCTAAGTTAAACCCCTGACACTTTATGTTGTCACAGGAGAATGCAAGGAGTGATACTTGACCAAAAGATCCAGGAGCAATTAGTAAGCACTGATGAGGTGCCCACACTTGAAGACCTCACACAAAAATAAACCAAAGGTAACAGACCTAGCATTAGCTTCTGTGCAGCTTTAACCCTTAGTTAAAAAAATTGATCATTTTATTAAAACCAATAATATAAAATTTAGAATTAGACAACAGTCACTTTCCTGGAAATTTAATTATGATAACTGAAATATGCTGGTAAACATCATTTATATCAGTTACAGTTACCAGTGCCAAATAAAAAGAAGTCCCTATTAATTGTCCAAACGTGTGGAACATTGACATGAGGTTTATCATTAGGCACCAGTCACTGTAAATTCTGGCATGCAGCACTGGTCTGCTCCTTCTTAAGGGTGCAGTGGAAGTAATAAGTTAGTTACAGTAACAAGTCAATAAATTACCAATAACAATTCATAGAAAATTCAAAGCCAAAGTATTGAATAAAATAGTGAGTCTACACACTAACTTGCCAGAAGAAAAACAAATTACATAGTAATTAATATTAAAAATTAAAAAAATAGCTTAAAATATTGAGGGATGCAAGAAGACAAAAATTTACATATGAGAAATACATACCAATAAAACTCACAGCAGATTGATAAAAAAAAATAAAGTCAGAGATGAATACTATTATATAAACCTTTTGAATAATATAGACATCAAAACAAGAATACTTAATTCAGTGGATCTATCATTCAACTGGAAGAGACAGGATACTTCATAGGCAAGCAACAGCTAAATAAAGTCATAGCTACTAAACTATCTCTGTAAGACATGCTAAATCATCTCTATGAAAGGCAAAACATACCTTACTTGGAAGTAGAAAATACCAAGTAATTAAACATAGTCAAGTCTGAGAATATTCACAAGGTTTCATATAGGGAATTAAAGGTGACTTGCTCATAACTTTTGAGGAAAAATACATGGCAATCTCAAAAGATACTTAATCAAACACCCATATAATGGGAAGTGATCAATTACAGAAATAGCAAAATTCAAAGTAGAGGGAAAGAAATAAAATTCCAAATGAACAAAAATATACTTTACAATTATCCATACTTATAAAATGAAAATTAATTTCTTTATTTTCAACAAATTAACTTAATACCAATGACTTAGATTTCCCAATCAAAGGCCAAAAAAGCATGGATGACAGATAACAAAACAATTCTTAATTTTTGTCCACTATAAGAAACTAACTTGAAAGCCATAGTATAACTAGGCTCTTAATTTTTCAGGATAAGTTTGCTTTGAAAATGATCGGATAGAAATTTTTGTAATAAAAAAAATATAATTGAAATAAAAAGGTTAGGAAAAGTCAGAGAAGAAAGTTATACAGTGATCAATTAATTTATGTATCAAGATGACTTATGCTTGCTAACATATGTAAAGTTTACTAAAAAGCCAGAGCAATATCACAGAGGATAGAGAATTTGATTTGCATGCACCTCATCCATCTATATGGTTTCTCAACCCTGCCAGGAATAATTTCTGAGAACAGATCCAGTAGTAACCTCTGAGCACCACTAGGTGTGGCCCAAAATACAAAACAAATACAATCTAACAAAAAAAGCAAAGAATGAACTAATACAGAGCATCAAAATATTAAAAATGACTACTCACAACCCTTATAAAGATATCTACATAAAGACAGTAGTAGCAATAGAATTTTATAGCTTTCAAGGTATTACAAAAATCAAATAGACAAATAAATTAAAAAAAGAAAACATTTGCCTTAATGGTAGAAATAGAATGTTCTGGCTTTGTAGACATGTAAAGAATTTTCTATTAAAAACCTGGATTACCCTGTTAAGAACACAACCAAATCACAAAATAAGTAAGCATAGATTAAATACTATTAGCCATACCAAATATATTACCAGAAAAACACAGTAAAATGTGAGTCCGAAATATCCCCATGTTTCAAATACTGAAATATAAATAAGAACACAAGATAATCAGTCTATTGAAGAGTCAATTTTGTATGTTACACTTTCAATATATACATATATTGATCATAGAGACTTTACTATTTTGTGGTAATGTTTATAAAATGTAGCCTTTACTTGATACTATACATTCTGACTTTAAAGTTTTAGAATATTATTTCAATCATTGAATTATTTTATTATTATTCAAATTTTGTTTATCCTTTTACTTAATATATTATGTTATTCAAAATTACTTCAAATTAAATATTTCAATGTAAATAAAAAATATTTAATACCTAGAGTTAATAACTGGAAAAAACACATTATAAGCATTAACAAATTTATTTTAGCAAAGGAATATATGAAATTATCCCTTTACATAACAGTAAGAAAGATATTGAATACTAAATAATGTTGTAAATTTTAAAAGTAAAAAGTAGTAGTAATAAAATTACAAGTCTCTAACAGTCATGATTTACTTAAATAAATGGAGTTATGTTACTATCATATATGTGAACACTTAATTTTGTCAAGCTTCACTAACTTTGTGAGTTAATTTTAGTGTCATTAAATCATATTGATGAAAATATGAACTAAGTAAAAATAAGAAGAAAACTAAATATTCTGTGTCCTACCTATGGAAATAAATGACACCTATTTTTTAAAACTTAAAAAATACATAAACACAAAGGAGATATTAATAAGAGAAGCATAAATATAAATATATTTATAATAATATCAAATAAGGACCCAATCAATAGCACAGCAATAGGGCTTTTTCTTGCACATGTCTGACCTGGGATCAACCTGGATTAATACCTACCTACCATATGGTCCCCTGAGCCTGCCAGCAACAATTTCTGAGTACACAACCAAGAGTAACACTGAGTGTCACTGCGTCTGGTTCAACACGCCAAAGTAATTAATATCAAAATAGTTTACAGATACTTAAAAGTGCAATTAACACTTTTTATTTAATGATTTTAAGTTGAAGTGATCTTGAATTTCTACATTTTTAAGTACTGTATTAATAATTAGTAACTGACATTTAACATGTTCTAGATTAGCTCTGGAATATGTAACTTTCATTAATTATTCTTGTTTTTATAATTCATTGGACAACTGTGTTTAATATCTCTTGTAAGTGAATAGAAGATGATTCTAATTCAAGGTGATGAAGAATTTGGCCAAATATAATGTTTTATATGCTATAGCTTAAGAGTCAGACAAAAAAATCCTTAACTGAATACATAAAAAGATCTGTTGTTCTTACATCAATAAATTGTGAAAACTAAGAAAAATAGTGTGTATATTTCTAATCATTTACAGAGGGAGAATTTTATCTGAAAATGTACTCACATTTTCTATTTTGGTTTATCAGTTGCCATATCTGCATTTGGTCAGCTCCATAGAACCACTATGTTCTAGAAAGAGATACATACTAAATCATGAAAAATTATAGGGAACCAGCCACATGGTTAAAATATGGACATCTCAGGAGGAGAGGATGGGTCCAGTCCTTAACCTGCCAATGCCACCTCAGGTGCATCTATCACTCACAGTCACTGCTTTTCCAATGTCCCAACTTCACCACTCATCTATAGCTGACTTATGAAAAGATAGTATGAAACTCATGAAACATTGGTGGCATGAGTGATAAAGATTTCTCACATTTGTGGTATTATATATATATCTTAAAACATATAATATCTAAATAATTTTTTCTCTTTATATTATAAAAATTCCATTATGTTCAATCTATATAAATGAATTAAAATGTATAATTAAAATAATTAACTTAATTATCCCCTGAGCACTGCTGGGTATGACCCAAAACCAATAAATAAAAAGTTGTAAATAATTTATATAATTTTAATTCTAGTTATACATTAATACTAGATTATTTTATATAAAGGTACAAGTTATAGAAAAGAAAAATATGTCACTATTTTAGAAAATTAACACAAGTAAATGAAATAAAGATCATTTGTGCTCACCACTTTAAAAAGTAACATCATGCTGACCATTCTATATGAATCATTATACAACTTCAATCCAATATCCAATGTTCAATCTATATAAATGAATTAAAATGTATAAGTAAAATAATTAACTTAGTAAGTATTCAAGTAAAATTTATTTATTGTTACCAATTTATAGTATTTAGTATAAAAACCCTGGTGTTAGAGAGATAATACATAGGTTAAGATATTGCCTTGTGTAATGCTGAAAAGGTTCAAATCCCTAGCACCACATATAAGCTAGATCCATTTACAGCTATAGGGAATAGTCTGAATGTACTTAGGTAAAGTTCCTGAAGCAAAACTCTAAACCCAATACTCCATATCTCCATTTTCACATACTCAAAATTTTTTAAATAATAGTCTAAGATGCAGTAAACTTGACATTGAAAAACAGGTGAATAAAAATTGTTTTGCAATCACTTCAATGATAATGAACTAACTTGTATAAATATGTAGCATTTTTATATAGAGAGGTTTTTCAGGTAATTAAAACAATATATTGTAGCTCTTGTTTAATACTGACTAATGCAATAATTATACCTATTATATTTATAATTAGGAACATGTAAAGAAGCAACGTAATAAAAGTAATATAGTTTTTTTTTTGTTTTTTTTTTTTTTTGGTTTTTGGTTTTAGGACCACACTCGCAGTGATCAAATATAACTCCTGATATCATGCTCAGAAATCACTCCTGGCAGTATCAGGGGAACATATGAGATCTCAGGGATGGCAGCAGGCAAAGCAAACACATTACACTCTGTGCTATCATTTTTGTCCTCAGTAAAGTGTTTTATAAAACAGTTTTTAATAGTGATGCAAGTCAAGTATTTATATTATTTGACTCAAATGCATTAAATTTCCATCATACTAGATTACTACTCATAAATTTCTAAAAATAAATAGAATTATAATATTAGATAAATATTCATAACAATTAAAATATCCAAGTACAAAACTCATATTGTGATAAAAGTTGTAGATGGGGCTGGAGCGGTAGCACAGTCAGTGGGGTATTTGTCTTACAAGTGGTTGACCTGGGTTCAATCCCTGGCATCCCCGAAGATCTCCCAAGCCTGACAGGAGTGATTTCTAAGCATAAAGCCAAAATTATCCCCTGAGCACTGCTGGGTATGACCCAAAACCAATAAATAAAAAGTTGTAAATAATGTATATAATTTTAATTCTAGTTATACATTAATACTAGATTATTTTATATAAAGGTACAAGTTATAGAAAAGAAAAATATGTCACTATTTTAGAAAATTAACACAAGTAAATGAAAAAAAGATCATTTGTGCTCACTACTTTAAAAAGTAACATCATGTTGACCATTCTATATGAATCATTATACAACTTCAATCCAATATCCATTACTGTTTTAATGATATTCCTTAAGAACCTAGGAGAGTTCCTACTAAAATTCCTGTGTATATATCTATACTGTATATATCTATACCCAATATACAATGTGATCCACAGGATAAAAAAAGATACCAAATATTTCATACTTAATCTTTTAAATGTGCTTAAAACTATTGATTTGTTTTTAATGTAGTATTAGGATAAAAACAGACTCAGAAATGAAATTTAGTTGAGAGTTAATAAATAAAAGTTAGATAATATGCAGTTATTTTTGTTAATAGAAAAACAAAAGCAATAATAAAGTAAAGTTGTTTCACAAGTGGTGAAAATTCATATTAAAGAATAAAATTAGGTTATATTTCACATCATGCAAAACTCTTAAATAAACATGGACTAAAGGCACATGTAAGTTAGATCTGAGTCTATTAAAATGAAGAAAACAATATAAGAAAAAATATTTACACATATAAATAAAACTAAATAAGCTAATAGAGCTAATATGTATAAACTAATAAGTTAATATAAGAAAAAATACTGGGGCCGGGAAGGTGGCGCTAGAGGTAAGGTGTCTACCTTGCAAGTGCTAGTGTAGGACCGACTGCGGTTCGATCCCCTGGCATCCATTTGGTCCCCCCAAGCCAGGGGCGATTTCTGAGCGCATAGCCAGGAGGAACCCCTGAGCGTCAAAAGGGTGTGGCCCAAAAAACAAAAAAGAAAAACAACAAAAAAAATATTGACATAACTCAAAAATCAACAAATCTCAAAACACATCAAAATTTTGAGAAACTGAACAAACACTTTTCTTAATACATATACTAAAGGTCATCAGTTATATGAATCATTGGTCATAATAACTGATTACAGGGAAATTAAAATCAAGACAGCACTAAATCCTCTCACACCAGAGAATGTCTATATCATAAAATTCAGGAACAATGCTCATTGAGGATGAAGAGAAAGGACAAGTGTTGATGAGATTGAAGACAGAAAAAAACCTCATTCACTGTTGTGTATAACTACTGGTTATATGAAAATGATTAATGAGTTTTCTCAAAACTGTGAATATAGAGCCCAAGGATATAGTTCAATAGTAAAGTATACGTTTCTAATTCTGAATTAGATCACCATAACTGGAAAAAATTCTATTTTACACACACGCGCACACACACACACGCACACACACATACACACACCAAAAACTAACATTAAGAGTTACTACTGCCAGGAAAATAGCCAAAGAAAAAAACACTCATTTACAAAGGCATATATACATACTTATGTTCATTGCAGTAGTATTCACAATAGCTAAATTCTGGGAATGAATCAATTGCATATTATTATATAACTAAATTGTTACATGCATACATAATGGAATATAACTAGTGAATAAAAAGATAAAAGGCTGAAGAAAGAGTATAGTGGATACAGATAGTATAATGGCCTTTTATGGGGCCAATTCCATATGGTATTTGGCATCCCATATGGTCTCCTGAACAATGCCAGTTCTAATTCTTGAATATAGTCAGGAGTAACTTCTGAACCCTGAAAAATGTGGTCCTCTCAAAAAAAAAAAAAAAAAAAAAAACAAGGGAAAAAAAGCATACAATATAATTTACTACAACAAGAATGGTATTAGTATGTGTCACGCAAAAACAAAAATAAGTCAAAAGAAAACAAAATGAGGGGAATGGACATGTTTATTAAAATAAAAATGTTTATTATAATAAACCCTAAAATCTTTGATTTTACATATCAATTTAATCTTCTGTAAAGTTTTTTTAACTTCTGTTAGACTTACTCTTTGATAACTATAGAATCAGAAATGGGAAAATAAGTTAACTATATATTCAAAATTAAACTGCATAAAAGCATCTTACTGTATTCCCAAATGTCCTAAATGTAAAAATTGCATATTATTTATTGTTTATTGTATATTTATCATTTAAGTGAGCAGATATTTATTGCTAAAAAATGTATTTTGAGTAAAATGGTAATCAGAGAGACTAAATGTCAAGATTGTGTTTAAAATACTGTTTTGATGAACTATTAGATTATAAAGATACCTTTCTCGAAATATTCAGAATTAATACTGTCCTTTCTGTTTGCCAAATTGTCGTAACATCAAAATCAGACAATTCAGTTAGAAATATCTGGATTCTTAAAATAATACAGGTGGAAAACATACATTGCATCTTATAAATCATTGTTTTTAACTTAATAGTAATCAAAATTAAAGAGTCTGGAAATCTATAATAAAAATAGCAAATGTTAATACAACTACTTTTTATTAGTATTTAATTTAACAAAGTAAGTCATAGTTATGATTAGTGTTATTCAAATATGTATATAGAGAGGTAATTTCTTTAAATCAAATGATCTGATGAAAGGAAACACTTTCCTCAAAAGTAAGCCTATGTTTTTAAAATCGCTTTATTATTTTAAACTAATTCATGAATATTGGATTAGATAGCATTTCAATAAAATATAATCTCCCTCACTAAAGCAAAATATAAGAAGATAATTATTTAATTAAAATAAAATTTGTGTTTTAAGAAATAAAAATTTAATAGTCAATGTATTTTTCTGGCAAGAAAATAACCATATTAAAAGTTTATTCCAAACATAACTGCAATCCTCTAATTTCATACTGTAGTCAGATAATTGCCAATCTTAAATGGTGAGAGAAACTTGGTAAATTTAATTATAATTGCATTTCTTCAATTCAAATTCATATTGTTCTCATTAATGCTTTAAATTTTATACTTTATTGTTATTTACTTTGGCAAATATGAAGTTGCAAAGAATTTATAAAGTCACTGTTTTCTCTCTCATAGACAGTCAGTAGCAGACATTGACAAAGCAATAGGGAAACAAACATTTCTACTTGATGCAGCTCTTTCAATCAAGTTTATCCCAGGAGAAGAAAGATAGTGTTGTCTGTCAAGCCAGACTATACAGTCTTTAAAAAATGTCACTGTTAGAAGAGAAAAACAGATCCAGAAATGGGAAAATAAGTTAACTATATATTCAAAATTAAACTATGTAAAAAATATCTTACTGTGCTCCCAGATGTGAAAATTGCATATTATTTACAAACTATGAAAATTGAACAGAGAATTATCACAAAACATTGTACATATCCACAAACATTTTCACATTGACTATAAAACTGTTTTTAAGAGATTCCCTTTTATGAAATATTTTAAAATAATATCTGTTTTATTACACTGCAGTTGATCTTGAATTTTATAAGTGCAAATGAAATGAACTATCATTTAATATATAAACTATTATTTTGAAAGCTCCTTTTTTACTGTTTACTATTTGCTTTCATTTGAAATATATGCCCACTGGAAATATTTAATATTAATACACATTTTAATAGACATTTTTAACATTATCATTTTATATAGTATAATAGCAGTTATTCAAAGAAAGTATATATAAAATATATATTATTTATAAATTATTATAACATAGAATTGAAGATTGAACCAGTAAATAGTCTGTGTTGTACTTCTGTTCCACATCCCCAACTAAGTATAAAATACATTTTAAGTTGTCTAATAATATAGTATATAAGAAATATATATTATAATGTACATAACTGTATAAATTAATCAGAAACTATAATTTGTTCAACATAACCTAATGGATAGCTTGTTTAGTTTTAAACAAAATGAACTGTGGCATATTGATCATATTTAAAATAAATTAGAACAAATTGAACAAATTGGAATAGAACAAAATTAGAACAAATTGGAACAATTCTATTAATTATAATGAAATATTCTCTTGCAAATATTTCTTAAACTTTTGGTTTCAGCATTTTAATTTATCTAATATTTTCTTTCTCCTGGTATTTTTTGTATTCATTCACTTCAATTTGGAAATAAAGGATTACTAAATACTAGGAAAATACTGTATGTAAAAAGAGTAAGTTTAGTCATTTGGAAAAAAAATATGTGCTCTGCCTCACAAATTGAGGGGGGCATAATGGAGGGTACCAAGACCAAACAGTCATATTAACATTAAGTAGAAAAAAAAGGTTCAAACTTAAGCACAAAATCCAAAGCCAATGACAACAGAATCGATACCCAATTCACAATATAATAGACACAGAGAGGACCACCTATACTAGAAGCCTGGGGATTAAAAGAGGGGGGATATCAGATGCATGGTGGGAACAGGGGTGGAGGGAGGACAATATTGGTGGTGGGAATGCCCCTGATTAACTATTACTATGTACCTAATATATTACTGTGAAAGATATGTAATTCACTTTGATTAAAATGAAAAAAAAAAGTTAGATGTAAAAAAAAAACATCAATTCAAAAAGACATAAGAAGGGCTGGAGAGATAGCACACTGGTAGGGCATTTGCCTTGCATGTAGCCAACCCAGGATGGATGTGATTCGAAACCCTGCATTCCATATGGACCACCAGCCTTCCAGGAGCGATTTCTTAGTGAAGAATTGGGAGTAAACCCTGACCAGTGCAGGGTGTAACCCTTCATTCACATTGGGAGCAGTGGCGCAGCATTAGGGTATTTGCCTTGCTCTCAGCTGACTAGGACTGACCTGAGTTCAATTTCCAGGCATCCCATATGGTCCCTCAAGTCAGGTGCGATTTTTGAGTGCATAGACAGGAGTAACCCCTGAGCATCACCGGGTGTGGCCCAAACATACAAAAAAAGGTGTATCCCAAACCAAAACTAAAAGAAAAGAAAAGAAAAACAGAAAGAAAATAATTAAAACATGCATACTTTGTAAGCAATTATCTGCTCGTCTCAACTTTTGTGCCTGACATATTTGGTTATATTAAATTCATTTAGTTGTTTTCTATGGCACAAAATAATGCACAGAACATTTATTAAATTTAATTCCCTATTAAATTATAGTTATAATTTAGAGATGTTTGTTAGAGACTTATCTGACACAAAATATGCATTTTACATTATTTATTTTTAAATATAAAGTGACATAACAAAAATATTTTAATGATATAATGACTAACAACAAAGCAGTGCAAAATAATAATTCAAGTAAATTTGAATATATTCTGCTTATTATACTTTAGGAGAAAATAATTGTATTAAATTACTTATTTTATAATGGGTGCAGATGGTATTTATTTACCATAAACATGTTTTAGTATTAAATTATGATTGGGGTCATTTCTATCTTTTTCTGTAACAATGAAACCATAAACATCAAACATGATTAGTCAAATTTCACAAAGTTGCTTCATTGACATGCCTCATTCAATTTGCATTAAAATCACATATTATAATCATTTGGCTTTCTACAAATATTTTAGCAAACATACTATTACCTGTCAATTGAATTTTCTCATGCAAAACAAAAATTTAAATGATAAACATCTTCATCTTCTTATTGTCTATATACATAAATTGAATGCTGAGGATTTTTTAACCTATACTATATTCTATATTCTCTAACATACTCTGATTTGTAATATTTAATGTTTTGATATTTTATTAGTAATTTAGCAATGAACTTTAATATAGTATTTTTAAATCCACATACATTTCTTTTTCTCACACCCACATTTCTTCTTGTCTAATTTTAAGCTCCCCAGCAAATAGTGCTTGAGCTTTGTATGCTTCATATAGTCCAGTTTCCCTGTTTTAATATCTAAAGCTTCAGCTGGATGAATTATTGATAAGTGCATTGGAACTTCTGCTGAAAAGTGAAAGATATGTGGTGTCTAAGTTATGAAAAAAAGATTGTAGAATCTTTGATGACACCCTTGCTTCTGATATCTTTCTAATCTAATACTGACTTACTTTTTTATTTCCCTTAAAAATATTAGGAATAATTTAATGTGAGATTTTACCCATTTAAAAATAATTTATTTTGTTTTTATTCTAGCTCATTTTTTCTCAAATCCAAACTCTTCTGAATAACTAATGTTAATTTTACATCAGCGTATCGTAGATGTGCTTTATTTTTTAAGCAATTGTCCAGCATTTTCTTTTTACATATTTTATGTTTTGAAATTACTTTATTTAAACATTGTGGTTAGAAAATTGTTCATAGGGGTCTCCATTAGCGACACCTGGGGACAGACAGGCTGTGACCTGCCTCTTTCACAGGTACTGGGGCTAGATCTCAGGGGAGGCTGCGATCACCATTACTGCCGCCTGGGGCACAGACGTGCAGTGACTTGCTTTGCTCACAGGTAACGAAGGTAAAATTCAGGGTAGGCTGCCGGTCACCATGAACTGCCTGGGGAACTGGACTGACCACAACCTGCTCGTCTCGCAGGTACTAAGAGTAGATCCAAAGCGAGGATATAAGAGGCCGCCATTCTCAGAGCTTGGGGGACTGCTCCCTCTCAAAAGTATCGGGAACAAGGAGATCTGAGGGCAGGGTTAAATCTCAGCTACTGCCCTCACCAACCCTGCCTAGGGCCACACTCCAGAGTCGGGACCCAGCTACATGCCACAGGTGACATAGGGGGGCTGAGAACAAAGGAAAAACAATTTGAACCACCAAATGAAAAGATATATGAGGAAACCAAGGAAGACACTATCAGCTGGAGTTATGGAGAGAAATCCGAACAAGTTTCCAAGTCCACCAAAACATACACACAAAGTCCACCAAAACCAAAGAGATGAGAACATAAAAGTGGCATTGGAAGCCATGGCATTAGAAATCAAAGAATCACTTGCCAATGAGTTCAAGAACCACATACATGATCAAGTCAACCAACTCAAAGATGAACTTTTACAGCAGATTAGAGAATCCACACAAATGGAATTAAAGGAAATTAGAAATGTTTTAGCAAGCCATAGTAGCAGAATTAAACAGTTGGAGAATCACATAGAAGAACTTGAAGAAAAGAAAAACTACAAACCAAAAATGACAAAGAACCAAATAAGGAAATAAGAGGTAAGGCATGGGAAGAAAATGTCTGGTATTTAATGAACAAAGACAAAGAAATAATCTACGGATTGTAGGAATGCCAGAGGGAAGGAAATAGGGAAAGGAGAAGAACAAGTGGGGAAGGAAATCATAGCAGAAAACTTGCCCACCCTCTGTAAAGATGCTCTGAATCAAATCCAAGAGGCAAAAAGTCTCTAATAAAATATATCCTAATAAACCAAGACCAAGATATAGTAATCCAAATGGCAAAAAGAGAGAGGGGGGGAGAAAGATGAATTTCTTAAAACAATAAGGGAGAATATGTCTCACGTACAAAGGAAAGAACATAAGAATCAAACAATTTCTCCCATTTGAAACAATTCAAGGAAGAAGACAGTGGAAGACATATTCGAACTACTGAATAAAAGAAACCTCCAACCTAGAAACCTCCAACCCGGCAAAATTCTCAATCATAAAGAAGAAAGTACTAAAAATATTTTCAAACAAGAAAGATCTCACACAATTTGCACTAACAAAGCCAACTCTAAATTAACTACTTAATGATGTACTACACATTCCAAACACCTGATTGTAACAACAACCACTCTACTCAGAACAAAAGCACAACAACCTTCTCTACCAATAATCTCCTTAAATGTTAATGGGCTAAATTCCCCCATTAAAAGACACACAATAGAGGGTTGGATCAAAAAGCAAAAACCAGATTTCTGCTGTCTGCAAAAAACACACTTAACAGCACAGTATAGACACAGGCTTAGAATAAAAGGATGGAAATCAAATATTCAAGCCAACGGGGGGAAAAAAAACTTGGACAGCCATTCTCATATAAGATTAAATTGCATTCAACCTCAAGAAAGGCTCAGAGAACAAGAGGGTCATTACCTACTTATCAGGGAAACCTTAGACCAAGAAGTACTAACTGATCAATATCTATGCATCAACCATAGAGCCAGCAAAATATGTAAGACATTTGCTCACAAAACTAGAAAAACATATGGAAGAAAATGTTATAGTAGTAGCATATTTTTCCCGCCCCCCCAGTAGTAGAATATTTTAATAGTCCACTATCACCACTAGACAGATCCACTAGGCAGAAAACTAGCAAAGATATAAGAGCCCTAAACTAGTAACTAGAGGAAATGGGCATAGTGGACTTAAATATGGATTTCCACCCCCAAGAAAGCAGAATACAAATTCTTCTCAAGTGCGCTTTGAACCTTCTCTAGAATAGCCCATGCCTTAGGATATAAATCTAATTTACACAAAGTCACAAACTTAAGGATTATCAGAAGCACCCTATAACATCATTATGCAACAGAGATCATGATAGATTATAAAAAGAAACTATGGAGACAATTGAACACCTGGAGATTAAAAAACATGCTACTTAACAACAGCTGGATCAAAGAGAAAATCAAGGAAGAAATAAAAAGATTTCTTGAGGCAAGCAATAATGAAGAGACATACTGTCAAAATCTGTGGGACACAGCAAAAGCAGTAATTAGGGGTAAACTAATAGCAATACAAGCCTATGTCAGGAAAAGAAAAATGAGAAAAATCAACAGGTTTTTTATTTTGTTTGCTTGTTTGCTTTGGTTTTTGGTTCTCACCGGACAGCGCTCAAGGTTTACTACTGCCTCTACTCTCAAAAATTGCTCCTGGCAGGCTCAAGGGACCATATGGGATGCCAGGATTCAAACCACCATTCTCTGCCACACCTCCATGTCATATCTTCGGCCCAAAGGGACACCTCAAGGCATTGGAAAAACAGCAACAAAGAAACCCAACCACAACCAGATGACAATAAATAATAAAAACCAAAGCAGAAATAAACAACATAAAAACTAGAAAAGCAATACAAAATATCAATGAGAACAGGAGTTGGTTTTTCCAAAGAATAAACAAGATAGACAAACCACTGGCAAGACTCAACCCCCAAAATGGAGGGAAATCACCCAAATAAACAGGATCACAAATGAAAAGGGAGAGATTACAACAGAACCCCAAGAAATACAAAACATTGTGAGAACTTATTATGAACAACTATACTCAGGCTAGAAAACCCAGAAGAAGCTGATAGATTTCTGGAAAAATATCATATTCTGAAACTGGAAAAGGAGGAAGTAGAAAACATAAACAGGCCAATCACATCAGAGAAAATTGAATCAGTAATTAAGAAACTCCCCAAGAACAAAAGTCTAGGTCCAGATGGTTTTACATGTGAATTCTAACAAACATTCCAAGAAGACTTACAACCACTGATCCTCAGGCTCTTTCAAAACATTGAAAAGACAGTAATTCTTCCTTACTCTTCTGATAAGGTGAACATCACACTCATTCCCAAAGACGGCAAAGACACCACCAAGAAACAAAATTACAGGCCAATCTCACTAATGAACGTAGATGCAAAAATCCTCAACAAAATCTTAGCAAACCAAATTTAACAGTACATCAAAAAGATTATACACTATGACCAAATGGGTTTCATCCCAGGGATGCAAGGATGGTTCAACATATACAAATCAATCAACATCATACATCAATCAATAAGAAGAAAGACAAAAACCAAATGATCATATCAATTATGTAGAGAAGATATTTGATAAAATCCAACACCCATTTATTCTAAAAACACTCAGAAAAATAGAGTTGGAAAAAACCTTCCTCAAGATAGTTAAAGCTAACTATAAAAAACCCACAGCAAACATTAACCTTAATGACAAAAAACTGAAATCTTTCATGAAACTCAGGAACAAGGCAAGGATGCCCACATTTTCCACTCTTATTCAACATAGTTTTAGAAGTACTAGCAATAGCAATAAGACAAGAGAAGGGTCTCTGAGGAATCTAGATAGGGGGTAGAAGTAGTCAAACTATCCCTATTTGCAGATGATAGATATGATGATGGTAACATAGAAAATCCTAAAGAGTACAGTAAAACTCCTAGAAACAGTAAGCCAATACAGCAAATTGGCTGGCTAAATATCAATGCATAAAAGATAATAGCATTCCTCTATACAAATAATGAAGTAGAAGAGAAAGACAGTAAGGAGTTGAACCCATATAAATAGTATCTAATAATATCAAGTACCTGGGAATCAATCTTATGAGAAGTGAAAAACCTATACCATGAAAACTTTAAATTGCTTCAGAAAGAAATTGAAGACGGCCTAAGGAAATGGAAGAATATCCCCTGCTCATGGGTAGGAAGAATCAACATAATCAAAATGTCTATCTTACCTAAATTACTATATAGATTCAACAAAACCCCTATCCAAATTCAGACATCATTTTTAAGAAACTAGAACAATCAATTATAAAGTTCATCTGGAACCACATTTGGCTAACCTAGGTTAGCCAAATCCATACTGAAAAACAGAAAACTGGGTGGCATTCCTTTAACTAACCTGAAGTTTTAGTATAAAGTCATAGTCATCGAAACAGCATGGTACTAGAAAAAAGACAAAGTATAAGGCCAGTGGGTTAGAACAGAATGTCCAGAGTTATATCCCCAAATATATGGTCAACTAATATTTGACAAAAGATTAAAGAATCTGAAATGGAACAAAGACTGTCACTTCAACTAATGGTGTTGGAACAACTGGATAATCACCTGTAAGAAACTAAAGATTGATCCATACTTCACAACCTACACAAAAAATCAACTCAAAATGGACTAAAGACCTGAAAATCAGACCAAAATCTATAAAGTTTATTGAGGAAAATATAGGAAGAACAATTCAAGACTTATACATCAAAAAAGTCTTCGATAATAGATTGCCAATGGCAAGAATAATATTATTAAGCTTAAATAAATGGGATTGCATCAAAATAAAAAGTTTCTGTATAGCAAAAGAAGCACTGGCTTAAACTAGAAGACAGGTAACAGAATATTTTCACACTTGATACATCAGATAAAGGGTTGATATATAAGATATACAAAGCACTCAGAAAGATGAGCTCCACAAAACATAATAAAGCCATAGAAAATTGGAAAGAAGAAATGAATAGAGATTTTTTCCCAAAAGACTGACAGATGGCAAAGAGACACATGAAAACATCTTCATCATCACTCATCATTAGGGAAATCAAAATCAAAACAATTAGGTATCACCTTACACCAGTGAGGATTGCACACATCAATAATAATGGGACCAATCTCTTTTAGTGGGGATGTGATAAAAAAGAAACTCTCATCCTTTGCTAGTGGGAATGTTGCTTGGTCCAACCCCTATGGAAAACAGTATGAAGGGTGCTTAATAAATTCAGAATTGAACTGCCATATGACCCATCATTTGCACTCCTGGGTATCTATCCCCAAGACAGAAGAATATTCATCCCAAAATATGTATGCACTCCACTACTTATTAAAGCACTCAGCACAATAGCCAAGATTTGGAACCAAACTCGATGCCCAACAACAGATGAGTGGATAATGAAGATTTGGTACATATACACAATGGAATACTACATAGCAGTTAGAAATGACACAATCATGGATTTTGCAGCAACATGGATGGACCTTGAAAATATTATGTTAAATGAAGTAAGCCAGAAGAAGGATAAATATAGAATGATAACACTTCTTTGAGGTATCTAGAATATATATATATATATATTTATGTATTTATCTAATGTATTTACTCCCAGTACCAGGTGCAGCATATGATTGGAAGCCAGGTCTCCTGCTGTAGTATATTATGTATATTATGCAGTATGTAGTAATATGCTGTACTAGCATATTACTAAAAATATGCGTTAATGCCTTAATTTTGCCAGGTATAAAATGACGCTTAAGCTTCTTTTTTCCACAGGAGACCTTGGAAACAAAGCGTGGACACCCTCATTTTAAACCTCGGTGCTCAATTAGACTAGATACCATACACAGTACTCATTATGACAATGTCTCGATAAAATACTCTAATTTACCCACTTCCTTTAATTTATGCTTTCTTTTAGGTCCCAAAGCACAGGATCAGCTAGAACACTGGGAAAGTCAATGGTATACCACAGTCTTATGTTACAAGTACCACTCATTGAACAGGGTTTTGCAAATTACTACTTCCTTTTTTTTCTTTTTTTTTCTTTTTCTTTTCATTTTTCTCTCTCTTTTTCTTTCTACTTCTTCTTTCTCCCTGTTGTTAATTCTTTTTAATCAACTTAATCTATGTAAAATTAAATTTCTGGCTGTAAGCTGCTTCGTAGGAAAGATACCTCTCTACCTTAGATGGACAATACTACATAGGGTAGCCACATTTTAAAATCCCTCCTAGCACATTGCTTAGTATGCTAGACTCAAAATCTGTGCTTATACTCAAAAGCTCTGCCCACTATATAAAGCTAAAACCTTTATATAGCAAATCTCACCCCCTGCCAACGATGAGGTATCTTGAAAGTGGAAAACCTTCCAACACAGACGCAACAGCCCAATATTTTTTAACTTATTTTTTACCCTATTTAATCATTCTTTTTCTCTTCTCTCTTCTTTTATTTTCCCCTTCTTTCTCTCCTAATCTATACCTTAGTTAATTATCTAACTTTTCTTAACTCAGTTATTTCTTTAGAGCTCAGACCCAGCCTAGGAAGGTCAGACCTTGATCATCACCTTAAGAATAGACCACTGATTATTGTCTTTAGGTAGGCATGAGTTTGTAGGCAGTGGATTTTTATCTGAGTGCCAAACCCAAAATGTAAACAATTCAATCCTAAAGTGTATGTTGCCCCAATCATATATTATCTTTCCTCCCCCCTTCACAAATCCTTCTGTCCTTCCATCTCTTAAACCTTATACATTATCCTTTCTTATTTAATCCTCTTTACTCCCAATTCTTAACCCATTAGTTACCAAGACCAAGCTCCCACCCCAGCAGACCACCACCCAGCTTCCTAACCATAAGGACACCCTCTCAGTTCCATATCTCATGCCTCGGCAAGAAATTACAACCATCACTCCTGCTGACTCAGGCTTTGTGGCCCTTCTCACCATCCCAATTGTGGACTGTTGCATGCTACCAATTCCAACCAAAGAGACCTTCAGCCCACGGACACTCTCTATTTTTAGATATATCATCTCTTATAGTATCTTCTATACTTATGTCTCTATACACACACACACACACACACACACACACACACACACACACACACAGAGCTACTCTCTTCTACTTATTTCCTCAAAGCCTGTAGATCCTTTTTATGATTTTGACCTGGATTGTCCATTCACCTTTGAACCAGAGATACCATCTACAAAACAACCACAGTTGTCTGTAACATCACCTGGATGTAATCCTCTAACAGGGAAGACCCTACTTTGCCTTTGATTTACTCCAAAGAGGGTTCCCTTAACATCCAAAAGACTTAATAACAACAACCTGCTTTCAGGATAGGGCTCTCCGCATTGCACTCTAATTGGCATAACGTAGAATCTTCAGTTCATCTTTTAATGTTTGATTTGAGTCTGTAAAGTTATTGTTTACCCATGTTTCTCTGTATTCTTTCTTCTAACTTCCATGAATGTCTGGTTAGGTGAACTATTCATAGTGAGGCATTCATTTCCTTGAGTTTTTAATTATATCTCACCATTGCCTTCAGTCCTAGAGGGTTGCTTGTGATAAATCTGCTGTAAATCTTAATAATACTTTCTGTATGTACTTTTTTCTTTTGACATTCATATTTTCATGATTCTATAATGTGTTTTAAGGTCCTTTACTTTGTATCTATTTTAGTTGGTACTTTGGGGTCAAAGATGTTTGTACATGTGTCCTTCAGCTCTGGAAACTTCTCAGCAATGATTTCATTAATGTTGATTCTTCACTTGAGTGAAGAAAGGGGTGTCTGGAACCCAATTTATCTTATGTTATTCCCTTTGAATTTAACCCATAGGTTTATTTTTTTAACTTAGATAGAGGATTTTTTCCCATTTCTTGTTTGTTTACAGTTAGTTTTCATTTTTTTCTTTTGTATGAAGGTGACCTGCTGCATATTTTCCAGATCACTGATTTATTCTTCCAAAGCTGTTAACTCTGCTGAAGAGGCCTTCAAGTGAGTTTATCATTTTGCCTACCAATTCTTACAGTTTTATCATTTCTGTTTAAAGCTTTAAAAATTTCTACTCTTATATCTTCTTGCATTTGTTGGATGTCCATTCCATCTTTTCATAGTTTCTTTGAGTTCTCTGAATATCCTTAACATTTCCTATCTTAAGTCTTTATCAGAGAGCTATATAGGTGGCTGATACAAGTTATATTTTCAGAACTATCATCTTCATTTACAAAGCAAGGTATGGGTATGTGTTTTTGCCCCTTGTGACCTTTGCAATGCAGTGATCTTTCTTATGTGTTTTGCTGTGCCATGGCTAACTTGTTCAGGACACTTTAGAGAATTTCTCAGAATTCTCTCAGGAAAGTAGATACGTGGAGTCAGAAGTTTATGAAATATGAGTAGTCACATGCAGTTGTGAGAGAACAACATTCTAGTTTATTGGTTGAATATTGGTAGTATATATGGAGGATTTTTGCCAGTCAGTTTTTTTATGGTATGTAAAAATGTTCACATTTGTTTCTTTGCAAAGTAAAACATATCTCTCTTGTTAACAGAAACTTTATCAGTATACACTGTTTGATCTTCAAAACAATTTACACTTCTCTAGGTGGTTTGCAGACCTTAAGAATAGATACATTTTAATTAGGAGCCCTGGGGATGAAAAGAGGTAAATTTTAACATCTCAAAGTGTTCCTCTTAGGCCAGGCCCTAGGTGTCAATTCTTATGTAGATTAAAAAATTAGCAAGAAGCCAGGTTTTTTCTATCAAAGTCCCTTTTTACCTGAAGGATAAGTTTTTGCTTTAGTGACTATCACAGATAGCTACCTCTCTAAAGTCTGACCAAGAAACTGGTTTTTTTTTTTTGTTTTTTTTTTTGTTTTTTTTTTTTTTTTAGAAGGGACAATAAAAGATACAAAATTATATAAAAGAGATGCAAATCAATACCTGGTAAATATTTTCTTAACAACCCATTGCTACTTTCAGGCCAAACTTTGGATGTTATATTTGAGGTAAAAATTAGTTAGCAATTCACTAGGGAATGCATTAGAGATGTTCCAAAAAAGCATTTCTGTCACCTGATAGCAGTCTGTTTAAAGATACAGGACCTTTTAAAAGACTATGAGGATTAAAGTTATTTTTAAATATCTCTTGGTGCTGAGTTTTCCAGGTAAAGAGAAATTTAATCAAGGATATATTTGCCTATATTAATCCTTATATTTGGAAGTATGCTCAAACATATACATATACTAAATATAGCAGAAAAGAGATTTATATTTAGGCCAAATAAAAGCTTGTAACTAAGCATGAGAAATATCACCCTTACTATCAGAAAGTCTGGTCAGCCATCCACACTAAGGAAGGGCCTCTCAGCCAGCCTCTGATGAGCTTTCTTTAGAGCCTGGTGTCATTTCTGTGGTGCTGAAGGGGATGACTATGATCCTCTTGCAAGATGCAATTCCTACCTATCTGTCTCTTGGAAAAGCTCCATTTACCTTGCAGCCAGAACAAAGTTTTATCCAGGCATATTCATTGGTGGTTTCTATAAAATTTTCAGAGATGTTTTACTGTTTTTACTTGTTAAGCTCTAACAAAACAAGACAGAGGAATCCTTCCAAACATTTTTTATGAAATATTAAACTAGTAACCACATTTCCAGAAAAAAATACTTCAGAACTATCTCCTGATGAAAAGATTCCAAATCGGGATTTTCAGCCGGCACGGGCTGGCTCCTGGCAGACCTCGTATGTGCCAGGGGCCATTTGGCCCGGCCTAGGGTAGGGGGGCCTGGACCTGGATCACCCGACCCCCCTCTCCCCCTTTCCTCCGGATCTCCAGGTGGGTTTCTGGGAGGACCTGATGGGCACCCTGGGTTTTCCCCACCCCCAGGCCAGCTGCAGAGATTGGCCTAGGGTGGGGCTTGAGCTCCTGTGATTGGCTGGGGGGTGGTGTTTGATCTGTGGGGTGGCAGATAGCTGGTCAGTTATACTCAGGCTGTCACTGGCAATTTCATACTAGTCTACATGATGCAAACCGCGCGGGGACTAGTATACTCCTCCCAACCATCAGTACCCCCGATTTACCCTTCTTAACTTCAATAATACACATTTCTAATCTCAGACCAAAGACATACATTGGATCTAACAATCCCAGAACTATTTAGAAGGACATAAATCGAACATTCAAATCGAATATTCAAAATCTTTTGAATATTTTATGTATATTTTCTTTAACGGCTGTAACTCTCTCTATATTCTTCTACCATGATGTTTCTATCCACTTTTCATCTTGTCTTTTCTTTGTAAGCTGTTCAATAAGGATTGTTGGTGGAACTGTCCCTCAGTTTGATGCCTATGATTGAACTATGTCATGGAAATTGCTGGTCTTTTCCTATTGCCTCCAGATGCACCAATAACGCTTCATGGCATTGATCCTTCTTTGCATAGACACATTAAAATAGGAAAACACTATACCTACAGATAAGTTCTTATCTAATAAATCTCAGTACAATGTACCTTACACCCTGAACATTGATATAATGACCTGGCACAGGCCTCAGAAGAATGGGCATCCTCCATTCACGCCAGAACCAGGCAAGCTATCTACGAAACATCCAAGGTCTTTTATAGCAACAGCTGGAAGCAGTCCTCTACCAGGAAAGACACTACCAAGGGTCTGACATCGACCTCCTAAAACGAGACTTCCGTTTACACTGAGAAGACTTGACAACAACAATGACCTGCTCTACAGGACATGGTTCTCTCTAGTGCCCCTTAAGTGTGAGGTAAAACGAGAGGATGCTCTGCACCATCCTGACTGCAATATGGGATATGCATACTCCAGGACCTTTAATACAGAAGCATGATACCAACAACAGAGACTATGTGAGGAATGGAGGTGTATTGCCACTACAGACGATGACTTGAATTGGACAAACTAGTTTGCCTGGAGCCTAGACTCAGTCCTGTGCCAGGAAACTTCAGGGGTAGGGTCTCCGTGTATTTAGACCATAATTTTTCTTTCCATGTCCCTTCTATTTTGGTGGGCCTATGCAAACAAATGCCACTCTTAACACCATTTTTTACTATTTTCCCTTGACTCCAATCCTTAAGAAAAACAACCCACTAAAACTTTTGAGGTTAACTTAAACTAGTAAGCATGTGCATGGAACTAGATAAATGTACTTTGCCCTCAATGTTTAAGGAGTTACATAAATCTAATCTCTTTGGATTATATTGTGTGCTGCTAAGAAATAGTATGTAATACAACTGGGGATTTGAGGGACAAATTAATTGTATTGTACATGGGTTCAGTTTTGTTTTTCTTAATTTTCTTTGGTTGAAAGATCAAGGCTGGGATATCATCGATGGATCTACCGAGAATTCTGCTTATGGGTGATTGGGCTTCCACTTTAACTTTACCCTGTCCTCTTTCTTAAATAAAAGTAATTAAAATAAAAAAAATAGAAAAGATTCCAAATCTTTAACAAAATCTTAACACCAAATTCTACTACATATAACAATATATTATGTACCAAAATCAAGTGGGTTTTATCCCAGGGAGAGTAGGATTGTTTAATGGTTATAAGTTAATTGACATAACATGCATTAATACAATGAATATAAAATTAGCATTATGCATATTAATAAAAGGAAAGATAAAACATATCTATAGCAAATGATTAGAAAAAACATTTGACAAGATACAATTTCATCTATGTTAAAAACTGCCTACAAAATAGGGGTAGAGAGGTCTTTACTCAAGATAGTAAGGTCATTGATTAAAAAAAAAAACAGCCACTGTAATTCTTAATGGTAAAAAACTGAATCCATTTCCTATGAGATCAGGAACAAGTTGAGGATTTCCAGTGTCTACTTTTATTCAATATGGCACTAAAAGTCCTGGTGAAAACAATTAGATAAGAAAAAAACATCAAAAGAATCTAAATAGGAAAAAGTGAATCAGTTATCACTATTTGCCTATTACATGATACAATCATATAAGAACCTATAGGTTCACAGAAAATATTTATTTGTTTGTTTTTGTGCCACACCAAGTGGCATTCAAGGGTTACTCCTGGGTCTGTACTTAGAAATACTGGCTCTGCATTTAGAATCACTTCTGATCAAATGAGAATAATCCTACTACCAGGGGTCTTAAACTCAATTTACCTGGGGGCTGCAGGAGGCAAAGTCAGGGTGATCCTTGAGTGCAAAGTCAGTAGTAAGCCTTGAACATTGGGGGGTGTGACACAAATAACTCAAACAAAACAAAACAAAAAAAGATTCCTCTAGGGCAGGGCCACAAAATGTTGTACGGAGGGCCATTTGCAGGCTGCGAGTTTGAGACCCCTAGGAGACCTGATGGGAGGCCAGGGATTGAACTCAGGTCTGTACTGGGTCATGCAAGGCATCCTGCTATGCTCTTGCTCTGACCCAATTTTTAGAAACTATAAATTGTTAAAGTAAAGCAGCTAAATTCAATGTCTATATGCATAAATAGATTGCATTTTTCATACCAAAATGATATAAAAGAGAAAGAAATTAAGGAGTTATTCTTTAAAATATCATCTAAACCATAAAATAAGTAGGAATTAACTTAAAATATGAGATATTTATACCATATTAATTTTAAATCACTAAGAAAGAAGACCTTAAATTACAAACAGAAAAAAGATGGATTTGGGACACTTTTATAACTGAGACTATCATAAACTACTTTGTAACTGTATCTTACAGTGACTCAATTAAATATTTAATAAAAGTGTTAAATTTCTATGAACTTGAATTCAATTAAAAATTCCAATTGCGGGCCCGGAGAGATAGCACAGCAGCGTTTGCCTTGCAAGCAACCGATCCAGGACCAATGGTGGTTGGTTCGAATCCCGGTGTCCCATGTGGTCCCCGTGCCTGCCAGGAGCTATTTCTGAGCAGACAGCCAGGAGTGGCCCCTGAGCACCGCCGGGTGTGACCCAAAAACAAACAAACAAACAAAAAAATTCCAATTGCACCTTTATAAGTAGCATTTAACTTATAAAATTTAGTAAGGAACTGTTTTTTCTTGGTGTGGTGTAATTTATTCATGTATGCTCCCTTTTGTTCTGAAACTTTAAAGAAAAAGTAGTATGTTTCATTTCTTAAGATTGATGAAATCTTTCATAGTGTGAACTTAAAGGGTTCTTTTTACATCATAAAAGAAAAAAATAATATTTCTATTATACCACAGTTTCTATAGCAACCAAGACTTTGTATTTTTCCCTATATAATATAAGTTAAAAATTTAAAATAGTTGTTCTATGTTTTATTTAATGAGAGAACATTCTTCAGATATCCTTATGGAAATAATATACTGTTACAAAAATCCGTGAGTATGAAACCAGTGTCAATATAGTATAAAAGTAAAATCAAGAAGAAATGACAAATTATGTTTTCATGGAGCCTAAAACTAGGTAACTTAAACATGAATATGATTCTTCCAATCTGAATGTAGATATGTGCTAGGACATAAAAATTTCTTACAAAATCAGCAAGACAAACACATACTGCATCAATGTTTCCTGCTGCATTTATAATTGTAGAGTACAGAAGCACATAAGATAGGTCAAGGTAGGTGAACAATTCTCAGTTGGGAAAAGAATTGAATGTTGACCATAGTCTGAGAAAATTTTATTCAAGGTTTTCACCTCCTAAGGGATTGTGCCTAAGAGACAATGTTTTTAACAAATAAAATATACATCTTTAGATCTACTCCAAGGAGACTTTGAGTAAATACAGAAACTGACCCAAATATTCCCTAGATATTGCCCTTCTAAAGCAAGACTTGAAATACAGTGCTTTACTTTGACTTGAATAAATGAACAACAAAACAAAACAAACAAAAAACTCACAGGACTTACTGTGTTCAAAAACATGAAATAAAATCACAAAAGCAGTGGCCTGAGCCATAGCATAGCAGATAAAGTATTTGCCTTGCATACAGACTTCCCAGGTTAAGTCCCAGGCAATTCATATAGTCTTGAAGCCTTCCAGGAGTAATTTCTGATAGCAGAGCCAGGAGGAACCTCTAAGCACCATCAGGTGTGTCCCAAAACATTAATAAATTGAATAAAATTTTAAAATCCATAAAGCATTTTCTATGAGAATGTTTAAAATTTATTTCACAAATATAAATTAAACACATCTTACAGAGAATAGGTCTCTTTATTAATAATTTTCCTAATAAAAATGAGTGGTACTAGAATTTTCTTATGTAAGAATAATAATTAAAGTATTGGTATCTACTCTTTTTAAAATTTTGAGAATGTTATATCATTAAGTTAACTATCACATGCCTACAGTGTGACATTATAAGTGAGCTAAGAACTATAATGTCCAAATTAAATATTATTTTATAGTGTCTATACTTGGAATGATAGTAGCAGGAATTATCAGTATAAGTTTCATTAGAAACTGAACCTAATTGTAAAGTTCTCCTAAGGTAGGGGGAAACTTAACAATTCCTATCAAGAAGAAATTATCAGAAAAAAATAGTGATATCATGGGGTCAAAGTTATTTTTCCTAATTTTATAATCCTTAAAATTTTAAACTTTTAGATTAATAGCAAATAATCAAATAAAAGGTATCTAAGTATAATAACTATTTCCCTTTTTTTTCTTGCTTGTGTCTTCAAAGAAATTGTCTCTTCATTTTTAACACACATTTTTACACACTAAAACTTATTTTCACCTTAAAGATATTTCCCTATTTTCTACTTTTCCCTATATCAGCTATTTTTTCTCTTAAGTGTATTTATATTCATATAATTTATATATATGTATATATATATATTTATCACTTTGAAGTCTACCTACTTTAATACTCTTTCACACCATTTGCATTTTTTAATTTTTCTTATATCCAATAATGGCAAGTTACTTCTCTTCTGTTCACTACTTAACTTCATGATGAAAATTTTCTCACTGCTACACCGAAATTGTTCTTATTAAGGTCACTAATAGCCTAACAGCAAAATCTAATTACCACTTACCATTCTCACATTACTTGAATGTAACAAACATTTAACACTATTGACCATTGCAAGGACTATTAAAATGCCAGCAATTTAAAGCAAATTAATATATTCTTCATTAAATTAGCCTTTCATAACTTTTTTGGCTGCAGACTTAATGCTATTTTTCCACTCAATCTTGTACTCATATTGTCATTTCTTTTTATTTCCATCACCTTAGATATTGGCATCACTAGAAGACATAAGCTATAATTTCTTATTTATGAGTATGTTGTTCATGGAAAATAAAAGTGCATTCAGAGACTACACAACAACTTAGTTATATAAAAGTCCAAAATCACATTAAAACTAATCACTTTTTTTCTATTCCACTTGCTCTAAATAAATCCTAGTTATCTTTAAACTTTTTGTGGTTTTGGTTTTTTGGGTCTTAACAGGCAGCCTTCAGGGGTTATTTTTGGCTCGGTTCTCAGAAATTGATCCTGGCAGGCTTGGGGACCATATGGGATGCCGAGGATTGAACTAGGGTGATCCCCAGATGGCTTTGTGCAAGGCAAAATCCCTACTACTATGCTATTACTCTTGTCCTGTATCATTAGCCTTTTGAATATGAAAAACTTCTAATATTAATTTGTAGATATACTATTCTGTTCATCTGCAAATATGTGTTATAACCTATTATTTTTTTTCACATTTACATATACATTCCTGCTTTGTTCCATATATATTTTGTCCATTATATACTTCTTGATGTTCAATTTTAAGATCACTACTTGGTCAGACCGTCTCTTCAAATGAAAGCTTTGACTTCATGTTATGTTAGTTTAATCTTCCCTGGTTTTGCTTCAATTCATCTCTCAAAACTTCTTTCAGTGTAGGGGCCAAAGAGATAGCATGAGAGATAGCATAGAGAGATAGAGCATTTGCCTTTCAGGCAGAAGGAGGGTGGTTTGATTCCCGGCATTCCATAGTGTTCCCTAAGTCTGCCAGGAGCGGGATTTGAGCATAGAGAGTAACTCATGAGCGCTGCCAGGTGTGACCCAAAAACAAACAAAAAACTTCTTTCAGTGTAATGTTTCTGAAGTCTGTATGCTACCTCAATACTTCTACTTGGTTGAATTATCTGCACTAAATACTTATACACGAGAATTCAAATTCTATACTTGCCAGTTTAAAACATTAATAGTTTTTCTAATTAATTATTCTATATCATGTAATTAACCATTTATAGTTATCTATATCCATCTTCCTTTGCACACTTATCTACACTAAAGGTGTGCCCTAGCTTTAGAAAAATTTTCTAAACTTCCAAGTAGCAATTACCTCTGAGAACCCAGGCTCACAGGTCTACCAATTCTGTTTTCAATTTCTGGTTTGGAGGATAGTTCTATGCAAATTATATATTATTAAACTACCTTTGAAATATCATGTTTTACTCCAGTCTGTTTTAAGACATTTTACTGTTCCTTAGAATTCTACTTGTCCCGCTAATATCACAGCTCATACTGTCCTCAGTAGACAATCAATAGATAATGGGAAAAGTATATTTTTCTTTAGGGGAAAGGTCTTGACAGATTTACTTTGTTGTTTTAGAGACAAAAAACAAAGATGAAAGCAGCAATATTTATGTATATGCCACAATGTTATGGAGCCTGGTAGATAAAAATAGTGTTCATTGTTTTCTTTTTTTTTTTTTTTTTGGTTTTTGGGCCACACCCTGTGACGCTCAGGGGTTACTCCTGGCTATGCGCTCAGAAGTTGCTCCTGGCTTCTTGGGGGACCATATGGGACGCCAGGGGATCGAACCGCGGTCCGTCCTAGGCTAGCGCAGGCAAGGCAGGAACCTTACCTCCAGCGCCACCGCCCGGCCCCGTGTTCATTGTTTTCTAAAGGGAGAAAAGAAATGGCTAAACTGAAGATAATTTCCTGATTACCCAAGTAAATCTAACTGCTTTTGGAATATAACTAAAAATAATGTTTCAAAGTTATAAAATATAGAATCAATAGTATTTGCATGTGGCATAAAAACTATAAACATTTGAAAATAAATCACAGGCGTAAGAATGAAATCACCAAAAATTGACACAATCTTATAAGTATTATTCATTCTAGAAGGAGGAATTAGATTATCATTAATCACAACAAATCTAAAGAAGAAAGAAAAAAGTCAAAATTTTATTAAGTTATCTTATATAGGATAGTTAATCAGAATCAATTAGAAAAAACATCATGTTTAATTTTCAAAAGCTGATTGCAGAGGACAGAGAAATAATGCAAAAGCATAAAGCACACATCTGTCATATATAAGCATCCAAGTAAAGTCCCATAAATAAAATTATATAAACACTTCACTATGCAACCTTGGAGATCCTTGAACACCATTGGGACAAAGCCTTAAACTATGTTACCTACACAGTGAAGGTATGTAACAATGAAGTGTTTTCTGGGCCCCTGACCTCCTTGGAAGATCACCTACAAAACTATAATTAAAAACTCTTATCAAAGTTAATAAGTAATATCTATACATGGTTAGCTTGTATATTTATACTTAGAGGCAGTAATCATTATAACAAAATAGAGATAAACCAAGGTTAATAAAAATAATTTAAGATCTAAATATACAGTACTATAATAGATAACGTACTAAATTTCTATTAATATATTGAGTAAATAGTTCTGGGCCTAGGAATAGAACATAAATTATTGTATTGCCATCTGATCCCACGGTGAGTAGTAGCAAAATATTTAAAATGTTACTATGTTATGAGATACCATTAAAATATTTACCCAAACCTAATAATCACTAATACTTACCAATTTAAAAGTTCCTATTAAGTTTCACACTTTGTCGTTATATGAGAATGGTCTGCTTGTTTCAGGTTCAAAATTACATTGATCATTTCCACTTAGGTTATCATAGAAAGAATATTTAAATGAGATATTTTTGTCAATAGTTTACTTATTTACATATAAGAATTATCTAGGATAATATGTCTCTCATCATGATCTCAATTTCACTTAATTGTAAGTTTTGACAAGTGAGTCTTTTTATAATTTTATGCAGGGAAATAAATAATATTAACATCGTGATTTTTCACAATTTATTTCCTATTAAACCTAGCTTCAAATCAATTTTCATACTTTTTAGGCATTTGTTAGAATTAAACTTGTTCAGAGTTGTAAGATCTGAATTATTTTCTATAATTAAATGAATAAATAAACTTGAATGTACAGGGGATATAAGCATATATTGAGTTCCATTATTCACAGTATGGTAACATAGTAATTGAATGTACAAGTCTTCATTTAAAAAATGGCCTATGGACTTCATAATTAGATATATACATAGAGTAAAATATAAATTATAGAATTAAATTGATAAATATTGGGAAATCTATAAATAGTGATATAAATAAAAGTGAGATTTTATCCTCTACATTACAATATTGAAAATAAAATATTTGGCCCCATACTTGTGGTAGAGCCAGATTCATATCATTCAGCTGTACCAGGAGCCACATTGCACCTCAGAACACATGCCAACAGAAGTGAGCTCCCTCTCAATATTCATATTCAAAATAGTACTGAAATTTCTTGCCCTAGCAATTAGACAATAAAAAGAAATCAAGGACATCCACATAGAAAGTAAAAAAGTCAGCTTTCATTGTCTGCAGATGAGATAATATGTTTTTAGAAACAAAAGAAAACCCTAAAGAATCTACCAAATCTCTTCTAGAAACAATAGATTTGTTTAGTAAAGGGCCGGCTACAAAATTAAAACACAAAAATCAATAGCATTCTTATAGACAATTAATGATAGAGAATAAATAGACATTAAAAAACAATCCAATTCACAGTAGTTCCACTACTTAACTAAAGTTAACTTAACAAGAGAGGAGAGACCTATATAAAGAAAAATATAAAACACTTAACTAAACTTAATTAAGTTAAGTTTAAAATAAGTTTTAAATATAAAACACTGTTTTAAGAAATAAAAGAGGACATAAGGAAATGGACACATACCCTATGGTTGAATTGGGATAATAACATCATTGAATGTCAATATGCTCCAAAGCAATGTACAGATTTAATACAATCCCTCTAGTGATAACCATACATTCTTCAAAGGATTTGAATAGCACACCTGAAATTTATTTAGAACAATATAGACCCATGAATAACTGAAGCATTCCTGAGGAAAAAGAAGATAAATGGCATTACTTTACTCAACTTTAAATTGTATTATGAAGTAATAGTCATTACATTGGAATGAAGATTAAACCTTAGATCAATGAAATATACTTGGGTATTCATAGAATATTACCCAGATATACAATCAATTAATCTTTGATAAAGAGGCAAAAATCTCTAAATGGAGCAAGGAAAGCCTTTTGTCTGAGTGGTGTTGGTAAAACTTGTCAGACACATGCAAAAAAAATCTAAATCAGACCTCAATCTCACACTGTTCACACAGGTCAAATCAAATTAAATTACATGCCTTGATATCAGACTGAAACCTTCGAGTATATAAAAGAAAATGCAGGCAAAACGTTCCATGACATTGATACTAAAGGCATGTTCAAGGAAGAAATATCACTGTTCCAAAAACAAACAAACAAAAAGAAAAAAACACTCTCCAAACATTAGAAGCAGAGATAAACAAATGGGACAACATTAATCTGATATACTTCTGCACCTAAAACACAAAGGCCACCAACAAAATGGGGAAACACTACCATCAGATAAGAGTTAGTTATCTAAGATAGAGAAGATAATGACAGAACTCAACAAGGAAAGCAAATCTAACCCCATCAAAAATGGGAAGAAAAAATGAACAGATATTTTCCCCAAAAAGAAATACAAATGGCCAAAATAAACACGTAAAAATGTTCTTCATTATTAATTACCAGGGAGATAAAATCAAAACAACAGTGAAGTATCATCTTACACCATCAACTGGCATACATCACAAAGAATAAGATCAGTGCTTGCAGAAATGTGAGGAGAATGGAATTCTCATTCACTCAAGTAAAAATGCAATATAATCCAGTCTTCCTGGAAAACAACATGAATATTTTTCACAATAACAGAAAGTTACATAGTCCAGCAATACCACTCCTAGGGATATAGCCTAGGAACACAAAAACACAATACAAAAATGCTTTCTGCTACGTCTATGTTCATTGCACCTCTCTTTACAAATAGTCAAAATCTGGGAAGAACCCAGTGCCTGACAACAGAGGAGTAGCTAAAGAAACTCTGGTCCATATACAAACTAGATGATACACAGCTGTTAGGAAAAATGTACTCATTAAATTTACCTATACATGAATAGACTTGGAGACTATTATGTTTAGTAAAGTAAGTCAGAGGAAAATTGATTGATACAAAATAGCCTCACTTGTCTGTGTTATTTAAGAAAAATAAAGGACAGTATTTTAATAATATACAAATATAATAGAGATGAGGACTAAAAGGACCAGCCCATGATATGAAGCTTACCACAAAGAGTGCCCACTGCTGTTAGAGAAGTAACTACTCTAACATATAATAATGATAATGATAGAGAAATAGAATGCCTGTCTCGAACACAGGAGGATGGAAATGGGGGATAATGGTGGTGGGAAGATTGCAATGGTGAAGGGCGGTGTATATTAAGACTGAAACCCAGCTACAAACATGTTTAAAATCCTGGTGCTTTAATAAATGTCAATATTAAAAATAAAATAAAATATTTGTTCCACAACTCACATTCTGAATATTCTAGAGAATGTATGATAGCAAATTAAAAACAATAATTTTCATATAAAGAATTATAAATAAGGAAAATAATTGTAAAAGATGGCAATATATTGTACATAGAAAAACTCAAAGAAAATCTATATCTCTAAATTAAAGAGTTTAGAACAGTATCAAATATAAGGACAATATTAAAAAGTATTTTATTTAAATATACTAAAACACTTGATTGTATTTTTAAGTTTTGAAAATATTTCTTTTGTAAATTAAATTGGCTATGATAATTTGGAATGCAATTCATAAAACTGTGACTTAACAGAGAAAATAATAATAAAATTCTTACCAAAAATTTGAATAGATTTTTATGGACTGTCTTCTGTTCCCAAAACAGACATATTTCTAATATAATTGATTTAAAAATTTTATCTCAATGTGTATTGTTTATATCTTAATTATAAAATGATATTCTCTGCTCCTTAGATACAATAACACATATTGCTCAGTCATGTCATTCTGGATGAGAAAATTACTTTGATGAGTACAACCTTATTAATTATAGGTTTGGTCACTCAGAAAGTAAAAATAGAGAAAAGACATAAGTGTCAGTTATGAAAAACAAAGGAAGAGTTTATTCTTTGATAAAATTAGCTATTAACTGTTCTCAGTATCATTATTCTAGGTCTCTATATTTTACAGACAGAAAAATATAACACACTTCATATCACATAAGTTTCATCAAGCTGGCATTTCTAATTGAAGCCACATAATAGTAAAACATGGAGATAAAAATTACAAATGAAATGAAGCAACTGAGATGTTTGACCAGCTGAATAAATTTGGTAATATGTAAAAGAATATAGGTGGAAAAGAAAGCCAAATAATTTTATTGTGCGGCAGATTAGAAAAGCAGGCCACATAAAATGATCTGAGGTCTGAGAATTGGAATAAAAAGGTTTTCATCCTACTGTCCTCAGAGACCTGAAAATTATTTTCCATTTTTAAAATTCAGGCTTATACATATATCTATATATATTATTTTCAATTTTTAAGTTATTCAAAATCTTCCATAGAATTAATTAAGAATAAATTTTATATTTTATATATTAAGGATATTTTATATATAAAATATATATTTTATATATTAAGGATATTAAGGATTTTATATATTAAGGATATATAAAATATATATTTTATATATTAAGGATATTAAACCATCTAATACTATCATTTGAGTAATTGAAGCTTTCATAGAAGGCAGAATTTCTCATTATATGTCAGATGATGATTGTGTTTATGTTATAGATAGTCCATTGACATCTATGAGTAATTTCTGAAATCATTTTCTCTAAAATCAATAAGGTCATAGATTTGATATAATGGGTGAAAATAAGGCAAACATTAATTTACCTGACCTACACATACAATCAATCCATGCTGAAATAAATGGAGTTCCTTATTTGGCAATAGAAATTTTGACGTGAATTCTTTCAGAGTTACAACAGGAAATGGAGATGTTGAATTGTTTATACAACTTCTTTTGTTGACAAAGAGCCACACATCCAGCTACAAAAAAAATCTGAACACAATTAAGTACTTTTACAGGCTCAGAAATATTTAAAATCTGTGAGAATTTCAAGCATGTTTTCACTAATTTAGAGACTAGATCAATAATAGCAAGTAAAATGAACCAGCATAAATAAATGCAATTTTAAAAGCTAAGTCATAATTAAGAAGCCTTCTTATGCCAAATTCACTATAATATCCAGGTTTAATATTAAAACCTTATTATTGGAGCCATTCCTTACTTTTATTTTCTGACATAGTTTGAATAACTATATAATAGCAGCCAAGTACACTTATATACATCAGGAAGACCTCATAGTTTTTTTAACATATGCACTGCGAAAGAAACAGGTTTACCAATTTATTCTTGTCAAGGGTTAGTGTTTGAACTCTGAGAAAGAAGCATTATTAAGGCATTATGTAAAGACATACTAATATAGGATAACTAAATGAAATGTTTTTCTAAAGGTTTATAATTTAAATGAGTAGGCAACTTGATTAGATAGCATTCAAAATGAGCCTTTCGTTTTTAATAAGCTTCCTCTTGGTTACACAGCCTGTAGTATTCCTGAAGTAAAGAGGGAACTGTATGAGCCAATGTTTGCAATATTTGCATAAGATGACAAATGGAAAGAGTGCATGGATGTTGATGAGGAAGGTTTGACTAGCAATTGGCAGCATAAAAATTTCTGAATTATTTTGAAAATTTTAAGAAAGGTTACACTTGCAGTTGGTGAGCAGAATTACCGACACGAAAATAGAACTATCTGAAGAAACAGACATTTTCTTTTCATGCATGTGATTTGGAAATTTTTTTGCATCTCTTTATCTTTAATCAAAAACTCAAGCTTGGATCTTGATAAAAGACAAATTGGAAATTTTTGCATGATGCTTGGCCACCAAGCAAATGTCAGTGTTTCACTGGGTAATATAAGTATGTGATAACAACGAAATTGCAATAAATAGCAGAATGTATGTGGGAAATGCAAAGATTCACCAGATTTAACACGAGGATACACAAGGTCACATTTATGCTAAGCCCTCAAACCTCTGTACTGAGAACCCCCTCCTGTAATAGAAAAACATCCAGGCTATTCCAAAAAGTTGTTTAAAAAAATCTGAGCATTGGGGTCGGCGAGGTGGCGCTAGAGGTCAGGTGTCTGCCTTGTAAGCACTAGCCAAGGAAAGATCGCGACCACGGTTCGATCCCACGACGTACCTTATGGTCCCCCCAAGCCTGGGACAATTTCTGAGTGCTTAACCAGGAGTAACCCCTGAGTATCAAACGGGTGTGGCCCGAAAAACCAAAGGAAAAAAATCTGAGTACCTGATATTACATATCACTAAGAGACCTTTGTACAATATGTTTTTATTAGCAATAATTATGCCTCATATTAGCCTCACTGGCAAATATTGCCATTACAAAACTATATTCAATATATTTTTGAGAAACTGCAATTTCTAAATTAAGAAGTGAAAAAAATTTAATAATAATTCTACAAGTAATGTTCTTTTATTATAATACCATAGCATTATCAAGAAACATATATGTTCTTTTTATTTTTATGATATATATTTTCAGAAGCCTTGTTGTACAGAAATGTTTGGGATGGCATATTAGAATAATAGACTAGTTATCTTACACACTGGGAATTTGGAGTTGGGGTTTTGTTTTTATTTTGCCATGAAATGTTATCATTATTTTGTAGACAAACTTGAATCTGTCACCAGAGAGATTGTACATGGTTTGAGACTTTTGCTTTGCATTTGACTAAGTCTGGATCATTCCTACAATAATAAGGTATGAGCCCCATTGTCATGGGTAAATGAAGTAAGTCCTAAGTATCACTGGTTATGAGCTCTTAATAAAATAACACATTGTTGGTGAAAAAATTGCACTGGTGAAGTGTGGTTTAAATTCTATTACTGAGTTCACCACTCTGTGTGGTGAACTCTATTAGGGAAATAAATACACTAACAACTAACATGATAATGTTAAAGAATGAGAGAAGTAGAATGACTGTTGCAAATATAAGGTGGGGTGGGGAGGAGGGGGGCATGATGGTGGGAATGTTGCACTGGTGATGGGGGGATATTGAAACCCAACTACAAACATGTTTGTAATCATGGTGCTTAAATAACTATTTATAAAAAAAATAAATTCTATGACTGAAAACCAACTATGAATATTTCTATTATTTTACATGTTTTCATATACTTATTTAAGAACCATGATTATAAACATGATTGTAGTTGGGTTTCAGTTATATAAATTAAAAAAAAACACACCCCTCTTCACCAGTGCAACATTTTCACCATGATGCCCTACATCTCCCTCCTCCCTCATCCCTTACCTGCATTCAAAACAGGCATTCTATTTCTCTCACCACGATGCTTAAAAAAAATAAATAAAAACAGAAAATAATAAAAAAATCAAACAATTAAAAACTAAAGTGTCTAGACAATAATCTGTCTGTCTATCTATCTATCTATCTATCTATCTATCTATCTATCTATCTATCTATCTATCTATCTATCTATCTATCTATCTATCTATCTATCTATCTATCTATCTATCTATCTGAAGTCTTATTTACCTCCTCTTAGTGTGGTAGCAATTTTTAAAGTTTTGAACTTGTGACTATGTTATTCCAATCTCGTTTACTTAGCAGATGTTATTCTTCACAGAACTGTTTGCATTTCCTCTTTATAATGACAACAGTAATTGTATTAGATCTTGCCACCTCTTAATGTGATTGTATCTACAAAGAACTTGTTGCTTAATTAATTCACATTTGCAGGATCTGGGTGGAGATTAATTTATTTGATGGTAATCATTAAAACAGTGTACTTTATCTTCTATAATTTCCCTTATATAGTTGCTTTTATAAAGGTCATCTTGTGAACACATTTAGATATGAAGTCAAAAAGAAACTATGAGACTTTTTTTTTAATGTTCTCCTTTTAAAAATGAAAAGGCCATTTCTATTAGTTTCACCCAGTAGACAAATTTTGTCTTGCTTTGTTCATAAAAATAGATGCTTTTGTGAGAAATTTATTACCTGGGAGGAAAAAATAACTTTCATAAATGTTGCATGCTAAATAATCTTTATTCTTGAATTATAAAGGGATCTATTTTCAAAAAATCATACTAGTACACATTTCTAAACATAATATTTTTTTTCTTTAAGGAAAAAAGATTTGTGCAAAAGATTAGTTGGAAAATTACTTCATTGGCAATAAAACAAGTCTGTCTTATTTGGTATTCTTTGCATATGTAAAAGACAATCTTGTTGTTTTTAGCATTTTGTGAAAATCAGGGAATCAGCCACATAGTCTATTTTAGAGAAAAACAATACAAATTCTGAATTAGTTCAAACTTGCTATATGATCTACATGTTAACGTTAATTTTTTTCAATCGATTTAATGTGTATCATGAGAATGTAATAAAGACAACCATCTCTGATACCTTCATTTCTATACATATCTTGAAGTCATAACACTCACTTCCTGACATGAAAACTATACTTAAAGATAGAGCCTTTAAAGGGATAACAGGAGGTGTGATAAATGTATCCTAAGTTAAGGCTGGTGTTCTTATAAGAGTAGATGAATATTCAGGCGTGCTGGATGGAATATAGTGAGAAGTGGCTCTTGGAAAGTTAAGGACAGAAGCATAGTATTCACCAAGTATATTTACACTTGTCCTGTATTTCTAACTTCCTAAAGTGTAAGAATATACATTTCTATTGTTAGTGACTTGGTGGCCTAGTATATTTTGTAATGTCCCTCATAAAATTGTTTAAAATAATTAAGAAACTGAGTGGATGCTTATATGTGCAATTTAAGGCAATTTAAAAGAAAGTTGCTTAAGTTCTAGCTTTTAATTTTTAGTGAGTAATTTTTCAACACACACATACACACTTAAAAATGTGACCTTACCTGCATGAGGCCCTGGGTTCAATCCCCTGCACCTCCACCAAAAAAAAAAAAAAAAAAAAACAAATAAAGGAAAACAAAAAACAAACAAACAAAAAATGTGACCTTACTCAGACAGGTAATTTCAAAATAACTTGTGAATTGATTTGCTCATTAAAAAAACAACAACCAAGTTAACTTATGAATTCTATAACAAATAGTATAATAACTCATTCTCAGGACTATTTAGACCATTTTCTCTTGTGATTGCACTTCAGCGAACAGTAATACTAGACACAGGCACATCTGCAGGGGACATAGTTACCTACACAAATTCTGGAGTCAGGTTACTAGGTTTTGAATCTGTGCTATTAGGTGCATCACATTAGTGACTTAGGAAAGACCTTTTGTTTAATCTGATCTAGAAAATAAGGGTGCTGTGATACATAACACCATACTTTTAAAATTTATTTTTCACAAAGGATCTGTGATTTACAGTTAATAATAATTAAGCCTTAGGCATATAATAGTTCAACACTGATCCATCACCAGTATCAACTCCTCTCCACCAGAATACAATTGATTTTTCCTACATCCTTTGCTTTTTCTCCTACCTGACACCTTGACAAGCATGTTTCAAAGTCCACTGGTTATAGTTTAGGTCTCATGATTATAGAGTTGTCGAGCCTGTTGTTTTGAAACATAGCAGTAAAAACCTCCCATATCACCAGAATACATAAGGTTCTTAATCTATATTCTCCCATTACTTCTGTTGCTTATTTTCTTACTCTCTCATGGTTTATTTTCTTATTTGAAATTCTCCAAAATATATTCTGGAGTCAAGGGTAATCTGGCCTCCCTTTATTATGTTACATTTTATCATCTAGTTTATTCTGTATATCTCAGATAAGTAATATCATGTAGTTTAATGTAGGATGCTACTGACTTGATTCACTCAACATAATATCTTCTAGTTCCAACTAAGTTGCGGCAAATTGTGCAATTTTCTTTTCTTTTACATTATATTCTATTGTTTATATCACTTATTTATAATATATCCATCCACTGTTGGACACCTAGGTTGATTCCACACCATAACCATTGTACTTAGAGCTGCAATGTATAATTAACATTGTCGGTTTTATTAAATGGATCAATGCATTTAGACATAGGGGATATATTTGGCAAAAATTAATGTAAAAAACAGGTATAGACTTGATAATATAGAAAACATATGGCAATGCCCATTCGAATTTGAAATATATTTGAGTTTTACACAGAAGTTGTAGGTTAGAAGGAATGAACTAATAAAAATAAACTAAAGGATCCTGTCTGCATTTCTATCTAAAGTAGCACCATTAGTATTCATACCCAATTTTTAAAAATCACACTTTTATTTCCTTCTTTCTCCTCCTTCTTCCTCTTCTTTTTGCCCCTTCTTCTCCATCACCTCCTCCTTTTATTTAGTCTTCTTCTTCTCTATCTCAACGTCTCTCTGTCCCACCCTTACTCCCATTTCTCTTAAAGCAAAACCATTTCTTAACAGGTAGAAAAGAAGAAAATTAAAGATGTTTAAATAAATATATTAACAATATGTTTTCTTATTTAGAATTTAAGTGTTAGATACTGAATACCCAAAAAGAGTGCTGTACATGGTTATGCTATACTTCCATGTGAAAAACAGGGATGTTTTCTGTCTTAATGGAATTTTAAACCTAGCAGTGGACCAGTGGTTACATCATATTTAAATCTGAGAACTACAAAAATATAAGGTTCTCTCTCTCTGTATATACATATAGCTGTATATATACATTTATATATTTATATACAGAGAGATTTATGATAGATATACTATAGATGTGTTATAGATAGATGATAAGTAGAGAAAACTAGATATAGATGATTAACATATGATAGAGAGATAGAATGATAGATTTTATCACATACTCATGTTACACTCACTTTTACTAAAATCTGTCTAGGAAAGAGAATATGCTAGATAAAGCTAGATGGTGGTTAACATTTGAGACAAAGTAGCAGAAGATAGATGAGAGAAATTAAAATATAGCTTGTATGAATGAAACAGAAAATGAGAGTAAGTGAAGTACAATAGGATCACAGAAGTAAGTAGGACCTTAATTAGCAGAATTCTATGATTAGTATTATGCATTTTTATGTTTAGTAGAAGAAAACTATTATCATGCAATTAATTAAGACAATTATTCTGTGTTTTACACTATGAAATGATTAAAACATACATAATAGATATATGTATGGGTAGAGCAGGTTATCATCTTAAAAAGGTCCAGTTATGAGACCACAGTGAGATATTATACTTATCTGACAGCTAAGATTCAATGACCACAGGTTGATTTTATCAATATGAGTTACATGCACTGCATTTTAGATGTACTAAACCTGAATATAACCCAAATGTCAGAAACCTCTCTGCTTAAATCTTGGCAGTAGGGATAATTTTTATGTTCTTCCCTGAAGAAAAAAAAATAAAAGAATAGGGTTTCTTCAAGAAAATTAGATTGCTTTAGGTATACTACATTTGAGATAAATCATCATATTTTAAAGTTTGAATAATTTCTAGAATTAGATCTTGAAAACTATTGAAATAGCTGTCACCATTTACCAGGGAAACATAGTCAATAAAGGAATGGAACAGGATTCAATATATTGAATACAGAGGGTTGGGGTTATATAGATATCAAGGTAATTGTCAGATAGTTAGATGAAATTATACAGAAATCTTATATCTCTGAAATACAAAATAGTGATGCTCAGGGATTATGCATACTTCTGTATGAGAGATCATGTCTGGTATCCTCAAGGTTAGAGAACTAAATATTAAATCTTGGTGGACAATATGCAATGCAGGTAAGTGCCTTAGTCTCTAAACCATCTCTTAGATCCACATTATAGTTTTAAATTACAAATCAAATTTTTGGATAACTTGATATTAAAGAGAGCTACTATATAGGAAAATTAATTATAGGTAGAGAACAACACAGTCTCAAAGTTATAGTAATGCCTAAGTAAATCTATTTGATCTTATTGTTTGACACATTTAAATGGCATTCAGGAATGGGTTATTTATTTTGTTCATCACAGACTTGGGAAAATGCTCTTACTATCCACTACATTCTTCACATTATAGTATGGAAATACAGAGAGAATAATACCACCACAGTAAATATGCAAAATATTTGGAGTTAGAACAGCATTCTTTATCCTTTATCCTTTTTTCTTGCCCACATCATAAAAGAACCCATTGATCAAATTTCTTATTCCCTCCCCTCCCCTCTCCTCTCCTCTCCTCTCCTCTCCTCTCCTCTCCTCTCCTCTCCTCTCCTCTCCTCTCCTCTCCTCTCCTCTCCTCTCTTCTCCTCTCCTCTCCTCTCCTCTCTTCTCCTCTCCTTTCCTTTCCTTTCTTCTCCTCTCCTCTCCTCTCCTCTCCTTTCTTTTCCTTCCCTTCCCTTCCCTTCCCTTCCCTTCCCTTTCTTTTCCTTCCCTTCCCTTCCCTTCCCTTCCCTTCCCTTCCCTTCCCTTTTCTTTCCTTCCCTTCCCTTCCCTTCCCTTTTCTTTCCTTCCCTTCCCTTCCCTTCCCTTCCCTTCCCTTCCCTTCCCTTCCCTTCCCTTCCCTTTCCCTTCCCTTCCCTTCCCTTCCCTTCCCTTCCCTTCCCTTCCCTTTCCCTTCCCTTCCCTTCCCTTCCCTTCCCTTCCCTTCCCTTCCCTTCCCTTCCCTTCCTTTCCTTTCCTTTCCTTTCCTTTCCTTTCCTTTCCTTTCCTTTCCTTTCCTTTCCTTTCCTTTCCTTTCCTTCCCTTCCCTTCCCTTCCCTTCCCTTCCCTTCCCTTCCCTTCCCTTCCCTTTCCTTTCCTTTCCTTTCCTTTCCTTTCCTTTCCTTTCCTTTCCTTTCCTTTCCTTTCCTTTCCTTTCCTTTCCTTTCCTTTCCTTCCCTTCCCTTCCCTTCCCTTCCCTTTCCTTTCCTTTCCTTTCCTTTCCTTTCCTTCCCTTCCCTTCCCTTCCCTTCCCTTCCCTTCCCTTCCCTTCCCTTCCCTTCCCTTCCCTTCCCTTCCCTTCCCTTCCCTTTCCTTTCCTTTCCTTTCCTTTCCTTTCCTTTCCTTTCCTTTCCTTTCCTTTCCTTTCATTTTTTCTTTCCTTCCTTTCCTTTTATTTTTTCTTTCTTTACCTTTCCTTCCCTTCCCTTTGTTTTCCTTCGTTTCTTTACTTTCCTATTCTTTTCTTTTTCTATTTTGATTTATAAATAACTAATTTTTTATTTTTCAGTAAGAACATTAGGTTTTCCTTAAAAATAACTATGGAAATATATGATCAAGTCTTTTAGACAGTGCAACAGAACATTGTGCTGCCATTAAAAAATTCAAAATTTAGGTTTAGATTTTTTTTTTTGTAGGGGCAAGAGTTTTGCCACATATAGATGTGTTCAGGGATTACTTCTGAGTCTCTGCTCTGATTATATGCCTGTAAATGCTTGAGGAAAAATAAGATACCAGGGTTTTAATTGGAATCAGTTGAATGCAATGCAATACTTAAATTCATGTACTTTGCCTACTAAAGAGAGTTAGAAAATTATGAATATTCCATTACCCAGTTTCAAAATGTGTCTATATAAATCAATGTGTTTTAACAAAATATGACTTTATTACCTAAAAAATAAAATATAGCAAAAATGCCTTTGTTGTTGACAATTATCTTTAATATAACCATGGAAGAATTAGCTCTTGAAATGGAAAGAAATGAGTTATATCATCAGAATATTCATTCTGAGTTTCACATAGGGAGCTCCTAGAGAGCTTGTGTGTCTTATGCATTTTCATTCTTTTTGAGTGGAGCTCAGCACTGCATTGTCATTTGCAAGGTGCTTGTTTGACTTATCAGAAGCTGAATTATGAGAGCAATTCCATGATTTAAGTGTTATTGCTCTTTCTCCCTGGCTCTTCACTCCTCTTGCTAGCCTCTGCTAAGGCACTTCAGTGGCTAGAGGTAAATCCAAATTACTAGTTAGAGAACAGCAAGAGACCTGACTTGCACACAAAATATTCTTTTAACATTTCACTGAACTAATCATCCTAAAGGATTTACTCTGCCTTCCATAAGCTCTTAGTAGATTTTGATTGCTTTTCTCTTAATGTATGTAGGTGCTTTAGCTCAACGAAGTCTTAAAATGTCAAGCTGAACCTCTCTGTAAAATCACAGAAACTTTTCCTTTCTATAAATGTATAGTTAATTTTAAAATTATAAAAAGAACAACATGATTATCAAAAAATGTCTTAATAACACCCTATGTTTAGTACAAGATATACAGTATATTTGTTGCCAGTAATAACTAAATCCTGAGATGAATATAAAGATACACTGCATTGTCTGATTCATTTTCAATTCATTCCTCAATGATAAAGAATACAACAGTTGTTCATGTGAAATTCTGTAAGGTATTTTGCTTTTGTTTTTGTTTTTTTTTTTTTGTGGGCCCACATCTGATGGCACTGAGTGGTTACTTCTGGCTCTGTGCTCAGAAATCACTTCTTGCAGTCTCAGGGCACCATCTGGGATACCAGGGATCTAACCCGATCTGTCCAGGGTCAGCCTCATCAAAGCAAATGCCCTACCACTGTATTATCACCCTGGCTCTCTGTAAGGTATATTATAGTATAAATAATTACAGTTTAATAAGAGACTTAGGTATGAAGATAACTTTAAGAAAATTAATTGATTATATAATATAGTTACTGTCACCTTTAATAATCTCTGAATTTTCTACCTTGTTAATTAAGAAGAGTCAGCCAAGATAGTGTATTTTTCATCTCCTATCCCATGTCATAAGAGTTAATTTTATTACCATGGTTCAGTCTATTAAAGCATATGTACTTGACCAAATTGTAATATTTAAAGATTAGAATTTAGGTATAGACACAGCAGGAAATATTTTGCCTTCAAAGAATTCTGCTTCTATAAAACTCACCGCAATAGACAGTAGTAACTATGGTTTCTTCTACCCAAGCCGTATTTCAAAGACAAAGAAAAGAGGTCTGGAGAAAGAAAGCCTAATTTCATCTTTCAAATTAGTCATTCATTCAATGAAGAGGAAGGGGAAAAACATAAAACCACCTAATTAATTATATAGTAGTCTTCCATTTAAAAACATGGAGAAAAATGAGTAAATATAGCCTTTAAAAAAGCTTTCAGTCAAAGATTAAGAGAGCAAATTATTGTGATTGCCTTATATATTTCTGTAAATAAGAAATTATCAATTAACATGAAAGGCATTATAAACAGAATTCTCATGGAAGGTAGAGTATAGTTAAATAATTGACAATTTCTAGAAAGTCATGAAAAATAGTTGTTAAATTTAACATTTAAACAAGTAAAACTTGATTCTTATTGTTCAACATGTCGTGCCTGATTCTTTAACAGGTATCAATCCTTCTTGTACCAGTAACTTAGATCTCCATAATTGTCTCCATCTGTCCCTGTCTGAACTCTGGAACATCTTTTTACTAAACAAAAGATGACATTAAAATTTGCTTTAGAACACAGACTATTTTCTCTTGGATACAGTGTTAGTTTTCCTGAAATCGATCTAACAGAAACACATTATTTTTCAAACAGAATAACTGAGAACAACTAGTATGTTTCAAGTAATATAGGAAACTGTTGAGTCAAAAAAATATATAACTACATGGAAATACTTCCAGATAGGTTCTACCAAGAATGGTTAAGAAATTAATGTAAAGTACAGCAATAGGAATGAAATTTCACATTTTGGATCACTTACATTGCAATTTGAATAACAACATGTAGCACAAATCAAGAAGTATTTACTGTGAAACTATAAACACAAAACATTATAAATTTAATATGTATACTCTATTTTGAACAATTGCTATTTCCTTGCTAAAAGTTGAAATGATCAAAAGTGGCAAGTGTTTAATGTATACCCAGGTGCAAAAGGTACTCAATTAATATAATTATTTAAATGAATAAAACAACATCAATTATCCAAAAGAATATATATAAATCACAAAATATCCTACTAACTTGATTATTTTAATTTTCAGTGATTTAACCAACTCATATTTAGAAAATATTTCAAAATTTATTTATAAGCTTCTGTGTGTTTATATGGAATTACATACTGTATTGTTATATTTTTTGCTATAGATCTTAGGTGAAAATTTTGTTTTGTCATTTTTCTACCACATTTTTGTATAGAATATACTATGTTTCTCCATAATATTACATATATCTCATTGGAAAAGAAGTCAATAAAATTTATTTTCACAAGAAAACCTCACAGATAAGATAGAAGAAAATGAGAGATACCTTACATAAAGTATACTGATTTTACTTGGCTCAAATGTTCAGTAAACAAAAATATTCTTGTGAAAGTTTTTATTCAATCATTTAGAAGGAAAGAAAATAGAAAATCTACTAGCTTATGCACCAATATCACCATCATTCTCTTTTGTTTTGTTTTGGGCCACACCCAATGATCCTCAGGGGTTACTCCTGGCTATGTGCTCAGATATATCGTCTGGCTCAGGGGACCATATGGAGCACAGGGATGGAACCCAGGTCCGTCCTGAGTTGGTCATATACAAGGCAAACCCCTTACCACTGCACTATCACTCTCCTCATAAATATCCTCTTTTAAGCTCTCAAGAAAACATGCAACTTGAGTACACAATTCTTCAATTCTTTATGAATGTGAGAAGAAACTCAGAATGGTCGTGGACAAAAATTAATGTCAGGGACCAGAGAGGTGGCGCTAGAAGTAAGGCATCTGCCTTGCAAGCCTAGCATTGATGGCAGTTCTATCCCCCAGCATCCCATATGGTCTCCCCAAGCCAGGAGCAATTTCTGAGTGCATAGCCAGGAGTAACCCCTGAGCATCAACAATGTGGCCCCAAAACAAAAACAAAAACAAACCAAAGAAAAAAACAATGTCAAAGGAGACAAGAAAGGATATCTTTTTTAATAGGGAAAATATCTTTTTATATTATGAACTAAAGAAATGATACTTTTATAAGGAAGGCATAGAAGCTAGATATCTAACTCAGAATACATTCCTTGCATGTGTGTGTTGTTCAGATTCCTACTACTTGAAAAATTGAATAACTATGAAAGAATAAGATGTTTCTATATATGTTTCTGAATTTATCTCCAGAAATAATATTGAAATACAAATATTTAATACAATTACCTGTCCATACACTTTGACAATGGCTTCTGCTAAACCAGGAATCAAGTTCAATAGTAGAATATTGCTATGCATGTAAGATTGTTCCAGTCTGAAACTAACATCACTACCACAAAAAAAGACAACTCAAAAAATGGTAGAAAGTTTTCCTAAGATCTTGAGATAGTTTAGAAGATATTAAAAAAAAAACTAAAGAAGAAAATAAAGAGAAATGCTTAGTTTATCACTGTGTATAGATGGTTTCTTTGTAGTGGAAATTAATTAAGAAACCAACCCCTTAACATCTCTAAAATAAAATAAAGCAAAACACAATGGTTGAAGATTTTGGAAATACGTATCTGACTATCTGAATTAGAGAAAGTGTTTCTAAGGAAATTCTAATCATATAGATTTATGCACAAAAGTCTGTTAGCTGCTTTTTAATGTCATTAACACTAGAAACATTTACAGTAATTCATAGTCTGAAAGATAAATTATAGAGCTCTTATAAAAGTGTGTCTATATTTATTTTGAGTTATAAAAGTACCCCGTTCAAGAAAATGTGTATTGTAAATATTTTAGGTAAATCTGGAAACACCTTTGGTCTAAGGTACAATCTGGCACCACTAAGTTCCATCCTCTATCCTTTTTCATATTAAATAAGTTCTTTGAATCACTACTGTATATGACATACACAGTTACAGAGTTGTTTGAGATAAAAGTTTAATCACAGAATTTAAAACACCCCTTCCTTAACCAGTACATTTTTACCTCCAGCAATAACCACGGTCTTCCTTTTATCCCCTTATATCTTCCCACCTGCTTGCTTCTATGGGAAGTACTTTTGTTCCTTTTCTCCCACTATCTCATATACTATTTATTTCATTCAGTATATACAAAGTGGTTTGTAATTTTGTTACTAAATTATTATACTCCCTTTCAACACCCAGTTATTGTTTAGAGTAATCATTGACAGCTATCATTATTTTTTTTATCATTTTTTTTTATCATTGTGGTTTCTTCTCTAGCATTAGTGAATTCCCACACTATTTTTGCAAGTTTCAAAGCATGGAATGGACCTCTAGGACCTCATCTCTTTTGTCTTTGGCTATTATTACCATACCATACTATATATTTTTCTCATATCCCATAAGTGTGTGCTAACATTTCTATCCCTCTCCATCCGATTCATTTTGCTCACCATAATAATCTCCATACTCATCTATCTGTAAGAAAATTTTATGTCTTAATTTTCCCTAATAACTGCATAGTATTTCATTCATTGTAGCAATCTTATTGCCATGGATCAGTTTACCTAGCGATTATTTTTATTTCCTTTGGGTATTATTAATACATTATATAGTTTTATATTCCCAAAAGAGTGTGGCCATTCTATGTCTATCCCTCTCCTCTGGATTATTTTATTCAGCATAATATACTATATTTATGCATGTATAAGCAAATGTCATGACTTCTCTTTTTATAACAACTGTGTAGCATTCCATTGTGTAGATGTGCCCTTTTTTTTCGGTCACTAATTTGTTCTTGTACACTTGGGTTGTTGTTCTTCTTGTTTGCTAGTCTCTATGGTGATAGGTAATGTTGAACTACTGTTTTGTTTAGCATATCTCTGATGTTCAATGAAGTGCAAATTTTTTTCACATATTTTTGACAGTCTGCATTTCTTCTTTGAGAGGTTTTCTGTTCATCTTCTCTCGACATATTTTGGGGAAGCCCACACCTGGTGATACTCAGGGGTTACTTCTGGCTATGTGTTCAGAAATCGCTCCTGTCTTGGGGGACCATATGGGTCACCTGGGATTGAATAGAAGTCCATCCTGGGTCATCTGCGTGCAAGGCAAATGCCCTACATCTGCACTACAATTCCTGCCCCTCCACATATTTTTGAGATGTTGTTCTTTTTACTTTTTAATTTTTCTTAAGTTCTATTATTGGGTGGATATTTCCTCCAAATCAATGTTCAGTTTTTGTTTCCTGTCACCATTTCCTTTGAGGTTCAGAAGCTTCTTAGTTTAATGTAAAGCAATGTGATTATCATTGCTTCCATTTGCTTGGTCAGCATTGCTTCCTTCTTAAAGATGCCTTTAGCTTCATGTCAAGGAAAGTTCTGCTAAGATTTTCCTCTACCTATTTTGTGATTTCTAGCCTCATATCAAGGCCTTTAATTTATTTTGAATGAAAGAAATGAACAGATATGGAGCAAAGCAGAGTGGCCATGCTCTTCTGAGTGGCATACTGACATGGGTGTGAGAATGGCACTTCAGAGTCACGAAGAGGTCCCCTGTGCTGCTCTGTCTGGCAGCTTCAGTCCTTGAAACTTTGTGGCTGATGCAGCTGGAAGACCCCTTCCCTTATTCTGATGCTTCTCTTTCCCTCTGGCACACTGAAAATGTGTGTAGGAAATGTGGGTACAAAATGTGGGTTCAAAAATGGCACATCTGTGTCACAAAAATATTCCTGCTTCTATTTTCTGTTTGCCTCAATTTCATGGATCCTCATCATATTTTTGTCAAATATGCCAATATGGCATATCTCTGACAATGTCTCCTCACTATGCCCTGTAGAACAAGAAACAAATACAAATTTTATTTGTATTAAGTCACATTTTATTTGTATTAAGCATAAATCTTGATTCATAATTCCAATCTGTAGCAGTAATCTAGTTTCTGGAATTAATACCTATTAATTGTAGACATTTTTAGCAGTTAAGATATAAAAATAGCATATCATTCTGATTTGTGAAAGTCAGTTAAGCTAATGTTTTTTTCATATGTTTTGTTTTGTTTTAGATCCACATCTGGCAGTATTGTTCAGGACTTACTCCTTCTTACTTTCCTAACTCTGCACTCAGGAATCACTCCTGAAGGTTCTCAGGGGACCATATGGGGATTATGGGTATTTAACCCAAGTTTCATGCTTGCAAGTCAAGTGCCCTGCTTGCTTTGCTTTTTAGAGCTGGCCTATGTTAAGCTGTAAGTTTAGTCAATAATATGAGGGTCTATTCCCTCCTGTATGCTTTGTTATGTAAAAATCAAATATGAAAATATTTTCACATACATTTCATACTGCTCCAAAGATAATATTTTGCTAGATATAAAATTAAAATGTTGATTTAATCATATTCTTGATTTCTGACTACAAAATTAAATAATTTTCTTGGACTAAAAAGTAGTGATGTCAATCCTAGAAATAACACAATTTGAGACCTTAATCAGCAAATATTTTAATATCACACATCATTTTTTTGAGATTTAGGTCATAAAAGTTATATATAAGCACATAAAAGGTTTACTTATACAAATTTCTTTATATATGTATAAAAATAACGTTAAAATTTTATTTTCTTCCAGTGAAACTAAAGAACTAACTAAATATTTCATGTCATTTTACCTAAATACCAGAGTCCCAAAGATCAAAATAAAAAGAAGTTGCCAACTTATGTTTCTATTTTTTATCATGTGAAGACTTCATTTTTCCCATTCATTTAACAGAATCAGTGTTGTATTAGAAGACCATTGTTAAATCACTTTGAATATATACTTTGTGAGTGGCAATTTTCTGCATGCAATAAAGAAGCTGCCATTCATTGAACATGTAGGATTCTGAAAACTTTTCTAATCATATCTTCTTAATAAGATCCTTCATCTATAACATGTTTGACTTCAGAAGCTTTAGGATATTTACTGTACAGCTCATTTTGTAAGCATTTGATCTTTATCATTCAACTTTCAAAAAACATTTTGAATTGAATCAAACATTCTAAAGATCAAAAGAACTAATGGAAAATTAGTTACCACCACATAACTCCTTTTGTCAGAACATATAGCTAAATACCGTTCCTTTCATAATTAATTATTATTGTCATGTATGTTTGTTTCACCCTTTTGGTCTTTTCTAAATTATGACATTAGAAAGGCAATAAAGTATATTAGGGAATCTGGAAAGACAATGGTAAACTAAAACAATGACTAATAAAGGAAATAAAACAAAAATAATTAAAATAGTAAGATTTGCACCATTACTGATTGGCATAGTCTTTTGATATGAATATATATGCCATGTCAATTTATCTGTATGTTAAGAGAAAATTTGTCTAGAAAATAGGAAAGTATTATGAAAAGTCAAATTTAAAGCTATCAGAACCAATGGAAAGAAATAATGAGAAAATTGATTGATCTTCAAAATAGTGAGTGTGGAAATTTCTTGCATAATACACAAATCAAGCGTTCACAAATTGATTTAACACAAATTCAAGCTTAACATCATTGCATGGGATAGTAGGCTCTACCACAAAGTAATTTAAAATGGAAGGAATGTAAGCACTGTTAAGAAATAAGTTTATAAATTTAATAAAATTAAATACATTTTGTATTAAAAACAACCATAATTAAAAAATTAACTAGTTAGTCTTGCCTGGGAAAAGAGTGGAGAATTATTACTGAAATCAAATTCTATTGTTGAAAACAAATAAATTATATATGTTTAATAGCATAATATAGACAAAAATGATCATATATCACAAATTAATTAAGTGTAATTTTATACTTGCTGAGGACTAGAAAAAATAGAGAGTAAAACAATAAAAATGTAGTGACTTGTAGAGAATCAGTGAATTCAAATTTTCTGCATGTTAACATCCTATAATTCATTGACCATTTAAAAATATATAAACATGTCAAGATGTACTATATTTAAAAATAATGAAAACTTCAAAAAGACTATTTACTGAGATATAAAACCTGTACCAAAGATAAAACTTACTTTATTTAAATTATAAATTAATCTTTTCATCTCTGTTTTGAATAAAATAAACTAGGTTTTTTTCAGGTTCTTTCAACAAATCATATTTACAATGCTCTCGATAAACTTTGTCAGTAGAAGGCAGAAGTGTGCAATTTCAGGATGAAATTGAATAACTTAATTTTCTGTCCCAAAAAGCAAATTTTATTTACTTATATGGAGGACAGTATTATTTTAATAACCATACCAAATCTGAAATCGTGTTGGTGTCCATTGAGTCATGATACTATTCCTGAAATCATCTACTAGTGATCTTCCTAATAATAGCATAAGTCTATGATATGTGACTAAAGTCCCCATTATCTAGATTCCATCTACTTTACAATGCATTGGTTTAATCCCGACTGATCATCAGTCTTGAATTTTCCAATGCAGAACACAAACGCTCGCCTCCTGAAGGATTGACTCACTGACTCCCTCTTGTGCCTGTCCACTAACTGATTTGCCATAGTTCCTGGCTTGTGTCTTGGTTTACTCAGTACTTAGACAAAGGTAGATTTTATTTAAACTGAACAATTATGGCAATTAATATGTCACTTAATTATACTAATTTACATATGTAAATGATATTAAAACATCTTCAGAACAGTATTCCCCTTTCATGTTTATTTTGAGATATCAAAATATTCTTTGAGGGGCCGGGCGGTGGCGCTGGAGGTAAGGTGCCTGCCTTGCCTGCGCTGCCTAGGACGGACCGCGGTTCGATCCCCCGGCGTCCCATATGGTCCCCCAAGAAGCCAGGAGCAACTTCTGAGCGCATAGCCAGGAGTAACCCCTGAGCGTCACAGGGTGTGGCCCAAAAACCAAAAAAAAAAAAAAATATTCTTTGAAGTACTCTTTTTTTCTATTTCTTTGTTTTTACCTAGATATTCTCTTCAGAGTTATCTTTGAACTTAAAGTGACCTAGAGTTTCATGGATCACCAAAAAAATATCATTCACTAAAATTCACTACATTTCACTAAAATTAAGTGCGGCATAAATTTGTATTTAAGATGATTATTTAATATCAGGAAATTGAAATAGAAAAAAATGTAAGGCAAAAAAGTAAAATGTATTAACATCAATGTAATAGAAAATTTCACTAAATTAAGTTATATAGACTATTTAAATTGTTCCTTAAATCATAGCAACATATATTATGTATTATTTACTAAGACACAGTACAAATTTTGTGGACCAAATGAGACTAAGTCACATGAAAACTTTCCTCCCTGAATGTGCCCAAACTCAGTTGTCTCAAAAGAAAAGCAAAAATTCAGCACAAATCACTTTCTTTGCATATATGATTTGGAAAGAGTGTGCTGTTCTTATGCAGGAATAATAAAAACTCATCTGAAATCCAAGTTTTCAGATACCAATGAATAATATCTTAGCAACACCTGTTATGTTAATATTTATATATGCTTAAATATAACATAATACTTTACATAAAATTTCATTATGAAATTATATGTATGTGTTATCTTTAAGTTTTTATTGGTCTGATATGTTACTCCTTACCTTACGCATTACTCTCTTCCATTATGGCATTGATACTGGTCTTTCCAGAAATTATTTAGAAATTCACAGATATGGAATACTAAATATTATTAACAGCCTCATTATATGTAGCAACAATTCAATTTAGACAATTTAGCAAATGAAATCTGGACAGCTGGTAGCTAGGTTTATGTCTATACCCAAAAGTCATTTTAGACTTATGCAAGTAAAAAAAAAATGAAGAAGTGTGAAGTCTGTGAAACATGTTCTTGTTTTTTAGAGAAAAACTTTCCTTTTAACTATTTTGCTATATTTTGAATATTCAAATTATTTTAAAATATTCATTAAGGAAAAGGATTGGCTACTTCAAAATTCTATGAGCTTAAAAATGGGAAATAAAAAATGCTAAAACTGGAGAGATCTGGAGCAAAATATATTTCACATATGTCCTAAGAAGCAGGTAGAAAATTGTAAATGCAAAGTTATGTGGAAAACTCATTCTGGTTGCTTTCTGATAAGGCAAAACTGTCATTAAACCAGGGCATAATTCAGGTTAGTGCAATAGTCTCTGGAATATACTGACTTGGATTTCACATAATCTTAAAATCAAATCTTTTCTTTAAGGCCGTGTGTATGTGTGTGTGTCTGTGTTTGTGTTGTGTGTGTATCAAAATCCTTGAAATCTTGGAAATCAAAACAGAAAAACTCCTGACCAAAATATTGTAGGTAAGTACTTATAAAAACTATTGTATTCTGTATACAACAGGATAAGAGAGAGTAGAATAAACCTCTCTCAAATGGCAAAGTAGATGAAAAGTTGGTGACATCTGTCATTAAATTTCTTCTGAGAGAATAGATTATATTTGTTGGCAGAGAATCAAATGATTTGGGGACATTAAAATATGAAAACACACCTGAACCAGAGCAGTGGCGCAATAGTAGGGTGGTTGTCTTGTACACAGCTGACCCAGGACTGACCTTGATTTTGATATTTGGCATCCCATATGGTCTCCCAATTCAGGAAAAATTTCTGAGCATATGGTGAGGAGTAACACCTGAGTGTCACAGTGTGTGCCCCCTTCCCCCCCAAAAAACCAGAAGGGCCCAACTTATCAATTTTATAAACAAACTGAACACAAGAGAGCAAATTTTATTTTGAAGAAGTACTGCTAGTTAAAGACATTTTGAGTTAGTATCAAGATGGTAGGAACAGATTTAATAGTGATAAGACATAAAAACAGAAAACTGTTTTCATAGACCCACTTGCTCACACAAGAATAACAATATTTAAATGTGTGTCTCCTAATACAGAAAAGCTAAAAAAGACTGCAATGTGGCAATTATCAGAATACCTTATGTTTATGTCATAGTACATTTGAAACATCAAATATGGGCAATGATTATTTTTATATTTTATTTAAGAGTTTAGTTTTATATGTGCAATAAATTATAGAAAAGTTTCAAGAAGCATTTTAATTATTATTTTGATGATGACTTACAGATGTCAACTTCTCTGGATAAATGGTACAATATATTTGGAATATATTACCTTGAATACTTAAAACTCTTGTGTTTCAATGTGTATGTTAAATGCCTAGTAAAATAGATTTGGCAGTTAGAAAGTACCACTCTTATCTTACCTCAGATTTTACTCTTTCTAACAGTGTAAATAATTGTAATCTCTATTTTACCTTAAACAGTAATTTAGTTACAGTTTAATTATTAATTTACTTGTAAAATTAAAACTATGATGCCCATGATTCTAAAGTGATACAGTTTGATATTTCTCATCTCAGTTTGTTCTGGACTACTGTTTACCATATACTGAAACAATTATTTCATAAAGATTATCTTCATTAATATCCTGGCACACCTAGTACATTGTCAAAAAGGGGAATAGAGCTAGTCTTTACATATTTTTTTACTTTCTGAAAAAGTTAAAGCCTATCTTTATAATTTGTCAGACATGCTTCAAAGGAATTTTCTCACATTTGATCTAGCTTTCCCCAGTGGTATGGGAAACAAACATAAAAGCTATAAAAAATCAATTTTCAAGTTTTAAATATTAAATAATTAATTTAAAACAAGTATTTTATAAAATTAAAAACAAATCTAGAAAAAGCACATCTTATACCATTTAATAATTAATAAGGTTTTGTTTTAACTTTTCTGAAATTTTACAAGTATCAATAATGAAAAAATATTATGTCTTAGATATATGTCTAAAACACTAATAAATATAATAATATGCCATTCAAAAATATTGTAGTAAGCTATCGTTTTACTGTCTTAAAGATAAAATTGATTTTTAAAATATTATATAAATAACAAGTTATCAAAATGCTATTAACAGTAATAATAGTAAAGCAAATAGTGTCAGCACATAATTTAAAATCTAGTAGAAAACATTTAAAGTCACAAATAAATACAGTTTCAAAATGCTATTGCTAATGTAAATATAATTTTTTTTTTAGTTTTGGGGGGTCACACCCGAAAGCGCTTAGGTGTTACTCCTGGTTCTATGCTCAGAAATCACTCCTGGCAGGCTCAGGAGACCATATGGGATGCAGGGATTTGAACCACCATCAGCCTGCATACAAGGCAAACACCCTAACTCCATGCTATCTTTCTGGCCCATAATATAGATTTTAAGCAAATATGAATTAAAGAAACAACTTAACAGCAAATATATTAATGTGTCTAAATTTTGAAGAAGTGTTATAAATCAGTGAACTAGTATATAGATAGTTAAGATATATTCTTAAATTTTTTCATTATTTAGTTGTAATTTCATTACACTTTCAAAAAAGTAGAAGAACTCATAATTTTACTTGTTCTTATACTGTATAATAATCGATATTTTATTGAGCTGAAATGAGTATTTGGAAAATAAAAAAAAGGAAATTTTATTGCCCTTAACTTTTTTGTTATTTAGGTTATCCATAATATATGCTTGCATTCCTATCAGCACCTTGGATAAACAGAAAGCAGACATAGATTGCATTGAGAACATTATGAAAATTTTATATTTAATTCAATGCTCTTAAATATTCTTAGTTAAAAGAGTCATAAACTTAAGAATAATTTATATGGTGATTTGCAATTTTAATATCATTAAATTTATTTTCTTAAATTTATTACGAGTCTATGATGTATATGTATGTTTCTTGTAAATGTTTTAATAGGTAAAGAACTGGCAGTTTAAAAATCTCTTTTCTTCAATCTGCACTTATTTATTTCAATGCTGATTTTTTAATACATTTTGTTGTTTCATAAATGTATTTCTAATACAAAATGCAGAAAACATCAAGCCCAAAAACACAATCACATATAAATAAAGAAAATTATGATAGATAGCACAAATTTTTATTTAACTGATTATGTAATGCTTTGATCTGAGGAAACACTAATAAATATAAGAGAAAAATTAAAATAGCAGATAAAGTAATAGCAATTGAGCAATGTAGGTAATTTTCATTAAGAAAAAAGATCAATACTCATAAATAACTAGTTATATTAGCATAGAGGTTCACGTTAATCTAGTTACAGATGTTATAGAAATAAATGTAATCATATTCAACAAACCATTAGATAAATAGCATAGGTAATAGTCACATTTATAAATAGAAATGATTTCATATTTAGAGTAAAGTATATACAGTTATAATTAATAAAAGGGAAAATGTTTAAGATCATATCAGATGATCCTTATAATACTTATAATATATAATATTATTTTATCTATACAATATCATTTTATATTATAGGGTATTGTATTATAATTATTTACTATGATTATATAATACATAATAAATTATACACTATAATACTATAGCACTATAATATTATTGTACTAGGACCAAACTTAATTTGTTCTCTCAGATATTAGTATATTAATCTTGGCATAATATCTATAAATTTTCCTATAAATCGACATTAAAATACAGTTTACAGACTGAAGAGTACCCAAATACTATTATTACAGTCTTGGTGTTCACTGGTGTCTCGTTGATTTATTTTTTAACATTCTGCTATGTATTTCCTGATGGCATGAGCTATAATGATCAATGTGAATGAGATGTATTTCCTGTCTGAGTCAATATAAAAAGCATGAAAGTGAAACATTTCAGAAGGGTGAAGTCATTTTTACTTCTGTTTGAAAAAAAACATATATATACTGTACTGCTTTTGACCTTTTAGTATTTTCTTGTGGTTACTTATAACAACATTCCATTTCATAAGAAATAGCTCCTTCAAAAGTGGCATGAAATAAGCTAAAAGACTGAGTAGAGGGTAAATTCACTTAGTAATAACTTCTATCTAAAAGAAAATAAGAAAATCTATACATCATCAACTGCATTGCATTTTTATAAAGGAAAGTTTAATTTCATCAAGATCTTAAGTATTGTAAGATATATTTATAATCATTTCTTTCATAATATTTCTGACTTTAAATCATGCATGATTAGCATGATTGATCAAATTTAAATAACCCACTAGATATATGATTGTTGAGTCAATTTAATTTAAATAATCACAAAATTATGAAACTTAAAAATTAATTTTATTTCAATATTTTAGTGATTGTAATTTATATTATATTATCTAACACTTTCATATTGTATTAAATGAGTGAACTGAGTTATATACTTGCATAAGTTCAGGTATTAATAAATGTAGTGGGTTATTTTTAATTCCTAAATCTTATGTATCATCATAGACAGTATGAATACATAATGACAAACTCATCACAACCACATTATTTCCTGCCAAATATTTCTAAAATAAATTTCAACATCAATTTTTTTGATCATCTAATAAATCTCCTTTATTTTCTTAGTTCAGCAGAATAAAAAGCATAATGATTATATGAAACATAGCGATTATGCCCAGGTTAATTGTAATTCATGTATTGGTTTGAGAGCTAGATTCTAGAACATACATTTGATCTTTATCAAGGAAACATTCTGATATATTGTGACATTTTGCCTCTTTACTATTCATTTTTGTTCGCTTGTTTATTCTGCGTGACATGTTTTGCATGCTTTACTGTACTGAGAAAATGCAAAGACTGCCAAAAGTTCAAGATTACTGGTGACCCTATATAGGCACGGTTCAGTGATTTTCAACTTTTTTATGTTTTTGAATCAAAATCAATCACCCAACATAACTACTGGTATATAGATGAATTTTTAATTTAATTGATGTATGTATTTAAAGTAATATAAGTGATTAATTTTTAACTTAAATTATTAATAATTATTATTAGTAGTAATTATTACTTTAAATAATGTATCTATGTATGATGTATGATACTCTAGAATTTTCATTTAATTAAGTTCTCTAGGTTCTGTCACTATATAAAAACAACAGCAATAAATTAGTTAACATGACCATTGACCAAAATTTTCCAAGTGCCATACACATTCTTTTTTTAATTAATATTTGTATTTAAACACCTTGGTTACAAATATGATTGTAGTTGGGTTTTAATCATGTAAACACCACCCTTCACCAGTAACATTCCCATCACCAGTGTCTCAAATCTCCAAACATTCTAAGACCATTAAAAGCTTGACTTATTTATCCCTCAGAACCATCTTTTTTGAATATACATTACTTTAATCCTTTTTCTTTATTTTACTTTTTTCTTTTTGTCCACACCCGATGACCCTCAGTGGTTACTCCTGACTTTGCGCTCAGAAATCGCTCCTCGTTTGGGGGACCATATGGGACGCCAGGGGATCGAACCAAGGTCTGACCTACGTTAGAGCGTGCAAAGCAAACACCCTACCACTTGGGCCACTGCTGCAGCCTCACTTTAATTTATTTAAATACCGTGTATCACATAGCTGACATAGTGGATTATAATACATTTATTTCCAGGTAATTGTGAGAAAAATTATTTTAAAAAAAGAAAAGAAAGACAGAAAAAAAGTAGACAAAAGATAAATGTAAAGATGTTGACTTATACCCTGAATATTTTAAAAATTAAATATATAACTTCCCTACTATTAAATTCCTATAATTTTAGTTTTATAAATAATTATTTGTGGTTTGTTTTTAATAAACTAATTGAGACTTCTCTATCATAATTATTCAAAAATGATAAGTGTAATTTAGTATAGTAAATGAGGTCAGAGATTACTGGAAAAATTAATAACATATGCAGATGGATGACACTTCATAAAATAGTTTATCAGGGGAATGTCTTATATTACAAGTTTCACTGTCCGAGAAGTCTGTATCAGCATTAAAATAATTTCTTGATTATAAAGTAATTACATATCTTCTGCATCATGGATACACTTCTGAAAATATAGAAATGAGGGAATTGAAATTCTCATAACATGAACCAAAGTACTTTTGTAATAACAAATGGCTATCATGGACTCTAAATAATTAACAGAATATAACAAAAATAACAATATATAAGTAATATAAATAATATAGGCATATAGATTTATTGAGCCAAGAAAATATATTAAATAACGCTATTAAATACATTTCTTATAATAATAAAATGATCAATTGTATATTAAAATATTTAAAAGGCATATTTTAATACTAAACTAAGGAGCATTAGAGTGGGAATCAAGCATCAACATTTAAAAGCAACCTTGCAATTTCTAAATGAACTAATAATTTAGATCAACATTATGATGATAGAGTCTATAGGGATAAGCACCTTTAGTTTGGGACTTAGGGATTTATCTGTCAATGGTATCAAGAAATGCTTTAAATAGATGATTTAATATCATCAGTTTCTGAAATTAAAAATAGAATACAACAAACATTGAGATAAACAGATTTAAGAAAAACAAATTAAAAGATGTACAAACTCAGAACAATTTCATATTAATTTTTGTTTATATTTTATCATCAAAAACATGAGACTTAACTGGATTCTTTTTAATTATAAGTTTCTCATAGTTACACTATAAAGTAGAATGAATAGGAAGGGTAAATAACTGAGTTAATTTATAGTGGAGAAAAATTATGACTAAGGATAGCATTCATTTTAAGAGTAAACACTACTATTTTAGGATGTAACTAAAACTGAATATTATTTACATGCAGTTCCTTCTTTTGCATTTTTATCACAATTTTATTATTTTCTTTTTTTCACCCATTTTTTTTTTATTTAAACATCTTGATTACATAAATTATTGTGATTAGGTTTCAGTCATGTAAAGAACCCCTCCTTCACCACTGCAACATTCCCACCACCAATGTCCCAAATCTCCCTCCATCTCACCTCACCCCCACTTGTACTCCAGACAGGCTTTCCAGTTCCCTCATTCATTCACATGATTATGGTAGTTCTCTGTGTAGTTATTTCTATAGCGTATTCACCACTCTTTGTGGTGAGCTTTATGCAGTGAGCTGAAAGTTCCAGCCCTCCTCTCATTGTCTCTGAGGATTGTTACAAAAATGACTTTTATTTTTCTTAAAACCCATAGATGAGTGAGACTATTCTGCGTCTCTCTCTCACCCTCTGACTTATTTCACTCAGCATGATAGATTCCATGTACATCCATGTATAGGAAAATTTCATGACTCCATCTCTCCTGACGGCTGCATAATATTCCATTGTGTATATGTACCACTGTTTCTTTAGCCATTCATCTGTTGAAGGGCATCTTGTTCGTTTTCAGAGTCTGGCTATTGTGAATAGTGCTGCAATAAATATCGGTGTGAGGAAGAGGTATTTGTATTGTATTCTTGTGTTCTTAGGGTATATCCCTAGGAGTGGAATAGCTGGGTCGAATGGGCATTCAATTTCCAGATTTTGGAGGAATCTCCATATCACTTTCCATAGAGGTTGGACTAGACAGCATTCTCACAAGCAGTGGATAAGAGTTCCTTTCTCTCCAGATCCCCGCCAGCACTGATTGTTCCCATTCTTTGTGATATGCGCCAATCTCTGTGGTGTGGGGTGGTATCTCATCCTTGTTTTGATTAGCATCTCCCTGATGATTAGTGACGAGGAGCATTTTTTCATGTGCCTTTTGGCCATTTATATTTCTTTTTTTTATCAATGTGTCTCTTCATTTCTTCTCCCCATTTTTTTTTTATGGGATTAGATGTTTTTTTTTCTTGTAAAGTTCTGTCAGTGCCCTGTATAATTTGGATATTAGCCCCTTATCTGAAGGGTGTTGGGTGAATAGTTTCTCCCACTTGGTGGGTGACTCGTATCCTGGGCATTATTTCTTTTGAGGTGCAGAAGCTTCTCAGTTTAATGTATTCCCATCTGTTGATCTCTGTTTCTACTTGTTTGGAAAGTGCAGTTTCCTCTTGAAGATGCCTTTAGTCTCAATGTCATGGAGTGTTTTACTGATGTGTTGTCCTATGTACCTTATGGTATCAGGTCTGATATCAAGGTCTTTAATCCATTTGGATTTTACATTTGTACATGATGTTAACTGGGGGTCTATGTTCGCTTTTTTGCAAGTGGCTAACCAGTTCTGCCAGCACCACTTGTTGAAGAGAGTTTTCCTACTCCACTTAGGATTTCTTTCTCCTTTGTCAAAAATTAGGTAATTGTATGTCTGGGGAAAGTTCTCTGAGAACTCAAGCCTATTCCACTGATCTGAGCGTCTGTTTTTATTCCAATACCATGCTGTTTTGATAACTATGCTTTGTAGTACAGTTTAAAGTTGGGGAAAGTAATGCCTCCCATTTTCCTTTTCCCTAGGAGTGCTTTAGCTATTCGAGGGTGTTTATTTTTCCAGATGAACCTCATAATTGCTTGATCCACTTCTTTGAAGAATGCCATGAGAATTTTTAAGGGGATCGCATTAAATCTGTATAACGCTTTGGGAAGTATTGCCATTTTGATTATGTTAAACATGTCAATTTATGAGCATGGTATGCGTTTCCATTTCTGTGTGTCCTCTCTTCTTTCTTGGAGCAGGGCTTTATAGTTTTCTTTGTATAGGTCCTTCACGTCTTTGGTCAAGTTGACTCCAAGATATTTGAGTTTTTGTGGCACTATTGTGAATGGGATTGCCTTTCCGACTTCCATCTCTTCCCTATCATTATTGGATTTATAAAAAGGCCATTGATTTCTGTAGGTTGATTTTGTAGCCTGCCACCTTGCTATATGAATCTTTTGTTTCTAGAAGCTTTTTGGTAGAATCTTTAGAGTTTTCTAAGTAGACTATCATGTCATATGCAAATCAGGAGAGCTTGACTTCTTCCTTTTATATCTAGAGTCCTTTGATATCTTTTTATTGCCTGATCATTATAGCAAGAACTTCCAATACTATGTAGAAGAGGAGATTTGAGAGCGGACAGCCTTGTCTTGTACCAGAATTTAGAGGAAAGACTTTTAGTTTTTCTCCATTGAGGATAATATTTGCCATTGATTGAGAAAAGTTCCTTCCATTCCCATCTTGCTGAGAGTTTTGATCAAGAATGGGTGTTGCACCTTATCAAATGCTTTCTCTGAGTCTATTGATATAATAGTGTGATTTTTATTTTTCTTGTTGTTGATGTTCTGTATGATGTTGATAGATTTATGGATGTTAAACCATCCTTGCATTCTTGGGATAAAACCTACTTGGTCATAGTGTATGATCTACTTGATGATGCATTGGATCCTAATTGCCAGGATTTTGTTGAAGATCTTTGCATCAGCATTCATCAGGGATATTGGTCTGTAATTTTATTTTTTGGCAGCATCTCTGTATGGTTTCCATATCAAGGTGATGTTGGCTTCATAAAAGCTGTTTGGGAGTGTTCTCGTTTTTTTCAATTTCATGGAAGAACTTGGCTAGTATTGTTAGTAGCTCCTCTTGAAAGATTTGAAAAAATTCATTAGAAAATCCATCTGGGCCTGGGCTTTCCTTTTTGGGCAGATGTTTGATTACAGTTTCAATGTCCTCAGTAGTGATGGGGGTGTTAAGATATGCTACATCCTCCTTACTTAAATGTGGAAGGTTATAAGTGTCCAAGAATTTTTCCATTTCTTCTAGGTTCTCATGTTTAGTAGCATAAAGTTTCTGATTACCCTTTGGATCTCTGCAATATCTGTTGTGATCTCCCCCTTTTCATTTCTCATATGGGTTATCAGATTTCTCTCTCTCTTTCTATGTGAGTTTTGCCAATGTCTATCAATCTTGTTTATTTTTTCAAAGAACCAACTTCTGCTTTTGTTGATCTTTCAGATTGTTTTTTGGTTTTCCACTTCATTGATTTCTGCTTTTAGCTTTGTTATTTCCTTCTGTCTACCTATTTTTAGTTCCTTTTGTTGGTCATTTTCTAATTTTTTTGAGCTACGTCATTAAGTTATTCAGGTATGCTCCTTCTTAATTCCTGATGTGTGCTTGTAGAGCTATAAATTTTCCTCTCAGGACTGCTTTTGCTGTGTCCCATAGATTCTGGCAGTTTGTGTCTTCATTCTCGTTTCCAGAAAAGTTTTGATTTCCTTTTTGATTTTATCTTGGACCCACTGGTTGTTCAGTAGCAGGGTGTTTAATTTCTAATTGTTAAAGTTTTTCTTCAGTGTGGCTTTGTAGTTCACAACTAATTTCAGAGCTTTGTGGTCAGCAAAGGTAGCCTGCATGATTTCTATCCTCTTGATTTTATGGAGGTATGTTTTATGTGTCAGCATGTAGTCTATTTTTGAGAATGACTCATGTACATTGGAAAAGAATGTGTATCCAGGTTTTTTGGGATGGAGTGTCCTGTATATATCTACTAGTCCTTTTTCTTCCATAACTCTTTTCAGGGCTAGTATGTTTTTGTTGGGTTTCAATCTGGTTGACCTATCAAGTGTTGATAGGGCCGTGTTGTGGTCTCCAACAATTATTGTGTTATTATTGATTTCTTCTTTCAGATTTGTCAGTAATTGTATTAGATAATTTGCTTGTCTCTCTAGGGTGCATATATGTTTAATAGTCTGCTTTCTTCCTGTTGCACATATACCTTGATTAGTACATAGTGTCCATTTTTGTCCCTTACCACTTTTCTGAGTATAAAGTTGGTGTCATCAGATATTAATATGGCCACCCCAGCTTTTTTGAGGGTGTTGTTTGCTTGAATGATTTTCCTCCAGCCTTTGATTTTGAGTCTATGTTTGTTCTGACTATTCAGATGTGTTTCTTGTAGGCAGTAGAAGGTTGGATTCATCTTTTTGACCCATTTTGCCACTGTATGTCTTTTAATTGGTGAATTTAGTCCATTGACATTGAGGGAGATGATTGTCATAGGATATAATGTCATTTTCATAGATAAGTTTGCTGTATTTTTTGGTCTCTCTTGTCTTAGAGTAGACCTGTCAGTTTTTCCTTTAAGGCTGGTTTATTATCTGTGAAGTTTTGAGCTATTGTTTATCCATGAAGCTTTTCATTCTTCCTTCAAACCTGAATGTGAATCAGGCTGGATGTAGTATTCTTGGTGAGGCATTCATTTCATTCAGTTTTGTCACAATATCCTACCACTGTCTTCTGGCCTTGAGAGTTTCTTGTGACATGTCTGATGTAAGTCTTAGGGATCCTCCTTTGAATGTCATTTCCCTTTTTGATCTTGCTGCTTTCAGTATTCTATCTCTATCTATAGGATTTGTCATTGTAACGAGAATGTGTCTTGGGGTGTTTTTCTTTAGGTCTCTTTTAGCTGGTACTCTTTGGGCACACAGGATTTGATTGTATGTAGTCTTTAACTCTGAGAGTATCTCTTTGATGATGTCTTTGACAGTTGATTCTTCCTGGAGATCTCCTTCCTGTGTTTCTGTGACTCCAATGATTCTTAGGTTGTTTCTGTTGAGTTTATCAAAGACTTCTATTTTCATCTGTTCACATGCCTTGAGTACTTTTTCCATTGCCTGTTCATTTGTCTTAAATTTCTTTTCCAATTTCTTCTGTTGTGTTGAGTTTTTCTGCTTCACATCTTCCAGTACTCCGATTCTCTCCTCAGCTGCCGATATCCTGTTGGTGAGGCTATTCATTGAGGTTTTCAGTTGAGCAACCGTGTTTTTTAGATTTGTTATTTCTGTTTGGAGTTTTCTGATTTCTGTCTTTGTGTTCTGTTCAGATCAATCTATTTTTTTTTTTGAGTTCTATGAACATCTTCCACATTTCTATTCTAAACTCCTTATCTGAGAGGTTAATCAGGTGGTTGGAATTTATTAGGTCATCTGAGCTTTCATCTTCATTCTTTGTGGATGGTGTTTGCCTGCAAGTTTTCCCCATTGTCACGCTCGTAGTGTGGTTTTTCCTGCGTGTTGTGGTGGGGTTCATTGGTTTGAAAGAGTGTGCGGCCATGAAGCGAAGCAGCCAAGCTCTTCTGCTGCCTCTAGTTGACAGTCCTCAGAGTGAGCAAAGGCACAGCAGGGTGGAGCCTCCGCAGGTCAGAGACCTCAGCTTATTGGATAGCGACCCCTGCAGCCAGAAAATACTTACTGGGCAGCTTCAAAATGCAGTTTTTTTGGGGTGTGCTCCCTAGGCCTCTGACGAAACCTTCAGGGATTCAGAAACACAGGCAAACAGGCACAGGCAGAAGTTTCCCTTGAAGTCCTCAGAGTGAACAAAGGCACAGCAGGGTGCAGCCTCCACAGGCCAGAGACCTCAGCTTATTGGACAGCTACACCTGCAGCCAGAATGTGCTTACTGGGCAGCTTCAAAATGCAGTTTTTTGTGGGTGTGCTCCCTAGGCCTCTGAGGAAATCTTCAGAGATTCAAAAACACAGGCAGACAGGCACAGGCAGGAGAAGTTTTCTACATGCAGTTCTTACACAAAACTTGGAAATCTTCAGAATCACAGGCAGACAGGCACAGGCAGGAGAAGTTTTCTACATGCAGTTCTTACACAAAACTTGGTTTATGAGAAATATTCCTCAAAAAACACCAATTTAATAAAAGCTATCAAAAACAAAATAAAATATGAGAGTAGTCATAACTAGTGATTGACAATTTGACAGTCTACTAGGTATTTGTTATATGAAGAGTGCTCTCATAAAAGTATGTTGGCACACCTATATTTATATCAGCAATATTCATAATAGTGCAAACACTGAATCAACCTAAATTATTAATAATAATTGACAGGATCAAGAAGCTGTGGTATATATTCAATCAAGTACTATTTTTTCACTAAAAAACAATAATTACATTCTTCTTCTGAAACAAATGGTTAAAATATCAGGTAATTATGCTAAATTAAGTACAAAAGAAAGAGAAAGAGAAATGTCAAATAATTTACTCGTGGAAAGAATAGGAATACTAAAAATCAAAACTTAAAATAAGATTTAAGTCTTGACACATGAAATGTATGATAATTATTGAGGTAGAGTGAAAAGGTGGGCAGAATATTTGGGCTCTTTTTGGTGATAGGTCACCCTGAAATCTAGGGTTATGTGGTGAGTCCTATACAAGATGGATATAGAAAACAATACCCCCTAATTTATTAACAATACTGGTATGTATATGAGAATTTATAATGGATATAATGAATACTTAAAAAAATGAACGTGAATCTGAATGTAGATGGAACCATTATTCTAACTCATGCTATTGTATAATATTCCTTCTTTCAAAATGCTCAGCAGCTTGGTAAAGCCACAGGGAAACTATTTTGAAAGAACTACAAAATTATATTTATATTAAAACCTGTATATTAAAATCAGTTTAAATAAGATGGGGCATGGTATTAGAAATGTAATAATCTATTTATCAAGGACTAGGCATAAGAAATATATAAATATGAACAAATATGCTGAATAACCATTAATGTAATGTAAGACTAATCATGTAAGACTAACCAGAAATAAAATTACCTAAGATATTTAACATGGTTAAAAATGGGGAAATTGAGGCAGATTTATATCACAGCAGTTTGGGCATTTTTCTTGCATGAAACCAACAAGGGTTTGATGCCTGGCATCTCATCTGGTTTCCATGAGCCCATCAGGAGTGATTTCTGAGAGCAGTGCCAGGAGTAAATCCAAAACACTGCCAGTGTGGCCCAAAAACCAAAAACTCTAAATGGAAAAAATTGGAAAAAATGAAAACATATTTTAAAAATTCTATAAAACACATGTATACTATTAAAACATTTAATAAAAACAAATTGATTAAAAGAGTTATAAATTCTAAAAGGTAGAGAGTTTGGTAAGTAATAGCAACATTTTGATAGAAGCTTTGATATTTAGGACAAGAATGATAGGAACTACATTGCAATGAGAAAGTCACGAACTTCTGAGTGTATAGATTAATAATGATAGGCTAGTGCTGGGTTAAAGATGCCATTTAATTTAGAACTTGGAACTTGTCTAAGCCATTTTTTAAAAATAATATTATTTAAACAATGATTAAAAACATAATTTTAGTTGGGTTTCAGTCATAAATGAACACCCCCCCCTTCACTAGTGGAACATTACCATCACCAATGTCCTAATATCTGTTCTTCTTCAGGCCTGCATTTGAGATAGACTTTCTACTTACCTCACTCATTAACATAGTTATGATAGTTCTCAATGTAGTTATTTCTTTAACTGTACACAGCACTCTTTGTGATGAGATTCATATCATGAACTGGTCCTTTAGGCCCTCATCTCTGGGAATTATTTCAATAATGTATTTTATTTTCCTTAAAAGCCATAGATGAGTGAGACAATTCTAAGTTTCTCTCTCTCCTTCTGACTTATTTCCCTCAGCATATAGATTCCATGTATATCCATGAATAGGAAAAGTTTATGACTTTATCTCTCCTGATGGCTGCATAATATTCCATTGTGTATATGTACCACAGTTTTTTTAGTCATTCATCTGTTGAAGGGCATCTTGGTTGTTTCCAGAGACTCACTATTGTATATAGTGCTGTGATGAATATAGGTGTGAGGAAGGGATTTTTGTATTGCAATTTTGATTTCCTAGGGTATATCCCTAGGTATGGTAAAATGTCAATACTCCCCAAATCATTGTACAGATTTAATGCAATCCCTCTAAGGATGCCAATTATATTCTTTAAAGAAGTGGATCAAACAATGTTAAAATTAATTTGGAACTAAAAAACACCCACGGATAGATAGAGCAACCCTTGGGAAAAGAAATATGGGAGGCATCACTTTCCCCAACTTTAAACTGTATTGCAAAGCTATAGTCATGGTACTAGAATATTCAGAGACTGTTCTCCAGATATACAATCTATTAATTTTGATAAGTGGCGATAAATGCAAAATAAAGCACAGAAAGCCCCTTCAACAAGTGGAGTTATCACAACTGGTTAGACACTTGCATATCTCATATCTTATATCTCCATCTAACAACCTGCTCAAAGATAAAATGCAAATGGATTAAACGTCTTAATATCAGACCCTTCTAAATCATAAGATATATAGAACAGTACATAGATAAAACACTCCAAGACATTGAGAGTAAAGGCATCTTCAAGAGGAAAGCACTCTCCAAAAAATTCCAAAGATAGACAAATGGAACTACATTAAGCTGAGATGCTTTTGCACATCAAATGAAATATTGTCTAGGATACTAATACCACCCATAAAATGGGAGAAGCTATTTATCCAATACTCATAAATAAGGGGCTAATATCAAAATATACAAGATACTGACAGAACTTTACAAGAAAAAAAAATCTGACCTCATCAAAAAATGGGGAGAAAAAATTAACGGGAAATTTCTCAAAAAAGAAATACAAATAGCCAAAAGACACATGAAAAATGCTCCATATCACTAATCATCAGGGATATGCAAATCAAAACAACAATGAGGTACTAGCTCACACTACAGAGCCTGGCACACATCACAAAGCACAAGAACAATCCATGCTAGTGAGGATGTGGGAGAAAGGACTTTTCATTCACTGCTTGTGGAAATGCCATCTAGTCCATTTTTTTTTTAAATTTCCACTTCTCTCACTTTCTGGTATAAATTTGATGACCTTTAACCACTGCAGTTAAGCCACTCAATATTTTGTCAATAGTCCTCATAATCAGACACTTTACCAGTAACAGCCACTTTTCCCAATATCTCAGGAGAGGATCTTCTTTCAAAAATGTAAATAAAAAACCTCAATTGCAAATCATGCATGATTTTCTCTGAGCATCTCGGAACTAAACTAGGGTTTCACTTTGGTCTTTTCTGGATATAGAATAAGAAAAAATGTTTCTCTTGATAAAATACAAAAAAATTATCTGCAAAGAATTCTGGTAAATATTGTCAATAGATAGCATTGAGTATAACATACTTGACCAGCTCTATATTTGTGTGTGTGTGTGTGTGTGTGTGTGTGTGTTTTCCTATCCTTAATGCCCTTCTATATGGCTACAAGGTTTCAGGAATATGCATTGTGAGAAAAATATTATCCTTTCTCTATAATTAAAAGTTCAAACTTTTATTCAAATGGGAGTAACTCTTAACATTGCAATATATACTTTCAAGTTTTGCCTGTGAGTTTCAGCCCTTGTTACACATTAAATTGACCTAAAGAATTTTCAGATTTTAATAAAGAAATGTAAGGAGCATCCTACTTGATTCTGACTTAATTAAGTTGAGATGGGGCCAAGCATTAATTTTTTTTAATTTAAAGATCACCAGGGAGTTTATAATATACTAATAGAGAAATAAAAACCCCTGAGTTTGAACTTTCAGTAAAGAAATAAATACATTAAGATTTTTCAAATGTCAGTTAATCTACATATTTTAACTTCAAAGCTTTTTATAGCCATTGTCTTCACTTCTTGATATTTACAGCATTAGTTTTCTCAAATATTTATTTCACTCATTTTTCAGCAAGAATAGGCATTTTATTGTTCTACACAGGTAGGCCACATCTAGTACCCATTGATGTGATTGATTTCAGTGAAAACTAGCCTTAAACTGGCTAATCTTTCAGAATACTGAATGAATTAAAATAGTTCCCAAATTTATTTTCTTTTGTTTATGTGTGTGAATGATCTCATTGCATTAATAATGAAGTTTTAGGGCCAAACAAAAAATTATGTAGTAACATTAGAATATATTATACTTTCACTAATTGTTAACTATATAGCATTTGAGTATAACATATATATATATTTATATATATGTATATATATATATATAGCATATATAGTATAGATACTAGATTATCATTATTTACATTTGGCATCTCTATTTTTTATTTAAAAAGTGTCTAAATATTAAACCTTTGAATTAGCATTATAACCAAATAGCATGCCAATTTAAGACAATTCTTCTACTACTTGTATCATAAGCCAAATAACATGGCCTCTATGATGAGTTGCTCTGTTGCTAGTCTTGGATAAAGATTTTGTCATAGATTTAATCAGAGGAACAATTAAGATTTGCAATGAATCTCAAATACTGGTAATATTATAGTTCAAAATGTAAGGTAAGTATTACTGATTCTATTGTGTCTGACGAGGTTAAGGCCAATTTTTTACGGAGGTATAGAAAAGAAGAAAACTTAATATGAAAAATAATTTGTAGTTGTACTTATGGTTACTTTGGAAGACAGAAAATTGAGATGTTAAATTGAGTATAAGAGGAAGTTCATTATCTAAGATATTGTAAGATTCTTAAGGTGAGCATTTTTCACAACAATGACACCTCTTGGATTACCACAATTCATAGGAAAATGCCTCAATGTTTATGTCTAGTACCACTTTGCTTAAGAAGTAGGTCTTCCCTAAACACACTCAGGTACTTATCCTTCAATATACCAACAATTTGCATTTTTTGTTCTGAGGTCTTTGGAAAGTATATTGTTAATAGGCAAATAATGAGTTAGATAACTGAGGTAAAAGAAGAAAGTATATACTACTTTCTGATATTTCATTATTTATCACAGAAGAAATCAGCCAAGAGGAAAATCAAAGAGATTTTATTATGCACTAATTTCTCAAAAAAGAAGTAAAAATGATCATTGAAAAACAGTATCTCTCTATCTTGATTAAATATTTCACACTGATCATTTAAATAATTCTAATTAAAAAATGACATAATGAAAATAAGTGTTTGGAGAACACATTTTCTTCACATTACTTTTAAGTGGCACTGAATGACACCTTAAAGAAGACAAATAACAGAAAGTTTAACTTCAATTTAAGTACAGTTGATTAAATAAATAAAATAATTGTTAGGTTTTAAATATTGCCTATAAAGGATTTGATTTGGAGAGATAGTTTGTAGATAAAATAATATAATAAACAAATAAAGTGGCAAGAGAGATTAGGTAGAACACTTAAGTAGTCACCCAGGTTTGATCCTTTTCAACACCACATATGACTTCCCCAAGAACTGCCAAGAGTGATCTCTGATCACAAAGCCAAAAGTAAGCCCTGAGCATCATGTGTAGTTCCAAAACAACAACGAAGAAATAAAATTAAAAACAAATTAAAGAATGTAGTGCTAAAATGATAGCTCATTGGACTAAGAGTATAATGTGTAGGCTGGAGGTGCTCACATTTGCTCCCTAGAAACTCCTGGAAAAATATCCAGAATCAGAGCTCAGAGCAGCCTCCAGCACCATTTTCAAATTTAAAGCCATACCTATATAGTTATAATAGAGAAAAGTAGAAATAATTCCAGTATATTTGACCATGAAATAGTATCGAGTGGTGATTTTATTGCAAGGCAACACTAACTTCTATTTTTTCTAAATAACTGGCAGTTCTGTACATTACTGGTCCCTATTCTTCTATGTCCAAAACATTATAAGCATTTCCTTTAAATCTAATTTACCCCATCTCCTGCATTAAAAAAGATAGCATAAACTAATATTTATTTCAAATTTTAAATTTTTAAATAATTTTTAAGTATGATCCAAAGATATCACACAAAAAAGGCTATGGCACTGTTTTTTTTCTTTTCCTTTCTTTACACTCAATTAAGAAATGTTTCCTTCTTTGAGTCAGTCTTTTATCATCTCTTAGATTCACTGTTGTAGATTTCTCCTTTATACTAAGTTGGTAGCAGAGAATACTGATGAGAAAAATTCTCATTTTTAAACTGCTCATTTCTTCAAGCACAGAAAACTTGATCTGCATTTTTATAGATGCTTTCCAATCTGACCTAATTCATAATAGGGTGATAAATAGATACATGGCATAAGAAAGAAAATAGAAATTTTGCTTTCTAGATTTTTCACGATTGGAAATAAAGTAATAGAACACAAAAGCACACTTTGTTAAAAATGATATCTGAATGCTATAGGATTTTTATATCTTTTTTTGTTTGTTTTTTTTTGGGGGGGTCCACACCCGTTTGATGCTCAGGGGTTACTCCTGGATAAGCGCTCAGAAATCGCCCCTGGCTTGGGGGAACTATATGGGACACTGAGGGATCGAACTGTGGTCTTTCCTTGGCTAGTGCTTGCAAGGCAGACACCTTACCTCTACCATCACCTCACCGGCCCCGGATTTTTATATCTTGATATGAGTTTCTTTATGTGATAATAGGTACAGTTTTCAATGCATAACCACTTAAGATATTTTTATGGGGAAAACAAGGAAAGAGAAATTATACATAGAATAAGGTTTTCTTTTTCAGTTTTGCTTTTATATATGTACAGATGGATCATAAAAAACAAATTTCAAAATAAGTGGCTTCTCTTAATGTGAGAATTCTACAATTTTTGTGATTAAAATTGCAAGCACCAATTGACTTCGTACTTCACTGGATCTGTATTATTTTTCATAATAAACATCAAATTAATACATAGCTTCACAGTTTTATAATACACTAAATCTAGAGAAGTTCCACTATGTATATAGGTTATTTCATAATTCGATAATATTTGCAATTACCTTGCATATTTTTAATAAAACACATTTACTTTTGAAGACGTATAATTCTCTAAATAAACATTTTCTTACTTGCAATGTTTCAAACATTTAAGTAGTGATTGTCCTTTTAATATTTAAAATAAATTATCTATAAGAACAAATGACAGTAGTAATATAACTAGAAAGGCTTGTATTGTTTCTGCTATGAGGAACCCAGTAGAACTACAATAAGCTAGTCTGATTTATCTTAGGATGTGATAATTGAACTACAATGTGTGATCAAGTATAAGAAAAAACTGAACAGGCAAATATTGACATGGTGAAAATAAATGTCAAGTTATTAATGTGATTGCATATTTACTTATATGTGAGCTCTCCCATTGAAATAGAAAACTACTCACAGGTAATATACTAAGAAACAAAGAGACAAAGTAAAGTATGTAGTGATAATTATTTGCATTTTAAAACAGGCTTCCATAAGAAAAATTAGAAGATAGGGATAGAGTAATAAATTGAGACAAAGAAAAATTAAGTGCTTAAATTTAATAATGTGTACCTGAAATTTGTCTGATCTTATAATCCACTGCCACTTCAATTAAAAGTAAATAATATTTACCTTTAATGTGAAAGTTTTTAAAAGATATCCAGGATCGAGCTTTGAATAATGCGTCTCATATTTGTTGAATTTCTTACAGTACTTAGTATATTCTTTTACTGATTCTCAAGTCTAAGTAAACAAATAAAATTTACTAGGACAGTCTTTTTATACACATTATTTACTACTAGACATCATCAACATGCATTTTGTGTACAGTAATATACCCATATATTTTGATAAACTTAAACATGATTGAAGAAATTGAAATTAATAGAATATATAAACAAGTAGAGTGCTTGCTTTGCACACAGCTGACCAATGTTCAATTACCAGCATCACATATAGTCCTTCAAGTTATCAGGGTAGATCATTGACTCATGAGTAGCTTTGAGTACCATCAGTTGTTCCCCTTGGATATTTTATTTGATTTTTTTTTGTATTGTTGTGGTGTTTAAATTTCTTTTTCCCTTTACTCTCTCAAATTGAGGTGGAGAGCCTCTTCTAGAAGGACTCCGCCCATTTTCGGCTTATTTGATTTTTACCCTATTTTATTGCTTTTCTTTTCAACCAAAACCACATAACTTGAACTATCTAGATCCGCCTCTCAAATAGAGGGGGGAATAATGGAGGATATCAAGACCAAACAGTTGTATGATCACTAAGTTTCTAACAGTGGGGCCCCACTGGGCTGGCGTAGATTTTCCCAGCCTGACGTCACAAACAGGAGACCTGCCTTCTTTGAAGTACTACTTATAGCCAGTTTTCACTTTAGGAGGCATTTCCTTGGAGCTCTGGCCCCTTGAACGAGCCTCTGGGAGAGCGGATTATCTGCACCCTTTTTGGCCCACTCCTAAGAGGTTTAGGAGACAGGACAGGAGACAAACACACACAGGCAGCACTCACAGTTTCTCAAAGTTGGGCCCCACTTGGCTGGCCCACATCTATTTTTAGAGATGGTTATAGTTTTATTACTTCTATTGAATAATTATAGTAACATAAACTGCCAAATGTTTCTCAATGATAGAAAATTGAAATATGAGATACATATCCAAATGTATACCTTCTGTTCTTGTTTTTCATATTAATTTAACAAGTATTATATTCCTATTTTTTAGGCATTGAAACTAAAATGTGTAATATTGATTTATTTACCTCTAACTTTTTAAGTTTTGTCAAAAAATAAAAAATCAAATAATATTTATATTTCATAATTAATCCAGTCTTCAAGAAATAGTATTTTAAATGTTTCTACATAAAGACATAGGTTGAGTTTTTAAATAAGGTTTTCCTCAGTTAGTTTAAGAAAGCATACTCTGAGTATGATCTTCTTTCTCCATTTTGTGATAATTTTTTGGTACCTAGAAAAATAGGGTGAATTGGATTAAACTGGATTTTAAGACTGTTAAAAAATTTGTCTAACTCATCCCAGTATTTACAATAAAAATGTGGCTACCTATGCAGCAAAGGGAAAATTAATAGCCTAGACCACTCTGGAAAGATGTTTGAAGGAATAATGTGAGTTATGAGATGCTGAAATAAACATGCAGGGAAAATTACCCCATATTGTTTTAAAACTGGCCAGGGAACTTGCTTTGAAGGCTTGGGAAAAAGTTGAGTCTGAAACTAAATACAAAAATACTTATACTAAGATTATTCAGGGAGATACAGAGACATATGCTAATTTTCTAGGTAAATTAAAAGAAGTTATTAAGAGCCAAGAAAAATTAAACAACTTACAAAAACTCCTACGAAACCCTAGCATTTGAATATTAGCTTTTCAGTACATTATCTTGATAATTGGACCCATATAAAATAGTTTTGATAGATGCTTTTTGCCTCATTACATGGTGAATTTACTCACCATGTGTCAATATTTTACTTTTGTTGATGTGATGCATTACATTGACTAACTTGTGTATGTTAAACCATCTTTGCATTTCTGGAGTTAATCCTACTTGGAAACAGTGTATGAATTTCTTAATCAGGTGTTGATTCCTATTATCTAGAATTTTGTTGAGATTATTTGCAGCTGAGTTCATCAGGGTTATAGGTCTTTCATTGTGGTATCTATGTTTGCTTTTGGTGTCAAGGTGAGCTTGCTTCATAAAAACTATTTAGTAGTGTTGTGGTTTCTTCAATTTATGAAGAGCCTAAAAAATCTCAACAAGATGGGAACTGAAGGAACTTTTCTGAGTATACTCAATACCATTTACCAAAATCCCATATCATATATTCTACTCAATAAAGCAAAACTGAAAGCCTCTCTTCTAAAGTCTGGCCCAAGGCAAGAATGTCCCCTCTCACCACTCCTATTCAATGCAGTACTGGAATTAGTTTCCATAACAATTAGGCAAGAAATAGTTATTAAATTATACAGATAGGAAAGAAAGTAGCCAAGCTCTCATTGCAGATAATATGATTCTATATTTAGAAAATTCTAAAGATTATACAAAAAGCTCCTTGAAACAATAGATCATTATAGCAAAGTGGCAGACTACACAATTAATGCACAAAATCAATGTCCTTAATATACACAAATAAGAACAGAGAAGAAATAAATATTAAAAAACAATATCACTCACAATAGCACTACAGAAATTTAAATACCTTGGATTCAAATTAACTAAAGAAGTGATGGATCTATACAAAAAATTTTAAAATATTGTATTGGACCAGAACAGTGGAAAGGAGCAATAAGGTGTCTGCCTTACTGGTGCTAACCTAGGATGAACCGCAGTTCAATTCTCTGGCATCCACAAGCCAGGAGCAATTTCTGAGGTCATAGCCAGAAGTAACCCCTGAGCGTCACCAGGCATGGCCCCAAAACAAAACAAAACCAAAAAACAAACCAAAAGCAAAACAACAACAACAAAAAAAAAACACGTTGTGTTAACAAATAAAAGGGGACATAAGGAAATAAAGATATATATTTTGTTTATGAATTGGGAGGATTAACATAATTAAAACTGAAATACTTGTCACAGCATTTTATAGATTTAATGCAGTCTCTCTAAGAATACCCATGACATTTTTCAAAAAATTGGATCAAACACTTAAGAAATTTATTTGGTGTAATAAATGCCCAAGAGCAGCTAAAGAAAAACTTAGGGAAAATATGGGAAGCATCACTTTCCCTAACTTTAAATTGTACTACAAAGCAATAATCATTAAAACAGCATGGTACTTAAATAAAGACAGAGACAGACCCACAGTCAATGGAATAGACTGGAAGAATCAGAGAATGAACTTGGACATACAATCAATAAATATTTGACAAAAAGGCAAGAAACCCAAAATGGAGCAAGGATTGCCTCTTCAAGAAGTGATCCTGTGACAAATGGTTAGCCACATGCAAAAAAAAAAAAAAAGGACCCAGACTACAACATACAAAGGTCAAATTAAAATAGATTAAAGAAATGGATGAGACTCGAATCTATAAGGTATATAGAAGAAAATACTCCATAACATTGAGATTAAATATTTCTATAAGGAGGAAACACTACTGTCCACAAAATTGGAAGTAGGTATAAACAAATAGAATTACATAAAACTGAGAAACTTCTGCAATACAAAAGAAATGGAACAAAGGTGAAAATGTCACCATGAAATGAAACTATTCACCCAATGCACATCAGATAAAGCTCTAATCTCTTAGAACAAGTTCTTGACAGAATAAAAACAAGACAAAAACAAATAATCCTATTCAAAACTGAGAAGAAAAGAAATGAGCAGACACTTCTTCAAAGTAGAAATACAGGTGGCCAAAAGACACATAAAAAGTGCTCCAGATCATCTCTCATCAGGGAGATGCAAATCAAAAGTACAATGAGGTCTATCATCTTACACCACAGAGAGTGGTACACATCTCTCTCTCTCTCTCTCTCTCTCTCTCTCTCTCGCTCTCTCGCTCTCTCTCTCTCTCTCTCTCTCTCTCTCTCTCACACACACACACACACACACACACATACAAGATCAGTTCTTGTGGGGATGTGTGGAAAAAGGAATTCTCAACAATAACTGCCGGTGGGAATGCCATTTAGTTCAGAATTTTTAGAAAATAATATGGATATTTATTAAAAAACTGAATATTGATCTTCCATATGATCCAACAATACCATCCCTAGGGGCATACCCTACAACAACAAAATCACAATATGATAATGTCCTCTGCACTCCTGTATTCATAGCAGTGTTATTCTGAGTGAAATGAGTCAAAGGGAGAGAGTTAAACACAGAATAGTCTCACTCATCTGTGGGATTTAATAAAAATAAAAGACAGTATAATAATAATACCCAGTGTCAATAGCGATTAGGGGCAGAAGGACCAGCCCACGAAATGGGATTTAGCACAAACTTGGTAGAGCAATAATTACACTAACTACCATGATAAAGATAGAAAAAGAAATGCTATGCCTGTCTTAAAGACCAGCAGGGGATGAAGAAGAAGAAAGAACGTGAGGAACATTGGTGATGGGAAAATTGCACTGGTGAAGGAGGGTTTGCACTTTATGGCTGAAACCCAGTTATGAACGTTTAACCATGGTGTTTTAATTACAAAAATATTTTTAAAAGGACTTGAGTATATTGCAACTAACAGTCTAGTGTTTTAAATGCACATTAAAAATAACAATTTTTAATGGTGAAGCAAGCTCATCCTAGCACATTTATTTGTATGCTTTACTACAAGCTTGACCTTAATCTAATACAGAAAAAATGATTTCTCCAGTCCTCTAAAATTCATGGCATAATAAAATGAGTTTCATGCTTTATAAAATGCATATCAGTTTCTTGGCTAGAAACAATATTGGATACAAAATCCAAGGAAAAAGAATAATAAATATTCTATGTTGTTAATATTTCTTATCAACTTTGAAAGTAGGCTAAAAATCAAATGTATTCTATGTTCTTTTCTGTGAAGACAAGACTATTATTATGACTTTCCAAATAAGAAAACTTGTTTAGAAATATTAGTGAAAATATTAGGACAAGGCCAGAAACGAGTACTCTACATCTAAACACTACATCTAAAATCTTTTAACACCAAAGTCATATATTTAATCATTTTATATTTATAATATAGACTAAAATTTTTCTTTTATTATATTATATTTTGCAACATTATGTTGCATTTATGGTTATATATTATGGGATAAAGAGATTTGTCTTTCTCCATGTCATTCAACTTCCACATGGCTTCTCAGTGGATGTTATTCTATGAATGTGGCACCTCTGATTGGTAGTGAAACAGGATAATCAACTTTCTAGGTGTGACATTTTTCCATAGATAAAAGGCGAGGACGGAAGAGGAGGGGCTCTCTGGTTCCTGGAGCTTTGTCATATGGCTACTTAGAGAGTGGTCTATGGACTGGCATTAGAGTAAAGTGAGAATTTTTAAAATTTTCTTTTTCTCTTAGTGTGTATTTGCTTATTGTGCAGAGCACTTTTTGGTCCAGACATGTTTCACCAGTGTTCAGGGTAGTAACAGGAGGAATTAGATTCTAGAATAAATATATTCTATATATATATTCTCTGCGCTATCACAATGGCCCAATGTATGGTTATATTTTTAAATGCCAGTGAAATAGATACAGACTGATTTTGTTTATTTCTTAATTAGTTAAATTTTGCTTTTGGACCATACCCAAAAATAGTATGGCGTACTCAGTCTTCTGTGATCAGGAATTACTCCTGGTTGAGTGGGAGAGGGGGGTAGATACAACTTACCTCTTATTCTATAAATCTGGTAATTGTTGGGAGCCAGATCCTTTGAAATATAGCTTAGCAAAAGTACAGCCATTTTGCCTTGGACAAACATTTTTGTCTCATCATTGCCTTTAATCTGAACTTAAGATGTGTACCTGCCAAATGGGCAGGAGTTGATGCAGATTGCCCTGCAAGAATTTGACCACACAGGAAGGCTTGTTATATAACTATGGTATATGCTTGCAGGAGGTATTCTGGCAGAGCATTGTAATTTTTATGAATACATCTAGAGATTGCGTTGTTCATGTAACCACCCATTATAAAATCTCCCACTATTGTTCACTCCCTATAAAAACCCTGGTTGCTTGAAATAAAATTGACACCTTGATCAGCATCCTTGTCTTGGTGTCCCTTTTCTCCCACACTTCTTTCTTTCAGGTAAAAGTCCTTTCCACGTCCATGAATTACTGAGAGCTGTGGGCTGGCTCAGGGTATTACATTTAATTTATTTTATTATGAAAATTTGCACTATAATTGCCAGTATTAACATACTTCTGTTAAGTTTATAATACCATAATATACTTTAGATTATACAAGGTTGCACCTGATGTTTATAATGAACTACACTGAAAAAATAATAACATACTAGTAAGTAAAGTTGAATTGAGGAAATGAGATAAACTATGGGAGTAGTGAAAAAATAGAAAAATATGAATCATATGGAATATGATGATACAGAAAAAAGCAGTGGAGGACATCAAAAGATGGACCATTGTACCTCAGAAATTTTAAAAAAAATAAATATATGTGTGGTTTCATTTAGATTAAAATTGGGGGAAATTATAGGTAATTCTTTAATTAATAATTCCATTATACCCCAAATACCATCAGTTTAACAGTAATATATCTTTACGATAAGGTATTCTCTTGACTGTGACATCTCAAACAGTGATTAGTCAGAGGGATAGCCCCACCAGCAGTGTTCACCCATGGGCCTGGTTGTGGGTCCTGTGAAGTAATTTGGTGGAAAGGACACAAGTGCTTATTGTCAACAGGGTTTTGATCCTCAGTATCATCTATGGTTGTCTAAGCACTTTAGAACACAAGGCCAAGAATATTCCCTGAATATATCCAGGTGTGACCCCCAAACAAAACAAACATGTAATCAACAAAAATAGGGTAATAAATTTAATGCATAAGTCCAAGAATGAGTTTCTAGGGAAACATGCAACTCTGGTTTATCAAAGCATCTTCATGGTCATATTGAGTAGTAATTGTTGTTTCCATGACTTTACTAGTGATGATATGAGGTTTATGTGATACTAAAAACTGAACCAGATATTAATTACCATAACTCCATGACTCTTAACAATGAGACTTTTACAAATATTTTAAATATGTTATAGTGTTAAAAACTGAGTGTATCATAGATCATTATTTTAGATTTATGTCAATGTGGACATTAAGATATCTTAATATCAGCCTTACAATTCATAAAATTAAGAGTAAAATATATTTACAAATGTGAATTCATAACATGTAAAACTTCTATAAAACTAAATTGTTATTTTATTTATAATTTTTGCATACAGAGAGTTAAACTAAAAGCATCACACTTGCAATAAAAATGATCTTACCATTGATCCTCATATTCAGCCCCATTTTAAAAATAAATACTTTATACAAACTCAGTTGTTTAGTGTCATTGAGCATATTTTCCTAACTCATAATACATATGGTTACTGGGTCTATGATCATCCGTTTAAGGGTGGGCTTCAGACTCTCAGAATGTAATACTCAGGATCCACACTGGACACAAAATCAGACAATCTAGGTGGGCCCTATGATCTTACTATGTGGAATAATTTTTTCATGAATGAATGCAGAGTAAATTGTATTCTTGAGTATTTTAATAAAGACTGATCAGCTTCCATAAATATAGTTCCTGTATTTTATGTTGTTTTGTAGGATATAATTGATTGTATATTGTATTTTAGAGAGTGAAATGCTGTTGTATTTAATTTGCAGCTACTTCCTCCTCCCTTTGCCTCTGCTCTATTTAAAATTAAAGGCAATTCAAATAACTTAGGTTGCTTAGGGATTAGTAAGCAAAGGTGATAAGGTAGAGAATGGATACTATTTTTAAAGATTTATTTCTGAAGTAATAAAATCTAAGAGATGATGATCATAGAAAACTGGAACCACTGAATCATCTATTAATGGGGAAACATATTTGTCATAGAACCATACATCAACAACATCAACAAATGTTTTTCAGGGTTCAACTGCATGTAAAGCAAACAACTTACCTCCTGTTCTATAGATCTAGTAATTTATTTTTATTTATTTATTATTATTTACTTTTAAAAATAATTAGGAGTAGCAATATTAATATTTCAGGTGAAATAGTGAAGAATTCAAAACTTAAAACTTAAGTGTAAGGAAGTTGGATTTTCAAAAGCTTTCTAAGATCATGACTCCGTAAAATAATGTTAACATAAATATATAAATAAATATAATTTGTATATATTTATTATATATCATATATAATTTTCTATAATGCTCTTCAATAATTCTTCTGTATTCTCAAAAGGTCTTTTAATAGTGTTTAATACAAAGTTTTAAAGTTTAACTATACAATGTATCCTATAGTATATTTTAAATTACCATAAAAAAATTGAAGTGTGATAGGATCACAGAGAAATTTTCCAAAAAATCTAGTTTATTTAATATTGTAGATTTTGATTTTCGGAGTGACTTAGTTTTTACAATTTTTGTAAGACACATATCCATCAACCAGTACATAAAATTTATTTTTTGTCAATGAAGTAGAATTTCAACTAATATGCATTATGTATTTTATATAATGGAAAAACATTAGTGTAGATAGCTTAAAATAGATAATTCAATATAAAATTTAGTGCCTACATGAGTATTTAAACATGTGTGATTCAATTGACTAATTTCACTTATTTTATTCTTATTTATTAACTTAGACACCAATTAATTTGTGATATATACATATGTAGCCAATAATACTTTTTACTGTAAATTTTAGGATAAAATTTGATAGTTTTTATTGACAAATTTGGAAAAATAAAAGAAATCTCATTAGCATCTCAAGATTTTTATAGAAAATTGTTTTATTCACATGTATATCTTCATTATGTTAACATTAGAAAATCTTTATTTTACTTCTATAATATTCAAAATGTTGATAATACCTGCATACGTTTAGAAAAACGACTTTTTTTGTCTCAATTTCTTCATTGCATTAATAATTTATCCTTAGAAAATATTTGTGACATTAAGAAAACAACCCCATTCACAATAGTACCACACAAACTCAAATATCTTGGAATCAACTTGACTAAATATGTGAAGGACCTATACAAAGAAAACTATAAAACTCTGCTCCAAGAAATAAGAGAGGACACACGGAAATGGAAACACATACCCTGCTCATGGATTGGCAGGATTAACATCATCAAAATGTCAATACTCCCCAAGGCATTATACAGATTTAATGCCATCCCTCTAAAGATACCCATGACATTCTTCAAAGAAGTGGATCAGACACTTTTGAAATTCATTTGGAACAATAAACACCCTCGAATAGCTAAAGCAATCATTGGGAAAAAGAATATGGGAGGAATTACTTTTCCCAACTTTAAACTGTACTACAAAGCAACAGTTATCAAAACAGCATGGTATTGGAATAAGGATAGGTCCTCAGATCAGTGGAATAGGCTTGAATACTCAGAAAATGTTCCCCAGAGATACAACCATCTAATTTTTGATAAAGGAGCAGGAAATCCTAAATGGAGCAGGGAAAGCCTCTTCAACAAGTGGTGTTGGCACAATTGGATAGCCACATGCAAAAAATTAAACTTAGACCCCCAGCTAACATCATGTACAAAGGTAAAATCCAAATGGATTAAAGACCTCGATATCAGCCCCAAAACCATAAGATATATAGAACAGCACATAGGCAAAACACTACAGGACATTACAGGCATCTTCAAGGAGGAAACTGCACTCTCCAAGCAAGTGAAAGCAGAGATTAACAGATGGGAATATATTAAGCTGAGAAGCTTCTGCACCTCAAAGGAAATAGTGCCCAGGATACAAGAGCCACCCACTGAGTGGGAGAAACTATTCACCCAATACCCATCAGATAAGGGGCTAATCTCCAAAATATACAAGGCACTGACAGAACTTTACAAGAAAAAAACATCTAACCCCATCAAAAAATGGGGAGAAGAAATGAACAGACACTTTGACAAAGAAGAAATACGCATGGCCAAAAGACACATGAAAAAATGTTCCACATCACTAATCATCAGGGAGATGCAAATCAAAACAACGATGAGATACCACCTCACACCCCAGAGAATGGCACACATCACAAAGAATGGAACACATCACAAAGAATGGCGGGGATGTGGAGAGAAAGGAACTCTTATCCACTGCTGGTGGGAATGCTGTCTAGTTCAACCTTTATGGAAAGCGATATGGAGATTCCTCCAAAAACTGGAAATCGAGCTCCCATACGATCCAGCTATACCACTCCTAGGAATATACCCTAGGAACACAAAAATACAATACAAAAACCCCTTCCTTACACCTATATTCATTGCAGCTCTATTTACCATAGCAAGACTCTGGAAACAACCAAGATGCCCTTCAACAGACGAATGGCTAAAGAAACTGTGGTACATATACACAATGGAATATTATGCAGCTGTCAGGAGAGATGAAGTCATGAAATTTTCCTATACATGGATGTACATGGAATCTATTATGCTGAGTGAAATAAGTCAGAGAGAGAGAGAGAAAAACGCAGAATGGTCTCACTCATCTATGGGTTTTAAGAAAAATGAAAGACACCCTTGTAATAATAATTTTCAGACACAAAAGAGAAAAGAGCTGGAAGTTCCAGCTCACCTCAGGAAGCTCACCACAAAGAGTGATGAGTTTAGTTAGAGAAATAACTACATTTTGAACTGTCCTAATATTGAGAATGTATGAGGGAAATGTAGAGCCTGTTTAGGGTACAGGCGGGGGTTGGGTGGGGAGGAGGGAGATTTGGGACTTGGGTGATGGGAATGTTGCACTGGTGATGGGTGGTGTTCCTTTTATGACTGAAACCCAAACACAATCATGTATGTAATCAAGGTGTTTAAATAAAAAAAATTATGCATTAAAAAAAAAGAAAAAAAAAGAGAATGCTTCCCAGATATACAATAAAAAAAAAAATAGAAAATATTTGTGGTGGAGACCAGAGTGACTGAATAGCGGTAAGGCTTTGCCTTGCACGCAGCTGACCCAGGACAGACCTGAGTTCGATCTCCAGCTTCCTGTATGATTGGCAAGCTAGGAGCGATTTCTAAGCACATAGCCAAAAGTAATCCCTAAGCATCACATGTTGTAGCACAAAAATAAAACAACAACAATAACAAATTTGCTGTGAAGACTCAGTAAAATAGTACATGATGTCTATCACAACTAAGCTTTTTTATTTTATTACATATATAAATAAATTTTAAATACAGATTAAAAAACATTTGAAATTATGGGAAATTATATGTATTAGTATAAATAGTTTCAAGAAACTTAAAACTGGGTTTTTTTTTCACATACAGTATTAAGTATACTATTTTCCTTTAAGACCAATCTTATTAAAATGAAATTTGACATGTAATGCTGTGTTTTAAATGAGTTTTTATATTAATTCCTAAATTTGTTTTCATAACTAATTTGCTTAATAATTTTCTTCATATATTAAAATCCTCATATCAGTAAATCTGGACCATACCTAAATTCTCTTTGTGAGAATTTCATGACAATGATATCCTAAAAATTCTGAATCTAGATTTTAAAAACACCAGCTGCTTTGATTTCTTATTGTTTCAAACTCAGCTGTAGTTCAATAAAGAAGTTCAAGCAATAGCAATAAGGAAGTCTGTAGAAGATCTTTGAAAACCCCCACAAGTATCCCTTCTTTTGAAACTTCTACACAAAGCATGAAGTAACATTTTTCACTCTAACCTCCTATTTTTACTGGAGATAACATTATATTATTACTTCAGTAGTATAATTTCATAACTCTTAAAAATGTACATTATCTTTTCATACACAACATCCAAATACCATTGAATTCTCCATCTTTTCAATCTCCTCCCCTTAAATATTCTTCTCAGTTCTTTGGTCAGATTCTAATGATTTGCTTTGGTAAATTTGTCTCTTACTTTTTTCCCCATCTACTGTCTACATATAGAGAGATCATTGGAATTTTATTATATTCTTATGACTTACTTGCCAATCGTTTTTTTTTACTTTAATTTGTAATAATAATTTTTATTTTGACCAAAGTGGATTACAAATCATTCACAGTAAAATTTTAGGTATATAGTGACATTGAATCAGGGGCATTCCCACTACCAGTATTGTCCTCCTTCTCCCCCCATTCCCAGTATGCATCCCATATGTTCCTCCTTTGCTCCCCGGACTGCTAATATAAGTGGTCCCCTCTGTGCCTAGCTTGTTGTAGATTGTAGACAATCCTGTTGTCCTTGGCTTTGGAGTTGGTACCTAACATTACTTGCTCCAGTTTTCTGCACATTGTCACAAAAGACATGTCAGCCTTATTTTTTCTAATAGATGATTACATTGTATTGTGTGTATAAATAAATATATGATTTTATAGATTAGATAGAAAGATAAATAGATCATCTTTATCCACTAATTTATTATTATTATTATTATTATTATTATTATTATTATTATTATTATTATTATTTTGGTTTTTCAGCCACACCATTTGATGCTCAGGGGTTACTCCTGGCTAAGCGCTCAGAAATTGCCCCTGGGTTGGGGAGACCATATGGGACGCCGGAGGATCGATTCGCAGTCCTGCCTTGACTAGCGCTTGCAAGGCAGACACCTTCCCTCTAGCGCCACCTCACCGGCCCCAACACTAACCTATTATTAAGTGCTTGTGTTTTTCTGTAGGGTATTGAAATTTGCACTGTAATGAGTGTGCCTGTAAAGCTATTTCTTTTGAATTAGTGCTTTGGTTCAGAACCAACCTGTGTTCTATTTACATGAGTTGCCTTAAGTTTGATATCTTGTCCCTCCAGTAAAATGTAGGTAAAAGATGTCATGTAATTAAGCAATAGCTACTATCTACCACATGACTATATTTAGGAAATAAATAATTATTACTGTTTGAGTCACTCATTTTAATATTGTTAATTAGGTAGCAATAAGTCAATCTCCATCCAACAATAAGTAGTATCGTCAAGGTTTATAGTAGTTCAAACAGTTATTTTTATCTGAGTTTCATATAAAGAGTAATAAACTTTTCTCTCAAACTATAAATAAGGTGTATAGAGACAAATAAGTATGGCTCATGCTCATGAATTGAAAGAATAAGTGGGTGCACAATAATCATCCTGTTCCATAAGTATTTCTGTCTATTATTTTATGAAAGACATGATTGTTTTAAAACTGATCCTTATCTTCAAACTTATATTTGAGTAAATCAAAACAAAGACATTTCAGTTTAAAGTATATTAATTAAAAACAGGATTTTGTAAAGAACATAGGCAAATGGAGTTGCAATTACCATGATACATAATTTAAAAGAAATTAAGCACAAAGTGACATAAAATCTTTTAGTTAGACAGAAGCTACTAATATTATGTTCTTGTGGCATGATACAAAATATTTATTTTAGTCATTGCAAATTAAATTTCTTGAGATTTCCATGATCTTTAAAATAACAACAAGCAGCATCTTATAATTAGAAGCAAAGAAACTGAGTACTGACTTATAATGTATAGTCATATTATTAGGTGCATACCACCGTGTGGTGTTAGGCAGAAATAATTAGATGCCAGATGGTGATATCAACTCCAATAGAGAATGCTTATGCATAATGCATGAGAAGTGACTTTATTGTTGTTTTTTTTCCCATTTGGTACCAGTATGCTGCTCTTGGACCTCAGTCAGTATCATGAAAAATACAACAACAAATACTTTGGATCTGGAATTTTCCTGTTCAGAACAATTTGTAACAATACTTTGTCAGATTCTGATTAGTTATCTCTCTACACAACTTCCAGAATGCCTAAAAGTGTATTAATTTCTGGCAGTGCCACAGAATTAAACTTTTCTTTATAGAGATAATCTGAATAGATATAACTTTATATTTTTGAAAGCAAAATAAAGCTTAAGATTAGTATCTTAAATTTGATATTTATATCTTGAAATTTAAATTTTATTTTTAATGATTATAGTATCAAATTCTTGGATGAAGTTTTGCTAAAGTTTCATTACTCTATATGCTGTTAATTATTTTATGTCTTATGACCATCAAAATATCTTTTGCTGGGCTGGAAAGATAACACAGTGGTAGGGTGTTTGCCTCGCAAGCAGGTGACCCAGGATCCATGGTGGTTAGAATCCCGGCATCTCTTATGGTTCCACTTGCCTGCCAGGATTGACTTCTGAGCAGAGAACCAGGAGTACTCTCTGAGCGCTGCTGGGTGTGGCTTTTATTATAGGTTTTTATCATAGGGGATTTGAAGTAGAAAATAACTAGAATATATAATGATAAGAGATATTTTAGTAATACTATTTTCATTTCAATGGAGATATCCATTAAATAGCTGTTTATCTGGATTCATTTTTGTAAATAACATTTATGGGAGTTGTACAAAATTGATAGGATATTAAATTAAAAATGATTAGATTTAGCACATCTCTGTAAATAATGAGAAGAGCATATTATCTATATTGTCTGATTCACGATTCTGATTTTATTAGATTTATTTTGTCCAGAAAATATATAAACTAATAAATGATAAATAACTAAATATTTGACACATGAACATTTTTCTTTTTTTTATTGTTTTTCTTCTTTTTCTAAAGGCACCATTGAATTACAAAACTTAGTAGGAGTTTATTCTTGTGTAGTTCCACTACCACACATACAATAAAATGTTCCCTTCCAATGTTACTGGCTAAAAATCTCTCCAACATATAAGTATAATATATTAAGTATAGTGGAGAAAAATATTTTGAAGATAAATAATGGATTGGAGAAAAATATTTGTATTGAGTATAATATGCTTCTATTTATATTATAATTTAAATTTCAGATAACTTGATATCTATATTAAAATAAACAACAATTAATTTGATAGAAATTATTAACATTCATAGCATTGCAATTAATAATTCTAAATATAGTTACCATACTGAAAGAATGTGCAACCAATTTTGAAAATACTGGCTAATACTATGATAATACTATAATCAGACTTTAATCGTATCACAATTAATAATTTCTTATAACTACTATACTGAAAGAATATGTACACAATTTAAAAAATGCTGACTGTGGCTAAAATCATATAACCATAGATAATCTATACTATAATCATAATAAATATTCTGTATTTTTGCTCCTTTATCAAAAATCATATGCCTGAGGGTCAGTCTCTAATTTATTTTTGTTTGACTGTTTGTTGTTTTGGGTGGGTTTATTTTGGGTGGGTGGTCACACCTGGCAGTGCTCAGGGTTACTCCTGGCTCCATGCCCCAAAATCATTCCTGACAGCCTTGGGGGACCATATGTGATGCCGGGATTTTAACCACTGTCCTTTTGCATGCAAGGCAACTGCTCTACCTCCACGCTATTTCTCTGGCCCAGTCTCATTTCTTGAAGCAGTATTTTGTGGTATTCTTTTATTTAAGTTGATTCTAAGAAAAAATTCTGAGGCACAGTTATAAATGGGATATTTTGATAACAGCGGTTACTTCTTGTGGTGAGAGTGGGCAACTTTGGTTCATACTATTTGCAATTGGCTTGTGGTAAATGGCTTTTACTATATTGAAAATTTTTCTTAAATTCTCATCTTTTTTGAGGCTTTTAATTATAAATGGGTACAAAATTTTGTCAAATTAAGCCTCTGCATCTATTGCTATAATCACGAATTTTATATTTTATAGATCTAGTATTATTAGAGTAAATTGTTATATTGATTGACTTGCTTATTTAAAATGTCCTTGAATTTTGAGTTGAATCCAATTTTGTTATGGTTTATTACATTTTTAATGAATTGTTATATTCTATTTGCTAGTATTTTCCTGAGGTTCCTAGTCAATGTGTTCATTATGGATATTGGCCTGTAATTCTTGTATGTTTGTGTGTGTGGTGGCTATCTACACTTTGGTTTCATGGTGATTTTAGTCTTATTAAAAAACTTTTTAAATATGTTTCTGTTATTGGAAGTATGTGAACTTTAAAAATATGAAAATTCAAGCCTCTTCAACAAATGGTGTTGGGAATCTGCTCAACTGCATGCAAAATAGAACTCAGATCTCTAGTGCTATGCACAGAAAGTCTAATTTAAGTAGAATAAAGACCTTGGTAACAGACCTGAAACCATACCTTTCAAAGAGGAGGACATAGGCAGAACACTACATGACAATTTAACTAAGGCCATCTTCAAAGAAGAAACACCACTAGTGAAACAAGTAGAAGTAAATGTAAAATAAATGGGACTACATAAAACTGAGGAGCTTCTTCATCTCAAATAAAATAGTGGATAGCATACAAACACTACCAACAAAATGTGAGAAACTATTTACCTAATACTGATCTGTTAAGTGATTAATATCTAATGTAAATAAGAAACTTCTGGAGCCGAACAAGAAAGAAAGTAAATTGTGTTTAAATTATGTTTAACATATAATGCTAATCTACTAATACTAATCAAAAAATGGGAAGCAAAAAGGAACAGACATTTCCTCAAAAAAAAAATACAGATGGGCAAAAGTACATGGAAAAAAATGCTCCAGATCATTAATCATCAGGAAAATGCAAATTCAAATAATTATTAGATAAGATTTCACATCACAGAGACTGGCACACATCACAAAGAGCAAGAACAGCAAGTGATAGCACAGAGGATAGGGTAAAGGTACACTCACTGCTGGTGAGTGAATGCGGATAGGTCAGTTTGTGGAAAATAATATAATGTTTCTGCAAAAGACTAGAAATTAAATTTCATATGAACCAGCAATACCACTTCTAGAAATACTCCTAAGAGCTCCAGACACAATGTAGTAAATTCCTTTGCATATCCATATTCATTGCAGCACAATGCGCAATAGCCAAAATCAGGAAAAAAAAACAAAAACCAAGTGATTGAGAAAAGATGAATGAATAGAAGAAGAGTGGTATGTCTACACAATGGAATACTATGTAGCTATTAGGAAAAATGAAATCCTGAAATTTGTTTATACAAATTTGAATATGAAAATTATTACAATGAGCAAAATGAGTCAGAGATAAAGGGATAGACATAGAATAATACTTGTGGAATATAAAATTATAGTATGTTTAATAATATCCAAAAGCTATTGAGATAATAACCAGCTCCACCAATTTATGTTAGGACTAGCCATAATCTCCAGGGAGTATAGTAAAGCGGAGAAGGGACCTCTCTGACAATGATAGCTGGAAATAATCTCTGAAAAGGTAACAAGTGTGCTTATTGTAGAAAAAGTGATGTGCATAATACCCCTTCACTAAAATAATGCAAACTACAATGTCTAAAATGAAAATTAAAGAAGAGAGAGGGAAGGAGTGAGAAAGACTGAGAGAAAAAAGAAATTTAAAATATCCCAGAGGCAGACAAGAGAAAGGGCAGGGAGGGTATGTGGAAGGGAAATCAGGGATTGGTGGTGGGAAATGTACACTAGTAAATGGAGCTGTATATTGTAGGACTGAAACTCAGCATGAGCGATTTTGTAACTGAAAATATTCTATTATGTGCAATCTTCCAAACATAGTGTTTTAATAAAGTAAAATATGCACACATGGCCAGTGGGTATTAAAATACACTCTTTCACTTAATATTATGATTTATTAAAACTCCAACACAAAATAATATGATTTTATTGATTAAACTATAACATTTATTTTTCTTATCATAAAATTTAGATTATAATAAATTAATTAAGCTAATTTCCCCCCATATCCAAATTCTTATATTAGGATTCTTTATAATGATAATGTTCATAGAGGGAAAATATTGTTCTTGGAGTATAATATCACTAATATGCATTTAACTGTAATAAAGCTTGCTTTGTCCATCTATACTTACATACCTGTGAACTTAAATTCTGCATGCTGGAATAATATTAACTATAATTTTTAAATGCTTACTTAAAAGATTGAAAGGTGATGTTAAGCATACAACACTCATAAAAGTTGGTGACAGATTTGTAGTACACTTGAATATTTAGACTATATGATTTATCTATCATTTATAAAAACATTGTAGGTTATTCTATTTTACTTTGTCATTTTATGTTATATTTTTATTAATAGTATTAATATTTTTTGCATATACGAAAGAGTGACAGAGACAGAAACTAAATAACTTTTGTGCTTTTTACATGCCAATCCAGTACTCCCTTAAATGTTTTTTCCTTTAAGCGGGGTCAGGGAAAGAACTTGATTTATTGATCACAAATACAACATGTAATAATGTCTAAATGCTGTTCCACTACTGACATCATAGTATATGGATTTGAAATCTGAGTCATAGAGGTGAGTGTATACTACAATTTATTTCTTTTTAAAAATAAATGTTACTTGAATTTCTAATATTTTGAATATTTTGTAGTGTTTTCAAATTTTTCAAATGATTTTATTTTTCCTAAAATAAAATTAGTACCTGATTTTTTCTATTATAATAAAATTAACTTTTTAATTAAAATTATGCATGTGTGTGATACATCTCAATTTTAATTTTGAATTAAATTAAGTATATGCTCATTTTTACTGCTCATTTGTCTTTGTTTCTAAGATTTTAATTTATTATTCATTTTGATTTAGGCCTCCCAGCATAACATCAATTCATATGTTATGTAGTTGACTTCATGGACATTGTGACTTAGTGTTAAGGCACAAGATATAGAAATTCTAGGATCCAGGAATGTGAGAAAATATCAGGGCCACTCTGTTGGGCCTCTGAGAGCTATATGGTGCTTGAGTTCAACACAGTGCCAGTACATTCTTTATGTTATCTCCATAGACCTTTTCTTTGTAAAATAAGAGCTAATGATAAGACCTAACACTATAAAATTTTATATGTATTTTAATTTATTAAAATTATTAAATTTATTAAATACTAAAGTAACATGGCTTACAATTTTGCTAGCATAATTTTGACATAGAAAGTTACTTTATCTGTAACTGCACTAAAATAAGAGAGACCTTCTGCCACTCTCTGAAAAACATTATTGAGCTTTCCCCCCAAATTAATGAAATTATTCTGCATTGACCTCTCAATTTTAATATAATGAACCTTTCCCAAAGCACAAAACATTCAACTCAAAGGTTAAATATACATTATTTACATAGCAAAACAACCTAAATGCCTAATGACAGGTTGATAAAAAAGATTGTTGTAACTTTAAACAGTGGACTGTTACAAAGGTAGAAAAAAAGATAAAACCTCACTGTAGCTGCTATGAAATTTGGTCTCAAGTGAATTATATTGCACACAATAATTCAGAGAGAATTACAAATGCTAGATAATGGACATAAATTTAGATAAAGTATGGGTAGTGGTCCTCTCAAGTAGCACTCAGTGGAACATGGGCCTGTTCTCAAAGTCCTGATAATGAAAGGAACAATACATAGCAATCTATGCAATATTCAATAGCCTTCAGGATAACATTTAGCAGTGGTTCAGTTCTTGGCAGAGGACAAGTATTTGGGAATGTGGTGATATCAAGGCTTAAATTTGATTCCTTGCATATATAAAGCATACCTCTGAGCTATTATTTTGCCCAGAAAGATAAAAGTATAAGAGGGTTTTTTGGGGGTTTGGGTTCAGAACCAGTGATGCTCAGGATTTACTCCTGGATATGTGCTCAGAAATTGCTCCTGGCTAGGGGGGCCATGTGGGATTCCAGGATTGAACCAGATTCGTCCTAGATATGCTTTGTGCAAGGCAAATGCTTTACTATTATGCTAACACACAGGCCCTATAAGTGGCTTCTTAAAATCTCTCTAAAGCAAATGTAAAGTTAGGATCATATGTTTGTTTGGTTGCTTGATTGGTTTATGGTGGTGTTTGAATGGGTTGGTTAGTTGGTTGGTTTTTGAGCCACACCTGGTGGCACTTAGGCGTTGCTCCTGGTGCTCAGAAATTACTCCTGTCAAGTTAGAGGAATATTTTAGGATGCCAGGAATCAAATCCAGGTCGGCCTTATCCAAGGCAAATGCCTTTCAGATTGTGCTATTGCTCTAGCCCCAGGATCTATTTTTTAAATGATTGAGCAAAATCCATACCATCCTTTATTTATCCAGACCATTATATCTCAACGAAATATTTTCAGAGAAGACAGCAGCAGTAAATTCATAGTAATAAAGAGAGTAGTTCTACTGATTTAGGAATAACTTTAAAGAAGTACTAAATATATTCTAAAATTGGATGATTTTTTTTGTTGCTGTTGTTTATTTGGAATTTTATTTTGTGAGCCTTAATCAGCAGTGCTCATGTTTTACTCTAGGCTATGTATTCAATGGTTATTTCTATCATGTAAGAAGACACAGTACTCTCAAAACAAGTGGGAACAGATAAACAAATGGGAATGTATTAAGCTGAGAAGCTTCTGCACCTCAAAGAAAAAGTGACTAGGATACAAAAGCCATCACTGAATGGAAGAAATTATTCACCCAACACCCATCAGATAAAGGAGATAATATCTAAAATATACAAGGTACTGTCAGAACTTAACAGGAAAATAAACATCTAACCACATCAAAAAGTGGGGATAATAAGCGAACACTTTGTCAAAGAAGAAATACAAATAGCCAAAAGTCACATGAAAACATGCTCCATATCACTAATTATCAGAGTATGGTACCATCTCACTTCACAAAGAACAAGAACAATCAGTGCTGGCGGGGATGTGGGAAGAAAGGAACTGTCATTCACTGCTGGTGGGAATGGCATCTAGTCCAGTCCTAAAGGAAAACAGTATGGAGATTTCTCAAAAAACTGGAAATTGAGCTCTCATATGATCTAGCTATACCACTTGTACAGATATACCCTAGGAATATAAAAACACACAAAACAAAAAACCCTTCCTCACACATATATTCATTGCAGCACTTTTTACAATAGCCAGAATCTGTAAACAACCAAGATGCCCTTCAACAGATGAATGACTAAGGAAACCGTAATACATATACACTATTGAATATTATGCAGCCATCAGGAGAGAAGTCATGAAATTATCTATACATGGATGCACATGGAAACTATTATGCTAAGTGAAATAAGTCAGAATGGGAAAGAAATAGAATAGTCTCACTCATCTATGAGTTTTAATAAAAATAAAATATATTATTTTAATAATGCCCAGAGATGAGGGTTAGAAGGACTAGCTCATGATAAGAAGCTTACCACAAAGAGTGATGAGTGCTGTTAGAGAAATAACTACACTAACAACTACCTGATAATGTCAATAAATAAGTAAAGTAGAATGCCTGTCTCAAATACAGGCTGGTGAGGGAGGAGGGGGATAGGGGACATTGGTGGTGGGAATGTTGCACTAATGAAAGTGGTGTTCTTTTTTATGAGTGAAACCCAACTACAATCATATTTGTAATCATAGTGTTTAAATAAAGATTTTATTAAAATAAGAAAGACCAAATGTGGTGCAATGGATAAATTAACTGAGAACTTTAGAGTACTAAAGAAGCAAAGAAATTAGAACTTACTCAACATGGAGGAATTTTAAAATCTATAAAATATTAGAACATTTATAAAAATGTAAAATTAATTTAATTAGTTATTTGAGTGAATTTTTCATTGATATGCTGAATTAGATTTTAGTTTGATATATGATTTTGTTTTTAAAAATCCACTACCTTTAATTTTACAGTTCATTTTTTAGTATTGAACTCAGGAATCAGTAAAGCTGGAAATTTTATAAAATAGACCATAAAAATATGAGCAATGTTTCTTGGCAAGTTAACATACTATGTGCGAACATTTCTAACAAGAGAATATTTATGAACAACAACTGAGCTCCATTGTTATTTAAATTCCTCTGATTTAAGTTATTAAAATTTAAATGATGTGTAAATAATTGGACTGATGATCAGAAAAAACCAGCGCTTGCTGAACAAACATATATGCTGGAATATAAAAACAGAGATAGATTAAAACAAAAAAGGCACATAACAAAACAGATAATTTTCATTATAGTCAGTTGATTTGAAAAGGATTTGATGGATAATGTATTTCAAGTTAAGAGTCATAAAGGTAATTTAAATCAGATATACAGGGCATAAGTGAATATGTCTCTAAATAAACTAGAATTTTTTTTATGAAACAAATTCAGTAAAGGGCAGCATTATAAAGCATGTGATTTTAGAATATGCAATTATACCTTTTGATTGTTTTGTATGTTCGGTCTTATTCCATCATAATATACATCATTTTAAATAGTGATTCTGTCCTTTACTTGATATATTACTAAAATTTTAGTATGTGCTATTGAAACAAAATAAAAATATCTTATTCATCTTTTACATAATAAATGAAAGCTTAGGAATCAATTATCTTTAAGTTATAAAGAAATAAAATTCTCACAACATTAAAAATCATATACTAAATTATAAATGAGTAAAAGAAATTGAGTTATTTAGTAGAGTCATAGAAAAATATAATTTTTGTTTGATTTTTTGGGGAGTGCCAAACCTACAGTTGCTCAGGGGTTACTCCTGGTTCTGTGCTCAGAAATTATACCTGGTAGGTTCTTGGGCCATATGGGATCACAAACATAGAACCAGTGTTGTCTATGTGCAAGGCAAACACTCTACCTACAGTACTATTGATCTAGTCCCAGAAAATTATATTCTTAAATATAATTTAAGGGGATGAGAAGAAATCAAAGAGATAGCACAGCTATAGGATGTTTGCCTTGCACGCGGCAGACCCTGGAGGACCCAGGTTCAATCCCAGGCATCCCATATGGTCCCTTGTTCCTGCCAGGAGTGATTTCTGAGTGGAGAGCCAGGAAAACCCCTGAGCAACACCTGATATTACCCCAATACCAAATAATTAATAATAATAATAATAATAATAATAATAATAGTAATAAATAAAAATAAGGGGAATGAGGATCAAGTGCCATTATTTTATATAGGAAATTATGTACTTTGGCTAGAATTTTTAAATATTTTCAGTTGTGATGTTTTTTAGACTATATTCCTATTTATTTGAGGGTAGGTGTTTTTTGCATACATTTAGATTTTTTTTGTATACCTGGTATTTCCAAACACAGCAGGATTGCTATACTCTTCACAACCATGTTGGATCTCAACACTCCTAATTGTGAATCACTTTCTATACAATAAGAGTGGGCTTTGGGGCCGGGCAGTGGCGCTGGAGGTAAGGTGCCTGCTTTGCCTGCGCTAGCCTAGGACGGACCGCGGTTGGATCCCCCCGTGTCCCATATGGTCCCCCAAGAAGCCAGGAGCAACTTCTGAGCGCATAGCCAGGAGTAACCCCTGAGCATCACAGGGTGTGGCCCAAAAACCAAAAAAAAAAAAAAAAAAAAAAAAAAAGAAGAGTGGGCTTAGTAAACTTGTATTATTAGAATTTTTTCATTGCATGTTATGATTTTTTTCACACTGTCCAAAGAGAAACTAAAGAATGGGCTAACCAGATGTCATTATTATTCAGAATATTATATACTTTATTTAATTTGTATGTCCTATGCCTACCATAAAGTCATATGTTTAACTATTAGTTGTATTTTGATCAATAATCTAAGATATTTGAGCTTTGCAGTGAGTTTTGGGGGCTATAACTTAGTAACTGAGATTTTCATGTAGAGTTAACAAAACAGTTAAAAAATAATTCTTAAAAGTTTTCCAAATTTATTTTATAGGAAAATTTAATAGTTATTTAAAGAATAAAAGATAGATTGCGATGCAAAATTTTAATCTTATTATTCTATGAAAATTCTGATTTACATAAAGGTTTCTTTTTTTTCTAAATGCTGTCATACCTCACAAACATATATATATATATATATATATATATATATATGGAAAATTAATGTTATATTTTAAAATCTTTCCTATCAAGTTAAATAAAATAGATACCAAATTAAAAAATTGTTTTTCGGTCACATCGGTGCACTCAGGGATTACTCCTGACTCTGTGCTTTGATATCATGCCGGAAGGCTCGAGGGAACATATGGGATCATAAGAATGGAACCAGAGTCCATCTCTGGTCAACCAAGTGCAAGGCAAACACCCTACCACTGTGCTATTGCTCCAACCCCTAAAAATCTTTTTTATATTCCCCCACCTCTTGTTTATCATTATGACAATGTGAACCATTATAAAAAATTTTATCTTTTTTATTTGACATAATCTCTGAGTAACCATAAATGTCGGAATAATGTGAAAATGCTTCAATGATTAAAACATATTTATAGGCCCTTTGCCTCTGAAAAAATAAAGCATATATAAAAATGAGATTGTAGACTACATAAGAGCCCTTCCACTAACTTCATCAAGCTTCTCTTCTAGTAGACTTTAAGCATCTTTGTCAGAAACTAGGAATGAAGTTTAAAAAATGAGTTAACAAGGACTCTTATTTAATTATCAGAAAAACTTGAAATAAAGCAAAGTATTTGGAAGCTGATATATTTCAAGTTTCAATAAAAATAATTGACTTATTTAAGTAAATAATGGTAAAAAATACAACTACTTGTGCTTAGTTAAGACATTCCCAACGTTGATTATTTATTAGTTATAAAAATCTAGAAATTTTTGACAGATTATGGTATTTTATAAAGTGATAATTTCTATTAACTGACTTTAACATCCATAAACCATAGCCCAGTAAATTTAGAATACTGAAAGTTTATGCATGGTGCAATCATCTTTTTCCAAATCATTTACAAGGCAATCATTATTGAAATTTACAGCAGTATCCTCTTTGATTTTTATTTTCTGACTTGTAATTTGAGAGGCAACTTATTTTAAACCACTTCTTCTGCTTCTGAAGCTTTTCCCATCTTTTTCCTCTAGTAAGGATTTCTTTACCTGGAAAAATAAAAAGGTTCCATAGTGTTGCTAAAATTCTTCAATGAGTTGGGCATTAAAATATCTATGTTGAAAAGTATTTTATCAGTAATTTATTTAACAGATTGAAAGCCCGTTTTTGAGGACTTAGTTTTACTAATTTTTAGATTATCCTATTTTTGAAAAACCTGAAAAGTATAACACTAGAATACAGGATGTTTGCCACTTTTGATAGAGGCATGTTATGAAAATGAGTATCATTAGTACTTAATAACAGTAAGTTACAATAAATTCCTAGATTATGGACAACAATTTAACATACAGGTGTATACAGATGTTCAACTACGTACATCATGATTTTGGAGATGTTACTTGATTGTCACTTATTAGTGTACCTTACTGATGGAAATAGGATTCAGAAGACTGGAAGTAAAACTTTTTAATTTTGCTACTTTTGTGACTGATATTCTTAACTAAAAGACTCACTCATTAGGACAAACACATTACTAACAATATTGTCCTAGAAATTTTATGTGGATATGAGTATTACTAATATTTAAAATATTAGCTTAAATACCTTAGATGGCTTATATATTTAGATTACAAAAAATTAAAATGTTTTGCAGTTTTTCTTACACAAGTCAGACTTGAAAACATAATCAAAGATTCACTTTGCAGGCTTTTCAGGAGATTCTGGGTACTTAGATCACATCCTGCAACCCTATCTACACATGGGTCTGGGAAACACTGTACAACTGTGTAAATTACCAAACTAAGTGGGAAAGAACATCTGCTAAAGGGTTTTGTGTAATTTTCCAGTCAATTTGTTCTGTCAAGAAGATAAAGCATTTCATTCCTTTGAAGAAATGACTCATCTGAATGGAGTGTGGGTGGAGCTTAAAGCTGTGTACAACTTGATGACATCTTTATAGATAAACTCTTTTTCAGAGAAAAAGTATAAAAATGATATTTTTATTTTATGAAATTGATTCAATTACAAGAATTTATCTTTAAAATAGTCTTGTATCCATCCCCTCTGACTCATTTCATGCAGCATGATAGTCTCCAGGTCTATACATGCTGAGTGAACTGAGACTATTAGGCTATATAAAATGAGTCAGAGGAATAGAGTTAGACATAAAATAGTCTCACTCATCAGTGCTACTTAAGAAAAATAAAAGACACTATAATAATAATATTTAAATACAATCGGAGGACCAGCCCATAAATGAAACTTATCACAAAGCAAAGATTGGTAAACCTTGTTAGAGAAATAACTCCACTAACAACTACCATGACAGTGATAGTGAGAGAGAAAAATAGACTGTCTGTCCCAAAGACAGGAAGGGACCATGGGATGAGAGAAATGGGCAACTTTGGTGGCAGGAAATTTCCACTGGTGAAGGAAAGTATACAACCAATGACTGAAACCCAACTAGGAACATTTTTTAAAAAGAACGATGCTTAAATAAGGAAATTTTGTTTTTGATTTTAGATATATGGTGGTCTTTTATTAGTTCCTAATAAAAGGTCAAAGACAGGCAACATTAGGGGATGCACACTCAATGTGTAACAGGTGCTTTACTCCTATACTCTTGTAAAAACTGGATGGCATGCACAGCTCAGTTTACTGGTTGATGGAAGGAGTTGTGGGTGTGCTCCAGTATATTCTGTTTGACTCTGCTTTTCTCCCACATCTTTTTATTTTAATAATTTTACTGTGACCTACATGAATTACAAATCTTTCACAGTAATATTTGAGGTAAATAGTGGCATTGAATCAGGAGTATTCCCACCTTTAGTGCTGTCCTACTTCCACCCTAGTTCCCAGCATCCCCCATTTTTGCTCCCCGGTTTACTAGGATAAGGAGTTTAGAATAGAAATATGGAGGATCCTCCTAGAAATGAAAAAAAAAAACAGCTCTAGCTGAACAGAATACAGAGATAGAAATTAGAAATTTTCAAACTGAAATAACGGATCTGAAAAACACTGTAGCTTAACTAAAAACCTCATATATATGTATATACCACCTATATATTTACATACATTGAATATATATAAATTCAATATATATATCTAAAATGTTTTAGAAGCAAAATTTAACTTCTAATATCATTTGCATAATTTATATATACGTAATATATATAACATTTTTGAAAACTTTTTTCTCACAGTAGTTGTATCATGAACATTTTAATCAGACTTTTTTATTTTATGTAACAAATAGTAGATTATAAGGACTTATACCAGGATTTTTAGTGTCTCAGATAAAGAAATTCAGGGATTTCTTTCTTCATATTATATTTATTCAAATTATTTTAATTTGATTCATTTAATTTAATTAATTTAATTTAATATTTAAAGTCAGCAGTAATTATGTTTATAATTCAGTCATTGCTAAATGGAACGCCTGTTCATTTGGTGCATATATTGGACATATATTAAACAGCAAGTTCCTTATTTTTCATTGCACCTTGATTAAATACCATAATTGCTAATATCTTTGGAATAATAGCACCAATTCTTGGATTATAAGATGCAATAATTACTACATCAAATTAAAAAAACTTTAATATTGTAATATATATTTTTTACCTTAGGATGTTCATAATTTGGATGCTTTGAGTTTATGCTAAAACATTCATCAGCAGTGAACTTCTGTTCTTTAACTTAGAGAAGAATCAGTGAATAGTCAATGGATAGTCAGTGGGTAGTCAATGTTTACCCTAAGACTCTACTGAATCTAAAGAAAGAACTTGAATAGGCTTATTCTCGTCACTGGAGACTCTGCTGAGACTGGGAAATTAGGAAAAATAACCAAATAGATGGCCTAGATTGTTGCCACTTGGAACTTTCAATGTGGATGTTGGGCTTATTATTGCTGGGTGACTATAATTTATGGTAGAAAGTGGAAGCTGCTTTAAAAGTAGATCTATAATTGGCACAACATACTGTCATATTCTATCAATCACAGAAGTATTAGGGTATTAGGCGCAGTCTGCATTCAATGTCACAAACTTTACTTCTAAAGAATAAGTTATACATTTTTGTTATTTTTCAACCAAAAAGGTGCAACATGTATCAAATAAACATAACCATAAAATATTTTAGGGAGTAAGGTATTATATGATTTTAAACAAAGTATTTATTTTAAACCATTCAATTCTATGGCTAAAGTACTAAAAATATAGGAGAAAATTTTTATACAATAACAGACTAAGAATCCCAATATCTGTTACTGGTATCCTGGAGACCCAAATGGCCTTTTAATTTCTATCGGAGTCTAACGACTTGAGAATAAGCAGAGACAGTGTTGTACATTCTAATGTAAAGCAAATTTTGTAAAGATAAAAACAACCAAATGCCACATTTAAACTTAGAAAAAGTGAAATCTTCCTTGCTGAAATTTTAAGCTTTCATTAGGCAATCAACTAATTTGATAGATAACTAACCCACAGTGATGACAGTTATTTGTTTTATTCAAGTCTGCTAATTTAAATTAAATCTTTCCCCCAAACCATCATAGACTCATTCTATTTAATATTCAACAAAGTATCTAGTCACCTTAGTGATCCAGTTGAACTGACAAAAAAATGAACTATCACAATGAAGTTCTTTTAATTTACAAATATCAGTGAATTTCCTAAACCATGATTATTTGTTATTAGCCTCATTAATTCTTAGGAGATATTTGAAAACAAGTTTTTGTTGTTTGGTTGGGTATTTTTGTTTGTTTGTTTGTTTGCTTCTGGAACACACCCAGCTGTGCTCATGGGTAACTCCTGGTTCTGTACTCAGATAACACTCCTGGAAGTCTCAGGGGAACCTAAGGAATGTAGAGTATCCAACCTGGTTTGGGACTGGTGGGCTGCATGCAAGGCAAAGCAAATGCCCTAACTGCTGTTTTAAGGCTCGGTCCCCAGACAAGAAATTTTGTCTTTAAAATTTCTAAAAACTTTTGTGCTTTCTACATAGCATCACATTTTCAATGTAATGCAAGTGTCCATTCTCACATCATCAGCTCTTGGCAATTTCTGTTTTATTTTTAAACCTTTGTTATCCTGTTTTGTGATCTATGAGCAAAACTATATGTGACTAATAGCTTGAAATATTTAAGGGAAAAGATTATTTCTTGTATACATGGAGCCTATATTTTTTAGAAGTAGAAATGTGTAGTTTGTACCACAAAAAAATATTGCTAGTTCCTAGATTCTGCGTTGTCATTTTGGTCTGGTTGACCTGTTCTTTTTCCCTGGACAAATTTTGCATTTGCTGTCCTTCTGGACTTTGATAAAGTTCCTTGTTCCACAGCTTCTAATTCTGTTAGTGAGTTATGTTATTACAGAGGTATTCCTATAATACCTGTAATGTGTTTAGAAGATTAATTAAATTACGTTTTTCAATATCTTCTTTCAGTACAATTCTCTATGCTGCTTTTTGTTCTATGAATAAGCTTTCTGCTTCTCTTGTCAAAACAATAACATCATCTCTACTCTAGAGAAGAATTAGCTTCTTAGGAAATTTTGATCTGTTATTAAAATTATTTTGTAAGTATAATTGGACAATAGTAGTGTATTTTTAGTTCTTTTTAGTTGTGGAAAGTTCACTGTATTACAAGAAAGACAACATTTATTGGTGAACAACTGTTAACCTCAGGAGTGATCCTTCAGCACAGAGTTAGGAGTAAATAAACCCTGAGTACTACTAGTTGTAACTAAAAAAATAAACCAAACACTTGTAGGAAACAACAAAATTACTATATGAAAATTGCCACTTGCACTCCTGTGTTCATTGCAGCATTGTTTACAATGTGATAATTTGTAAACAAACTAAAGTTCCTGAAAACATTAATCATATATCTACACAAAAGAATACTACACAGCTGTTAGCAAAAATTGTCATGAAAATTTCTTATACATGAATGGATCTGAAGAGTATTATGTTGAGTGAAATATTAGGGGTTAGGGAGAAACATATAATAATCTCACCCATTTATGGAATAAAGAAAATATAATATGCTAATAATATTCAGAGACAATAGTAATAAATTCCAGAAAGGTTTGTCCATGGTTCAGAGAATCCTACAAATAGTATAACAGTGCAATTACAGCAAAGGGACCACTATGACTATTATAAAGGAATTTATCACTCAGGAAAATAACTGGGTGTTGAATGGAGATAAAGATAAAGATATTCACAGTATCCCTTCATTAACAATAGTACAACCACAGTGTCTAAAATTGGGGGTAATATAGAAGAAAGAATGAGAGAGAGAGAAGCAAAA